>NC_080406.1:10164637-10477494 GCF_030265065.1 Corythoichthys intestinalis | reverse complement strand
CAGTGTTTGATCGGCATGTTCTTTTTTGAAAGATTACCGGAGAAAACAGGAATAACATGGATTCTATGCGAGGGCGTGTCAATAATGTCCCACTTTCGCGTTACGATGGCGACATCACGGTCTAAAAATAGCATTCGTGCGGTACGCTATTGGATGTCTAGCGCCATCAATGATAGTGAGCTAACGTAGACACAATTCTAATGGAAGTTTAATATTTTTTCAAAACAGTGACACTTTTTTTTTTAAACAATATATCGATTCTCGGTGGGAGCATATCGACAACCTTTTTGGGATACAAAGTGTCGCGACATATCACTTTTCCATATATTGTCAGGCCCCTATTATGTATTTTTTACAACATATTTGCGTTCTGTTCCCCATCTTCAGTTGTTCAAAGTAACAAATATTGTTTTTCTCTCCTCTAGTTTTTCTCAAAAATATCCACCTGTGAAGTTCCTGTCAGAGAAGGATCGAAAAAGGATTCTGGTATGTAAGACAAAGAAATGTCCAATTGCAATTGGGCTGGAGCATGCTTTTCTTTTCTGGTTTATTTTGTCGGCATCATACTGTTTTTTAATTTTTGGCTTAGAAAGGAAAGTAACACAGGTGGATGGGCTTTTTTTTTTCTCGTTTCTGCATTCATGTGTGTGTACAGCTTGTCTTCAATTTTGCTCGTGTAGGCCTGTCATATTTGTATTTGTCACATTGTGTTATGGCATAGTTTGTGAATTCGATCGAAAATGTATTACTTTTCTAGATTACTGGTGGTGCAGGTTTTGTGGGTTCCCACCTGACTGACAAGCTGATGATGGATGGCCACGAGGTGACTGTGGTGGACAATTTTTTTACCGGGAGGAAAAGGAATGTGGAGCACTGGCTCGGCCATGAAAACTTTGAGCTCATCAATCACGATGTGGTAGAGCCTCTCTACATTGAAGGTGAGGGAATGTCTAAACATGAATGTCAGAAACCATTTTTTCCTCCTCACACTTTGTATCTTGGGGATAGAAAATGGACTGTCTTAGCCTGAACAGCCAAATATGTTGGGATTAGAGCAAGCCGGTGGGAACAGACTACCTCTCAAAAGTGATTCACGCTGCTGAAATCACAGTTAAATTCAATGTAAAATGTCATATTCCTCTGTAGGAAATGTAGCTAAATAAGTCTTGGTACAGTGGTATGAAAAAGTATCTGAACCTTTTGGAATTTCTCACATTTCTGCATAAAATCACCATCAAATGTGATCTCATCTGGGTCAAAATCACACAGGATAAAGCAGCGTCTGCTTCAACTAAAACCACCCAAACATTTATAGGTTTACATATTTTAATGAGGATAGTATGCAAACGATGACAGAAGGGGGGAAATCAGTAAGTGAACCATCACATTTGTTATTTTGTGCCCCCCACCTTTGGTAGCAATAACTTCAACCAGATGCTTCCTGTAGCTGCAGAACAGTCTGGCACATTGATCAGGACTAATCTTGGCCCATTCTTCTCTACAAAACTGCTGTAGTTCTGTCAGATTCTTGGGTTGTCAGGCATGAATCACTGTTTTGAGTTTAGGTCATGCCACAGCATCTCAATGGGGTTCAAGTCTGGACTTTGACTTGGCCACTCCAGAATGTGTATTTTGTTCTTCTGAAACCATTCTGAAGTTGATTTACTTCTGTGTTTTGGATCATTGTCTTGTGGCAGGATCCATCCTCTTTTTAGCTTTAACTGCCTGACAGACGGCCTCAGGTTTTCCTGCAAAACATCCTGATAAACTTTTGAATTCATTCTCAAGTTGTCCAGGCCCTGAGGTAGCAAAACAGCCCCAAATCATGATGCTCTCTCCACCATGCTTCGTGGTGGGGATGAGGTGTTGATGTTGGTGAGCTGTTCCATTTTTCCACCACACATGACATTGTGTGTTACTCCCAAACAATTCAACTTTGGTTTCATCAGTCCACAAAATATTTTTCCAATACTTCTGTGGAGTGTCCAAGTGTCTTTATGTGAACATTAAACGAGCAGCAATTTTTTAAATTTTAGACAGCAGTGGCTTCCTCTGCGGAGTCCTCCCCTGAACACCATTCTTGGCCATAGTTGTACATATCGTTGATGTGTGCAGAGACATTGGACTTTGCCAGGAATTTCTGTAAGTCTTTAGCAGAAACTCTAGGGTTCTTTTTTACCTCTGAGTATTCTGCGCTGAACTTTTGGCGTCATCTTTGGTGGACGGCCACTCCTTGGGAGAGAAGCAACAGTGCCAAACTCTCTCCATTTGTAGACAACTTCTCTGACTGTCGATTGATGATCATTCAGACTTTTAGAGATGGGTTTGTATCCTTTCCCAGCTTTATACAAATCAACGATCCTTGATCGCAGGTCTTCTGACAGCTCTTTTGACCGAGCCATGATGCACATCAGACAATGCTTCTCATCAAGACATTTCTCACCAGGTGTGTGTTTAACAGTGGGTAGGGCAGCTTTAATCCACTCATCAGTGATTGGGTACAGACCTGACTTAATTTTTTGGGTAAAAATTGGTTTCAATTGCTCTTTTAGTCTGCTTAGGCAGAAGGTTCATTTACTTATTTGTCCCCGTTCTGTCAGTCTTTGCATACTATCCTCATTAAAATATGAAAACCTATAAATGTTTGGGTGGTTTCAGTTAAAGCAGACACGTTTTTTTCATCTGTGTGATTTTGACAAAGATCAGATCACTTTGATGGTGATTTAATGCAAAAATGTGAGAAATTCCAAAAGGTTCAAATACTTTTTCATACCACTTTACATAAGTGCACCAACAAAGGAGAACTTTTTTAAAAAAACTGCTGTTGTAGTATTTCAAACATTTTAATGACCCTACAGTGCTCCTAAAATTTCAATGCTTATGTTGTGCCAAAGTGGAGGCACACAATGTAGTGGGATGTCTCTTGAGCAGTGTTGATGGTAAAGTTATTTCCCTGGACAACACCATATCCCACACATCCTTAGTGGATTGAAATGATCACCTCGTCCCAAAAACTTAAAACAAAAAAAAACAAATAAACAAAACAAAACAAAAAACCTCCAACCCATAAGTCCTTCATTTTCTTTGGACATATTTTGGATATTAAAATGTAGTTACATTCTATAAACGAAGGGTCATGATGTGTGAGGATATCTGCAACAAGACATGTCGACTTGAAGTCGTCAAAGCTAATGAAGAAATACAAATCTGGTTAAATGTTTCACTCACTGTAAAACTAGGATTGGGAATTTGACATTTCCTTAATTGATTAATTGAAAATAAGAGGATGACCTTTCCATCTGCCACTCAGCTCAACAAACAGATGAGACGTTTTCAGACGGTTGCTTCACTTTATTTGCATATTGGTATCATCGGGTACTGTGCGCAGTCATGTTACATAGCGGAAACTAAGTACAGATGAAATCAACATTAGTTCCAAGATCAGAACGAGACACAATGAAGCGTACAGCTGTCTTATCAGAAACAGAAATAGAATTACCCTGTTCCAGAGTGAGCTAATCTAATGTTTAGGAATTCACTTTATTTCTTTTTGAAGCTTTGGACTTAAAAGTATGTTCCTCTCTTCTAAAATCTATTTGTTGTGTTCAAATTCAGCTTAATTCCAAAGTCCTTTGGGAAAAAAAGTAGTTTTCTTGCTAGGACCTCACTAATTAATTGTATTTGACAGTACGAAGTGAAACATTGGTTTTCATAACCTGTTCCAGCATGCCTGGTTGAAATTGAATTTCATGAAAACCTAAACAATATTTAATTATAATAATATTTTAGTTTAGTTTAAGTTTTGCTAAATCTCGCGTTCACAGTACCTTCTACTGGCAATGAAAGGCCTCATGTTCAAAGTTTTTACTGCACTAATTAAGCTTTTCTTCCTTACTCCCAAAGCATTTTTTGTTGTTGTTAGCCATATATAAGACGGCAACAACTACTACTTGTATACCTGCGGTCGAAAGTTTTGAGACAATTAATTATTCAGTAGGATGAGAAAGTGTTTTAAGACCTTTGACCATAAGTGTACTCTAAAGACAAAGATTACCCTAATTTTGGAACTATAAGGGGCCGTTTACATGGTGACTCTCCGAGAAGACGAAAAATTTCATGTTTGCATTTACAGTGGGGCAAATAAGTATTTAGTCAACCACTAATTGTGCAAGTTCTCTCACTTGAAAATATTAGATAGACCTGTAATTGTCACCATGGGTAAACCTCAACCATGAGAGACAGAATGTGGGGGAAAAAAACTGAAAATCACATTGTTTGATTTTTACAGAATTTATTTGCAAATCATGGTGGAATATAAGTATTTGGTCAATACCAAAAGTTCATCTCAATCAGTGTTGTTAATAACGGCGTTATTTTTTTCAGTAGTGGGTAATCTAATTAATTACTTTTCTCATCTTGGCAACGCCGTTACCGTTACTGAGGACGGAAAGGCATGCGTTACTATGCGTTACTATATTGGTCGAAAATTCTGAGGGAGACGGACTCACCGAGACGACAGAGCAGGAGTATGGAGGAGGCAAGAAAGTTGTGACGCCGAGCAAACGCAATGCTAGGTAGCTCCAATAATACATGTTGTAGCCGATAGCTAGTACAAACTACGCGCGCATGTTATGGTAGATATGGTAGACATGATAGATATCACACGTACTGTACATAGATATAACTAGATGCAAAATGACAGACATGGCACTAAATGAGTTAGTAGACAGCCGCCATCTTAAAGCAGTACTTTTTAGGACGGCTCTGTTGTAGAGAACCTTCCTAGCGAACCTAAGTAACTTTTTATCTAAAATACTTCTAAATCGGCAAAATCTTGACTTGAATCTATCCTTAAATGATGAAACCGTTTTAAAACTTTCATACATCGAAAGTAGAGAGAAGGGAACTAATGCAATAATGGGAGCAATTTTAACAACTTTTAACAGCTGATTCAGGGTAAAGGGTAAATTTGGGTAAAGAATTGGGCTCGGGCCAATTGTACCAAAAACCTTCACAAAAAACTTCACATAGTGTGGCCAATGTTTTTTTTTTTTTTTTTTTTTTTTTTTTTTTGGAGGAAAAAAAAAAAAAAGTAATTCTCACCAATTACTTTGCCAAGTAACTAATTACTCTTACATTCAGGTAATTGAGTTACTAACGCAATTACTTTTTGGGAGAAGTAATTTGTAACTATAATTAATTACTTTTTTTCAGTAAGATTAACAACACTGATCTCAATACTTTGTTATGTACTCTTTGTTGGCAATAACGGAGGCCAAATGTTTTCTGTAAGTCTTCACAAGCTTTTCACACACTGTTGCTGGTATTTTGGCCCATTCCTCCATGCAGATCTCCTCTAGAGCAGTGATGTTTTGGGGCTGTCGTTGGGCAACATGGACTTTCAACTCTCTTCTCACCCCGTGGCGTCAAAATGATAACAAGAACAGTGAGCAAAAATCCCAGAACCACACGGTTATTATTTGACAGCGGTGTCATAAGACTGTCATAAGACCGTCACACTGTAATTACGGCATGACAATGTCATGAGCATTAATGAATGCTTAAGACAGATGTCATAATTTAATAGATGTCACTTTTGAATGGATGTAAAAGATCAGAGCTGAACATAAATGGAGTTAGCTCGAAACTTTGCCGAAAATTTGAGCAAAATCTGTACTAAATAAATCAACAAATAAGCCACACTGGCACAAGTCTACATCTAGGAGTTTTTTTTTTTACCGAGGATTCTGCTCTAATACGTCCGGAAAAAAATATTTACATTCACACCAGCACGTTTGTAGAAAAAAAAAAATCTTCCACAGCATAACAATGCTCGAAAAATAATTGTCCATAACAACCCGATTCTTCGCATATGTTCTTCAATATTAAGCACTGCAAGAGTTTGGAAATAAATAGTTATAGCTCTTTTTGCTTCCAATTTACTCGGAAAGCAAACATTGGTGTCATGTGTGACGTAGGGACAAACTACAAAGGGACAAAAATTACGGTGCTTGTGAAAGGAGCATACATTGAAGTGCTTTCCAATAGTTCCATCTTTTTAAAAACTATAACATGACCGTATTTGGGGATTTGCATTTGTGTTTACTCCGTATCGGTTATTGCCAAAAACCTGATTGTGAGAGCGGTTGCATGTAAACTTAGCCTTTAAACATTTTGATAGAGTACACATTTTTTCCTGGTAAAACAGTATTCATAGTTGTCTGTATTAAAACATTTATCTTCTTGTCTGATGGCAGTGGATCAGATTTACCACCTGGCTTCTCCAGCCTCTCCCCCCAATTACATGTATAACCCCATCAAAACCCTCAAGACCAACACCATTGGCACTCTAAATATGCTTGGTGAGTAAACTGTGTTGTCGTTCTATGATGACTGTAAATTCATATTTGCGTGCCTTTCCGTAATAATAGTTCCATGGGATAAAATCAATGAGTATCAGCCTTATCTAATTGAACTGCTCTTGGTTTGGTAAAGCTACAAGCGATTGTGCATTGTGAATTTATTTGCTAATTTTGCAGCCTTGCTAAAAGTATGTGCCCTTTGGGTCTTGCGTTTTTTTCTTCATTAATTCAATATTAAATTGCAAGGTTATGTCTATCTTGTTACTTGCTGAGAAAGACTGTGCTTTTGTCTCGTAGGCTTGGCTAAACGAGTGGGCGCCAGGCTCCTGTTGGCTTCGACCTCAGAAGTTTATGGAGGTAAGAATCCTATTCGCTTGTGGCATCCCATGATATGTGCTAAAACTCAGAAGTTGTATAGAAACAAGTGGGGTCAAAAAGAGCAGTTTGAGGAAATATACGGGAGAAAAAAATCGACACTAGTTCAATGGTATTTCATTTTGAAATATTACGCAAAAAATCATCATCACATTTTTCCTTAAAAAAAATTATAAAAGACACAATTTGCTAAGGTCATAAATGGAGCCAATTTTTAGTCAATCCAAAGAATTCATTTACAAATTGATCAGTCTTTAGAGAGTTTAAATCTTTCTAATCGTTGAAATTTAACATATTTTCAGTGATTAGTCATGAATTATTTTCCGCCTGACGTGACTGAATTTATTTATTTATTTGCTCCAGACCCTGAGGTACATCCGCAAAATGAAGAGTACTGGGGCCACGTAAACCCCATTGGTCCCCGAGCGTGCTACGACGAAGGGAAACGTGTTGCTGAGACGATGTGTTACTCCTACATGAAACAGGTATCCCTATACCAATTAATTATCAAATCAAGCAAATAATCTTTATTGGCCTGCCTTGCATCCTTCTTACAATGACACGTTTTAAATATACAATTATGATGAGCTACTTAAAAAAAAAAAAAGAATTCTTGAATAGTCTCCCAAAAAACGATAAGGGATTCTCATACTGTGAGAAATAAGATTTTCTCAACTGTGTGGCGTCCGATGCCAAAGGGTGCGGAGGGGGCGTGTGACACTCTCTTTTCTCTTTTAATTACCGTATTTTTCAGACTATAAGTCCCACCCAAGTATGTCGCACTGGCCAGAAACAAAAGAAAATGAAGAGGAAAAAAACATATTAGTCACACCTGTGTATTAGTCACATTTTGGGGGGAAATTTATTTGATAAAATCCAACACCAAAACGGACATGTCATCTTGGAAGGCAATGTAAAATAAAAATGGAATAGAGAACAACAGGCTGAATAAGTGTAAGGTATGCTAACATTACCTGACGCATAAACAACAAACTGAGAACGTGCCTGGTATGTTACCGTAAGATAGCTATTAACACCGTGAGTGTCACTCCAAACCCACTAAATCCAATGAAATCTTCATCCTCGGTGTCACTTTTAGACGACTCCACCAACTCGGGAGGTAGAAGGTGCGGCGCTTCCTCTTCTACATTGCTTACGTCTGGCCTTGAGCGCCCTCTTGTGGTTTAGTGTGGAAATAACATATGAAATGATATAATAATGTGTTCATAATTTCACACATAAGTCACACCAGAGTATTAGTCGGAAGTGTAATTGTACGTCCACTGCAGTAGGTGGCAGTGGTGCTGTCATTGTTGCTGGGGCATAAGACTTTTTTTTGCACCAAGCATAGACTTTATATTGTACTGATGGGACACGGGGCCCATTCATAGTGGGCCTATCTCCGTCAAAGCTGACGGAGTGGAAACACAAAGAGCTTTTTACGTTGAAATATCTTGTGATTAAATGCTTAAATCCCTGAATTCTTTATAGATATGGATGTGAAACAGTCTCGATTCTTGGTTAAAAGCAAAAAAAACTGAATTCTTTATAGATATGGATGTGAAACAGTCTCGATTCTTGGTTAAAAGCAAAAAAACAAACAAACAAAAAAAAAACGGGCAGTTAGCATTTATTTTACGTAAATATGTCGAATGTGCTTCTATTTTTTAAGCCACTGTGGCGTCGCTTTTACACCACAAAGAGCTTTTTTACATTGAAAATTCTTGTGAGCAAATGCTTAAATCCCTGAATTCTTTATAGATATGGACGTAAAACAGTTTCGATTCTTGGTTAAAAGCAAAAAAAAAAAACGGGCAGTTAGCATTTATTTTACGGAAATATGTCGAATGTGCTGCTAGTCTTTAAGGTACTATGGTGCCGCCTTATCACTACAAAGAGCTTTTTACGTTGAAAATTCTTGTGAATAAATGCTTAAATCCCTGAATTCTTTATAGATATCACGTAAAAGTCTCGATTCTTGGTTAAAAGCAACAACAACAAAAATGGGCAGTTAGCATTTATTTTATGTATACATGAAGAATGTCCTGCTAGTCTTTAAGCCTCTGTGGCACCGCCTTATCACCACAAAAAGCTTTTTACGTTTAAAATTCTTGTGAATAAATGCTTAAATCCCCGTATTCTTGATAGATATGGACGAAAAACCGTCTCGATTCTTGGTTAAAAGCAAATAACGTAAATATCGGTAATTATAACGCCAATGCTGTAGTGGCTAATTTCTCCCATTGATTTTTTACACGTTTCAAAATGCATGCATGGTATGAAAAATATAATAATTACCTTAAATCCTCGAACAAATCACTCCTGAGACAATCCTTCATGTTTGTTTGTGGTACAGATTTCATACTTTTTCAACCTAAATCCGGCTTTAGATCGCTGCGTGCGTGTGTTTGAGAATAACTCCTCTTGATGCCGAGTATGGGCAGGCCCCCAACGCGAAGGCGTGGCGCAGTGTCTGAGGGATGTGACCCGTCAATAAAATTACGAAGTCTATGCACCAAGCAAATGAGAGTTAAAAAACCATCAAGAGATAACTTTTTTACTGTTTGGAGTCGCATTTTTTTTAATTATGGGAAAATTGATACAGTTTAAGTTTAAATCTTTTCAGTTACTGATTAACTTTGTACTAATAAAATCGTTATTTGTAAGTGGAACTATATGCTTTGTTTATCTTGTTTACTTTGTTGGGGGGTTTTTGTGAATGTTTTCTTTTTAATGGGGGTTGAGTAGGTAGCAGAAAATGGTTTAGAAGCACTGGATTAGACCAAATTTATTGTATGGTATTATTCTTGACGACATGACAGCATTTTTGTGTTCTATTCATTGCATAACTATAGTCTCCACGTGTAAATGTTAATAGAATTACTGGGCAATAGATGGACGACGTGATAGTTTCAGCCCTGTGCACCGGTGACTGACAGTTGATTATTGGAAACAGGATGTTTCCAAGCATTTTCTAAATGAGCGTTGGGGGAAAAAAATAAAGAGCAGCTGAGTTAGGAGCAGAGGCTTCGACTGATAAATAAATCACTTGCCTGAAGAAAAGGCAACAGAAGTCAATCATATCAGACCATTAAAGGCTGGCATCAATCAAATCTAATCAGAAGAAAAAATTCTTCGTTGAGCACCTGAGTAAAAAAAAAAAAAAAAAAAAATCAAGGAGAATTTTTTAGTTTATTATAAAAGAATGAAATTGGTATGCTTACTGCCAGAGTCATTCCATTGAAAAGTAGCTTTAGAGGCTTTTTGAGTTGTCAACATGGCGCCCATTTCCGCAAAATTTCAAAATGGCTGTTCGCAAAAAGATGTGAAACACAAAATGAGTTTAATTTATGGACTGGTGATACTAATTGTCTTTTTGAAAGTTGGGTAGGTGTGCTATTACTACAAGAGGCACCACTTTTCTTTGGGTAATTTAACATTCAAAATGGCCACCATTTTATCTTAGCTTTTGCATAGACCTAGCCAGGGATGGAACTTAGGGGAGTGCTGTTTGAGCGACTGCACCCTGGCCCAGGCCTCCTGAGGGATAATAATAATAATAAAAATAATACCTTTTATTTGTAACGCACTTAACATTTGAAAAACACTCCCATGTCTGGACCAGAGCATCACTGAGCTCCTGAGCATTCTGAGGAGCAACATGGCAGCCTGTAGGAGATTCCAGGAGACAATTAGTTACTCCAGGAGTGCTGGACAGGGCTGTAGAAGGTCGCTAAAGGGAACCTTGGATTTGTAGGCTCTAATAAGCCACAATTGTACTCTTTGACTAAAATATGTTGTTAGAAACACATATATTATTGCCATTGATTTAAAAATCTATAATATTTAGTACATGTTTTGACCTACGAAGGGCACCATGTTTTACGCGCGCAATGCACGCCGGGGGTGATGCAGTTAGGCTGGACTGGGAGAATAGCTGTGCTAGCTAGCAAGTAAAGCTGGTATGATGACTGGCATGATTTTGTCACATTCTGCTGCTGGTCAGATTGTTTTGTTACAGAGATGTGGGATGAGTTCCCAACATCCAGTTCCAGCTCATCAGCAGTGTCTTTAAACCGATCCTTGGCGATTTACCGAGATATTGACTTGCTGCTATTTGACAGTTTGTATATCCCTTAGTTGCTAGTTGCATTATTGCCTTGTTTTTTTTTTCAGTTGTCTGCCTCTCACCGCGGTTTTCCCTCGGTTTTTATTTTTATTGATCTCGACCGAGTGTCACGGACCAAACGGAAGTTTTTCTGTCCGTGGTTCCCTTTAAACCCTCAACAGGATTGGTATCCGCTCCTTTGTTTATGGAAGAACAGGGTGAGCACTGTCAAAGCCCTACAAAATGACCTCCAGCAGGCCACTGGTGTGAATGTTTCTGACCAAACAATCAGAAACGGGTTGCATGAGGATGGCGTGAGGGCCCGACAAGTTGCCCATCAAGCAACTCATTCTTTATGCAGAAAATAATTAAATTACACTTCACAGAGACAGTGGGGCAAATAAGTATTTAGTCAACCTCCAATTGTGCAAGTTCTCTTACTTGAAAAGATTAGAGAGGCCTGTAATTGTCAACATAAGTAAACCTCAACCATGAGAGACAGAATGTGAAAAAAAAAACAGAAAATCACATTGTTTGATTTTTAAAGAATTTATTTCCAAATTAGAGTGGAAAATAAGTATTTGGTCACCTAAAAACAAGCAAGATTTCTGGCTGTCAAAGAGGTGTAACTTCTTCTAACAAGGTCTAACGAGGCTCCACTGGTTACCTGTATTAATAGCACCTGTTTTAACTCATTATCGGTATAAAAGACACCTGTCCACAACTTCAGTCAGTCACACTCCAAACTCCACTATGGCCAAGACCAAAGAGCTGTCAAAGGACACCAGAGACAAAATTGTAGACCTGCACCAGGCTGGGAAGACTGAATCTGCAATAGGTAAAACGCTTGGTGTTAAGAAATCAACTATGGGAGCAATTATTAGAAAATGAAAGACATACAAGACCACTGATAATCTCCCTCGATCTGGGGCTCCTTGCAAGATCTCAACCCGTGGCTTCAAAATGATAATAAGAACAGTGAGCAAAAATCCCAGAACCACACGGGGGGACCTAGTGAAGAACCTACAGAGAGCTAAGACCACAGAAACAAAGGCTACTATCAGTAACACAATGAGCCGCCAGGGAGTCAAGTTCTGCACTGGCAGACGTGTCCCCCTGCTGAAGAAAGTACACGTCCAGGCCCGTCTGCGGTTCGCTAGAGAACATTTGGATGATCCAGAAGAGGACTGGGAGAATGTGTTATGGTCAGATGAAACAAAAATAGAACTTTTTGGTAGAAACAGAGGCTCTCGTGTTTGGAGGAGAAAGAATACTGAATTGCATCTGAAGAACACCATACCTACTGTGAAGCATGGGGGTGGAAACATCATGCTTTGGGGCTTTTTTTCTGCAACGGGACCAGGACGACTGATCCGTGTAAAGGAAAGAATGAATGGGGCCACAGTGTTTCCCACAGGATTTTAGGAGACTGTGGTGGGAGGGTCTCTGACCAGTGTTTCCCATAGGATTTTTTGAAACTGTGGTGGTGGGCTGCATCGGAGTCGGACAGCCTCACCATGTCGTGCCCCGGCGAATTTTTTTTTTTTTATTCATTATTTTTTTCCCCCAAGAAGAACCATAACAAAGATATATTTGAAATATTTCATTAGGTAGGCTAATGTTATAGCTCTCAGCTACGGTATATGTATGTAAAATGCGTAGCTGATTACAGCTACGTTACCCTATGTAATAATGCGACTTTTCTTCTCGTAGCAATAGTACGACTTACATCTCGTAGTGACTCAGGGTTGGCAACCCAAACTGTTGAAAGAGCCATATTTGACCCCCCCCCCAAAAAAAACTGATACAGTATGTCTGGAGCAGCAAAAAATTCAAAGCCTTGTACAAGCCTTATAATTATCAATACTAGCTATATTAGCCTACTATAAAAATGACTAGGTTGGCTAGAAATACATAATTAGCCTTCATGATTAAATGTTTATTTTCCCTGCAGTGGATCCTATAGCGCACCACGTGACTACTCTGTTGTACGATGCCACCACAAGTTTAACTTCATTACAATATTAATGAATTGAAAGAATGTTTGTGTCATGTTTGTCCTCCTAGAAATCCTATTAAAACAAAAAATATATTTCCCTCCTCCATCTTTTTCCATAAAAAAAAAAAAAAAAAAAAGCAGCGCTAAAGAGCCGCATGCAGCCCGAGAGCCGCGGGTTTCAGACCGCCGTCGTAGTCCTCCTTTTTCCTTTTTATTTGACCCTCGTAAGTACTACATTACCACAACAATAACAGCCCTTCTGTCAACTGACCCATTTACAGGACTGGGGGAATTCTAATAGCCGTGTAAAGAGTTTTACTTGATTCGGTGAGAAGGTGAATAGTAGAGGTTAGATCGGGTCGGGTCGGGCCCACAATTTAAGCATTCACGTTCGGGTCAGGTCGGGTCGGGCCGCCATGCCGGACTAATAAATTATTTAAAAAAAAAAAAAAAAAAAAAAATGGAGAGCATGCTCTCTGTATTGCGCTTTTGCTTGTGCGTGTGCACGAACGCCGTGGCGCCGGCCGCTTTTTCTTCTTGTCCTCCCGCTGCACGGCCGAGGCGCCGCCCTCTCTTGTTCCCTCTCCTTGTCAGAGAGGCGCGTCCATGTGAGAACAATATCCCACACACTCAGAAATATGTTTAACAAACTTTCCCAGCGTTATTTCGTTGTGTGAATGCTTTGATAATTCTAAAAAAAATATGTAGATTATTTAAACATTAAGAAAACTTGCGTTTTTTTCTGCCAACTCGAAGAAATGAAAATAAATTGCTGCTGCTGCGTTTTTTCCGCGTCACAAAAAAAAAAAAAATAAATAAATAAATAAATAAATAAAATGGAGAGCATGCTCTCTGTATTGCGCTTTTGCTTGTGCGTGTGCACGAACGCCGTGGCGCCGGCCGCTTTTTCTTCTTGTCCTCCCGCTGCACGGCCGAGGCGCCGCCCTCTCCTGTTCCCTCTCCTTGTCAGAGAGGCGCGTCCATGTGAGAACAATATCCCACACACTCAGAAATATGTTTAACAAACTTTCCCAGCGTTATTTCGTTGTGTGAATGCTTTGATAATTCTAAAAAAAATATGTAGATTATTTAAACATTAAGAAAACTTGCGTTTTTTTCTGCCAACTCGAAGAAATGAAAATAAATTGCTGCTGCTGCGTTTTTTCCGCGTCACTCAAAAAAAAAAAAAAAAAAAAAAAAATCGGGTTTTTCGGGCTCGGGCCTGCAAATCTAGTTAAGTGATCGAGCTCGGGCCGGGTCGGGCCTCAATACCAGCGGGCCGTGTCGGGTCGGGCTGGATTTTTTAGGCCCGAACTAGGCTCTAGTGAATAGTTTTTTCCCCGGAGTTCGTGAACTAAATTTCCACACAAACGCACATCGAGGTACCATTAACTTAGCAAGGAGAGGTGTCAGTGTCATTTTTCGAGTGTCCCAGAGCTCGCGAAATTGGGGGGTGCGCATTTATCAAAGTTTCGTCAGCCGTAATTTGTCTGAAGCTGGCGCGCCGGTGTTGTGCCGAAAAATAGCCCCTCCACGCGAAATGTCCCCCCTGACGGGAGCGCCCACGCGTCACTCGTACAAACAGCCTTTTCTTACCAATCGATGGACACGGAAACGACGTTCTTGTACCGTGAATATGCATCATTTTACTCTGCTTGAACTAATAAATATTTTACTGGGACCAACGCTCTGAAAATAGAGCAAGGCTTTATTTTGGGCCCCGCCTCTCCGCGCAAGTTCAATCAAAGTTTGCTTTACGTCCAAGACGGCCGTCCACCGCTCACTTTCGCCGAAAAGTCCGATCCAAACTATTGTAATGCCCCGGATATGGGGAAGAAGGAGAGAAGTCTGTATTTGCTTACCCACTTGATTGTGGTAACAATAATACAGAAAAACAATAACAAAACTAGGCCTGCAAGCAGGACTGAACGGGCCCTCGCAATCTAGCGCAACTCGGACGTCATGCAGCTCGGACAGTGTGCAGGTCAGTGTGGTGGCAGATCGTCCTCTCTAATCATCTCATTAGAACCTAACATGCGCGAAAGTTGCCTCTTTACATTCACACACCTAAGAGATAAAAACCCCTATTGGACAGAGGACTACAAAAAAGGAGCGAATAAAGGGTCATCACAGCAACAGACAGAGACATGTGGACATGGGCCGTAAAATAAGTATTTTAAAAGGTCTTGAAACTACAATGACTAACCTGAAAAGAACTGGACATATATTTTAAAAAATGAGTGACTTTCTATTGCCACTAGTTGGCGCTGTAGGGTTGATGCAAATGACCCCTACAGGACCCTTCAGACTATGACTCAACAAGCACGATATGTTTGGCGCAGATATGTTGTAGAAGTTATGACTGTTCAAAACTTGTGGTGAGACGAAATGGCTTCAGTCATTTTTACTTCTCCTGTTGGACCCTTCTGCTTCAACCAAACCTCAGTATTTTTCATCAGGCATCTGAACACATGTCTTAAGGCTCCCCTGATGCAGGTTTGAGGTGAATAGATTTTTTTTCCTTGGGGGAGGAGCCTGTTTCGTAAAAAAGGCATTTCCTGTTCCCACTAGGGGGCGCTAGGCCTAATGAGTAATATTTCAATGCACTCGTGTTAAGGGTGGGATCCCGCACATACATGCCAGATATGAAAAAGATTGAACGTTGTTTCAAGGAACTATGAGTCCTTTACTGAATTTGTCATTTTGCCGAAAAAATGGCCGACTTTGGCACCACGCCCAGGTCAGACCCATGAATGAAAACGCACCATTTTGAAAAGTTTAGATTTCATATGTCTCCTGAATTGTCTAACCAATTTTGAAGATGATCCAACTGATTCCCTCTGTGACAAGGTCTCAAATGTGCCCCCTGTTAATTGATAAAAATTTCACATTCGATCCAAAATACCCGATTTCCTGTTGGGTTTGGAATATGGGTGCAAGAGACTTTTTGGAGCAGTTTTGCACAAGGTATCGACTCCCCAAATTTCATTGCTCTACGTTAAAAAAACCTAATAGGAAACACTTTTTTAAAAAATTCAAGGGGGCGCCACTGAGCCATTTTGTTAAATTTTTTTGTAACGTTGCAAGATTATCGAAATCCACACAAAGCCGCATGTATGTGCAAAATTTGGTGAGTTTTCGTGCATGTCCAGGCCTCCAAATGTAAACTGTACTTGAAATGGACAGAAATTTCACATTCGATCCAAAATACCCGATTTTCTGTTGGATTTGGAATATGGGTGCAAGAGGCTTTTTTGAGCAGTTAGGCATAAGGTATCTACTCCCCAAATTTCATTGCTCTAGGTTGAAAAAACCCAATAGGAAAGGCCTTTTTTAAAACTCCTTTCTGTCGCCACTAGTTGGCACTGTAGAGTTGATGCAAATGACCCCTACAGGACCCTTCAGGGTATGACTCTCAACAAGCATGGGAAGTTTGGCGCAGATATGTTGTATATCTGCTGAGTTATGACTGTTCAAAGTATTTTGCGAGACAAATTGTTGACGATCATTTTCACTTTCATGTTTGGACCCCTCCGCTTCAACGAAACCTCAATATTTTTCATCAGGCACCTGAACACAGGTCTTAAGGCTCCCCTGATGCAGATTTGAGGTCAACAGATTTTTTTCCCTTGGAGGAGGAACCTGTCTCGTAAAAAAAGGCATTTCCTGTTCTCACTAGGGGGCGCTAGGCCTAATGGGTAATATTTCAATGCAGTCCTGTTCAGGCTGGGATACCGCATATACATGGCAGATATGAAAAAGATTTAAAGTTGTGTCAAGGAATTATTAGTCATTTACTGAATTCGGTGTTTTGCCGAAAAAATGGCCGACTTTGGCACCACGCCCAGGTCAGACCCGTGAATGAAAACACACCATTTTAGAAACTTAAGATCTCATATGTCTCCTGAACAGTCTCACCAATTTTGAAGATGATCCAACTAACTCCCTCGGCGAAAAGGTCTCAAATGTGCACCCTGTAAATCGATAAAAATTTCATATTCGATCCAAAATAACCGATTTCCTGTTGGGTTTGGAATATGGGTGCCAATGCTTTTTTGAAGCGGTTTTAGACAAGGTATAGACTCCCCAAATTTCATTGCTCTACGCTGACAAACCCTAATGTTATAGGCCAATTTTAAAATTTCAAGGGGGCGCCACTGAGCCATTTTGTTACATTTTTTTGCAACGTTGTTAAATTATCAAAATTTACAATTTTCCGCACGTATGTGCAAATTTTGGTGACTTTTCGTGCATGTTCAGGCCTCCAAATTGGCCGTTTTCATTTGCCCTGAAAAATAAATAAATAAATAAATTTAAAAAAAAAAAATCCTTTGCAAAACAATAGGGCCTTCGCACGCCTAGTGCTCGGGCCCTAATAACAGCGTGCTGCTAAGACATGCGACCGCTATCTCTCGCTATCTCGCTCGTTCTCCCATTCTTCCTACTCGTTCCCCTTGCGTCTCTTAAATAAATAAATAAAATACTACTCTAAAATGCTACTCTACTACCCGCGCGCGCTCTCGCGGGTAGTAGAGTTGAGTGGGCTACAGCTGTGTAATCGGCTGACTGACGCATCTGATTATTATCTTCTTTTTTTTATTCGGCGGGGGGGGGGGGCAAACGAGACTGTGGCGGTCGTTCATTTGTGGGAAACACTGGGGCCATGTATTGAGAGATTTTGAGTGAAAATCTCCTTCCATCAGCAAGGGCATTGAAGATTAGACATAGCTGGGTTTTTCAGCACGACAATGATCCCAAACACACGGCCAGGGCCACAAAGGAGTGGCTTCGTAAGAAACATTTCGAAGTCCTGGAGTGGCCTAACAAGTCTCCAGATCTCAACCCCATAGAAAATCTGTGGAGGGAGTTGAAAGTCCGTGTTGCCCAACGACAGCCCCAAAACATTACTGCTCTAGAGGAGATCTGCATGGAGGAATGGGCCAAAATACCAGCAACAGTGTGTGAAAAGCTTGTGAAGAGTTACAGAAAACGTTTGGCCTCCGTTATTGCCAACAAAGGGTACAGAACAAAGTATTGAGATGAACTTTTGGTATTGACCAAATACTTATTTTCCACCATGATTTGCAAATAAATTATTTAAAAATCAAACAATGTGATTTTCCGTTTTTTTTTTTTTTTTTTTTTTTTTTTTTTTTTTTTTTGCACATTCTGTCTCTCATGGTTGAGGTTTACCCATGTTGACGATTACAGGCCTCTCTAATATTTTCAAGTGGGCGAACTTGCACAATTAGTGGTTGACTAAATACTTATTTGCCCCACTGTAAGTAAACGCAATAAAATTCTGATTATTTACCATACATTTCAGGCTACAAAGCTCACCTGATTGATTATAAGTTGCCTTAGTGCATAAATGCAGTGCATTTGTCTTTTTTTTCGTCTTTAAACATTTTAATGATTCTTTTAATTATTATTTTATTTGTGGATTTCAAGAATGATGAATGTTTATCTTGAACATGTTGCTGGAGCTGTATAACATTCAGGTACAAAATAGGTTCAAGGTATCACACATCGAAAAACATTTGCCTTTGTTAGTGACTGTAATATATGAATGCATGAATTATGGCAAAGTAGTTTTTTACTGTTTCTCAGTTCTGTATGAGTCAACTTCTATGACCTTTTCAACACCTTGCTCCAGTTGTGTCTGCTCTTTTTTCACTATGCTGAATACATTTAGTTACCCATCCGCAGAGTTTCAAATTCCCCATTCAGTCGAGAACATGCTGCATAATTTTCATGTTTTTATTCATGTTGCTCAGCCTCAAGTGTTGATATCGCACTGCACAGGGAGAAGGTTGATCCATTAGGTCCCTCCATTGAAGGCCAAGGTTTTTCAAAAAGAAGGAATGAGAGCGTGTGGCCTCATTTTTTTTGTGTGTGCGGCGTGCGCCTGTGCATAATATTGTCCTCTGGGGCAAATTACACTTATGCAATTTCTATTCAACTTTTATTGGTCTTTTGGTTTGTCAAGGCTCGCATTTAATTGAAATAAGCTGAAAACGCTTCTGCTGCATTATCGCTGAATAGAATAGTATAATAACGATGGAAAAAACTCAGGTAATTGGCAACGGTGACGCACGTTTCAAGGGATTTACTGTATTTTCTATTCTTTCAGGAAGGCGTAGAAGTGAGAGTGGCGAGAATCTTCAACACTTTCGGCTCCCGAATGCACATGAATGATGGACGAGTTGTTAGTAACTTCATCCTGCAGGCTCTCCAGGGAGAACCACTCACTGTAAGAGTGCCCCTCCTTTCCACCAAGAAAATGTTATTCTAGTATGTATCCTACTAGTGAAGTACATTAGATTCATGCTCAGCGGCGTAACATGACTTGACCTTTGAGAAGTTGAACTACATCAATATAATAGGCATTCTGCTCATTATGACAAAGGCATGGAAAGTAGAGTTTAGAACTTTAAAGAGATATTCGCCTAAACTATTGAGAATATGTCAAAATGGATGCTTTCGGGCTTCAGTTTTAATTTGCTTATCAGAAGACAGGTAGATTTTATCAAAAGCTAGCACTAATGCATATACAGTGATCCCTCGCTACTTCATGCTTCAAACTTCGTGCCTTCAGTCCATCGCAGATTTTTTTTTCCAATTAAAAATAAAAATAAAAATAGATAAATAAATGGCGGAAAACACTCAGGTGACTTGAAGTTCCGCTCTGAGACCCCCACTTTCGCCAACTTTCAAAATTGTCCGATATGCATGTGTGATACGTATATAATTGGAAAGCTTAAAACATCAATTTTCTGGGGCAAGAAAAATTTTCAACAGAAGGGCATTTAAAAAAATTTTTAAAAAAATAGCGAAACCCTATTTGGATGTGAGAGCATGAAAGCAGAATTAAAGACGCCATGACTTTAACGAGATTTTATCGCGTACTTACCTTGTTTCGATCCAAAAACTACCTGTACCATGTATCGCTGAGATGGCTACAGATGGATTTTGTGGGGATTTTATGGGTGAAACATGGTAATATAACAAGGGTCGTGATGCAGAAATCGCAGACATCAAGGAGTGGTTGAGATTTTCTTTTTCATGTATTTACCCTTTTAAACATTTTTTTTTCAATTTTTCTTTGTTTGGATCGTTTATATATCATCTAACACAGGGGTGGGCAAACCGGTCCTTGAGGGCCGCAGTGGGTCCTGGTCTTTGTTCCAACTGATTCAGCACAGACAGTTTAACCAATGAGGTTTCAGTGGAAACAAGAAGCACCTGACTGCAATCAACTGATTGCACTTGTAAGATACCAGATTGGTGAAAAGTTGTCCTCATGATGAGTATGAACAAAAACCCGCACCCACTGCGGCCCTTTGTGGAATAGTTTGGCCACCCCTGATCTAACATATCGGAGAAAATGCGACAGTAGCAAAAAAAAAAATACAATAAAGCGATAGTTATGAGGTAGATATCCGTGACTTTTTTACAGACGCCATTTTTTTCATTGCGACGTCATTTATTTAAAAGTTTAAATATGCGAGTGAATAATTTTTTTAAGTTTTTTTTTTCTAAACGAAATATTAGACATCAGTTAATGATTCTGAGCTAAAAATGACATTTTGAATAATATGATTAATTACCTTCGTTTTATGGCTCAGTTGAAACAAAAGCGGCTGCGCGACGTCTGTAAACGGGGGTTTCCAGGGTAAAACGGACAAATTAAAAATAGCTTGTAGGCTTAATGCGCCATGAATCTGCTATGGCAGCATATAGACATATTGTTCTATCAAACACAACAGGTCATTTGGCTTAAAATACAGCAGTTTATTCTAAAGAGGAGTGCAAGAGCAGAAACTGCTTTTTCAGCCTTGTCCGTTTATCCGCCATATATATGGCGAAGAGAGAAAAGAACTGTTGTGTTTGATAGAACAATATGTCTATATGCTGCCATAGCAGATTCATGGCGCAATAAGCCCCCGAACTATTTTTATTTTGTCCATTTTACCCTGGAGACCCCTGTTTACAGACGTCACGCAACCGTTTTTGTTTCAACCTACCCATGAAAAGGTAAGTAATCGTATTTATTATTCAAAATGTTGTCATTTTTAGCTTTGAATAATTTATTGATGTCTAATATTTAGTTAAAAAAAAAAAAACTTTAAAAAAATATTCACTCGCATATTTTAAACTTTTAACAAATTACATCACAATGAAAAAATTGGCGTCTGTAAAAAATTCACGGATATCTACCACATAACTATCAATCTATTGTATTTTTTTTTCGTTACTGTTGCATTTTTCTCAATATTTTAGATGATAATCGATTCAAACATAGAATTTTTTTTTTTAAACGTTTAAAAGGGTAAATACATGAGAATGAAAATCTCGATTATTCCTTGATGTCTGCGATGTCTGCATCGCAACCCTTGTTATATTACCATGTTTCACCCATAAAATTCCCCAAAAATCCAGCGGTGGCCATTCACAGCTGTGCCTTGACACTCGGTGATACATAGAGATGTCCCGATCGATCGGCATCCCGATCCAATCACGTCATTTTCAAAGTATCGGAATCGGCAAAAAAATATCGGCCATGCCTTTTTTTATTGTTTTCTAATTGTATTTAACGTTACAGACATAATATGTTACACTCATCCAGTCTTTAGTTAAGACTTAAGGTAGGGTTCAGTGACGGGATCTGTCGTTCACTTGAGTAAACGAATCCATTCCGGTTCGTTCAGTAAAAAGATTCGTTCAAACGAATCGTTCAACGAATCGTTCGCCCCCCTCATCTCCCTCCCCGCCCAAATGAATCGTTCGGTTAGTGAACGGGAAGTGACGTTGCCGAACGAATCACCAAAGACCGCTTCGCAGTATAACTGAACGGGAAGTGACATTGCTTGGTCCCTCCCTCTCTTGCACATTGACCACTCGTCGTAGTTTCAGAAATGAGTGACAGGCGATATCATTCTGCTTTCACAGACAGCCTCGTCCCCCCCCCCCCCCCCCGCTGCTGCAAAAGCGAGGGAGAACTTCCGCGTCATCTGTCCTAGTTCTATGGGCTCAAAGTCATGGCTCGTGCTTGCATTTCGATTTAGGACACGGGGAAACATTTTCCTTTTGAGGGGGAAGTGGGGGTTTGGGGTCGGGGGCGCACGGACTTTTTTTAGCATGATCTTGCTCACATATACAATGCTGCTGCTACCAGCCAACGCGGCATGCTTGCTGTCACGAAAATAAAAATAAATCTAAAGTTTAATTTCTAAATATGGAACGACCAACACATCATATTTACCTCTCGCTCTGTAGTATTTTGGTTTTTTTATTATTAAGATGATCGTATTGAATTTTTGCACTGGTATTAATAAATAAAATAATCCGGTTAGCTCCCCTGTCGTCCCCGCATCTCAGATCGTCAAATGCTGACAAGAAATAATTGTTTGCTCTTTATGATGTCGCCTTTCTACTCTCATTAGTCTGTTAAGAAAAATGTAGACATATTGCAACATCTCCCGTGTCCGCGCGCTTTGTTTTTGGGCGCTTGAGTAGCACATGATGGACGGATTGACATAATTTGTCAAACCAACCGACACCCTCTGACACGAAAAAAAAATAAAACACTCGGGAAAAAATTGACATGTATATACAGTTTTATTGCAAATCAGTATTATGGTTATCATACTAAATATTCTTTTTTTTTCTGTGCACATATGAGGTAAATATCGCTGCCATGAAGCCTCCATATAGTGACAGTTCTCTGCCCGCTTCACTGCCGTCACGCGACCGCAGCTCAGCTTTTGCTTGCCTCGTAGCTACGCGTGTTTTAAATTACTGTAAATTTGATAGTATATCGTCATAGGTACAGTCCCGAGTCTGTTGAGAAAAGTAGAACACTAAACCATGCTCGCTAGATTTGTGTGGTGTTTTTGTCAGTTTGAGCAGCATTTGATAGGCTCCAAATTAACAAATATGTGACAAAGTCATTTCCTTTCATTTTATGACTCGTTCACGGCATAGTCTTTACTGGAAAGTCAAGTTAGCAGCAAGCTAGGTCAGGAACCGGAGGACCGAATCACTGAACGGGAAGTGACAAAACTCAGTCTTTCCCCCCTGCCTGCACGCTGGCTGCTTATTGGCCACACGTGGAAATGAGTGACAGACGCCTTGATTCTGTTTCCGCTCCCTCCCCTGCCCGCGATGAGGCTGGCATCTGATTGGTCGTGTGCGATGTCAGAAGACGCTGCCGCTTGTTCAACGCCCTCCCACGCAGCGAACAAGCACCACCAACTTCATAGAACGAATCAGTGCAGATGGTGATTAGTTCGGTCTCGTTCACCCAAACAATTCGTTCAAAAAGAACGAATCGTTCGCGACCGATACAACACTAGTAGGGTTATCAAATTTATCCCGATAACGGCGGCAATTAATTTATTAAAAAATGTCTCACGTTAAAATATTTAACGCAATTAATGTATGCGCTGCACGACCCTCTCACTCATTGTCGCGCTAAATTTGTAATGACACCGTTTTACCTATATAGAGAGATAAAAGGCAGCGCAAAATGAGTAGAGTGAATTTTGGCAGCCTTTGGAGCCCTTTTTCAATTGGCTAAAGCCTTGCAATCCCTCTCCCTACGATTAGAAAGATCATGGGAAGCAATGTAGGGAAGCAAGGTGGCAATTGATCTTTGTCTTAACACCTTAAGTTATTTCCCAACGCAGAGGAGATATATCAATTGGTAGCACGACACACAGTCATGGTTCCACTTCCCATCATGCATTTGGGATGGCCACAGTATCATTTACTGAAAGCTCAACAAATACACTAGATGGCAATATTTAGTCACAATATACAAAGTCACAAGTCTTTCTATCCGTGGATCCCTCTCACAGAATGTTAATAATGTAAATGCTATCTTGAGGATTTATTGTCATAATAAACAACTACAGTACCTATGTACTGTATGTTGAATGTATATATTAGTCTGAGTTTTATTCATTTTTTTCTTAATGCATTGCCAAAATGTATATGATCGGGAAAAATTATCGTGAATGATTGGAATTGAATCGGCAGCAAAAAAAAAACATTCGGATGGGGAAATATCGGGATTGGCAGATACTCAAACTAAAACGATCGGATCGGGAGCAAAAAAACATGATCGGAGCAACCCTAGTGATACATATACATGGAGTTTTTGGATCAAAAAGAGGTAAGTACGCGATAATATCTCGTTAAAATCATGGCGTCTTTAATTATGCTCTCGTGTGCTCTCACCTCCAGTTAGGGTTTTGCTGTTTAAACTTTCCAATGATGTATCACACATGCATAGAGGACAATTTTGAAATTTGGCCAAATTGGGGGTCTCAGAGCGGAACTTCAACTCACCTGAGTGTTTTCCGCCGTATATGATATGCATGTACAGTATATGTATTATGTGTATATGTATAAGAAGTTTTTTTTTTTTTTTTTGGGAAGAAAAGGTGGAAAAAACATGTCTTATACAGTTGTGGTCAAAAGTTTACATACACTTGTGAAGAACATAATGTCATGGCTCTCTTGAGTTTCCAGTTATTTCTACAACTCTGATTTTTCTCCGATAGTGATTGGAACAGATACTTCTTTGTCACAAAAAAACATTCATGAAGTTTGGTTCTTTTATAACTTTATTATGGGTTAACAGAAAAAGTGATCAAATCTGCTGGGTCAAAAATATACATACATGGATCTGAAAAAGCAAATCATTGGCTTGAACAAGTCAGGAAAGTCACTTGGAGCCATTTCAAAGCAGCTGCAGGTCCCAAGAGCAACAGTGCAAACAATTGTTTGTAAGTATAAAGTGCATGGCACTGTTTTGTCACTGCCACGATCAGGAAGAAAACACAAACTATCACTTGCTGCTGAGAGAAAATTGGTCAGGAGGGTGAAGATTCAACCGAGAATCACCAAAAAGCAGATCTGCCAAGAATTAGAAGCTGCTGGAACACAGGTGTCAGTGTCCACAGTCAAGCGTGTTTTGCATCTCCATGGACTGAGAGGCTGCCGTGCAAGAAGGAAGCCCTTGCTCCAAAAGCGGTACCTTAAGGCTCGACTGAAGTTTGCTGCTGATCACATGGACAAAGATAAGACCTTCTGGAGGACAGTTCTGTGGTCAGACGAAACAAAAATCGAGCTGTTTGGCCACAATGCCCAGCAATATGTTTGGAGGAGAAAAGGTGAGGCCTTTAACCCCAAGTACACCATGCCTACCGTCAAGCATGGTGGTGGTAGTATTATGCTGTGGGGCTGTTTTGCTGCCAATGGAACTGGTGCTTTACAGAGAGTAAATGGGATAATGAAGAGGGAGGATTACCTTCAAATTCTTCAAGATAACCCAACGTCATCAGCCCGAAGATTGGGTCTTGGGCACAGTTGGGTGTTCCAACAGGACAATGACCTCAAACACACATCAAAAGTGGTAATGGAATGGCTAAATCAGGCTAGAATTAAGGTTTTCGAATGGCCTTCCCAAAGTCCTGACTTGAACCCCATTGAGAACTTGTGGACAATGATGAAGACACAAGTCCATGTCAGAAAGCCATCAAATTTAACTGAACTGCACCAATTTTGTCAAGAGGATTCAACCAGAAGCTTGTGGATGGCTACCAAAAGCGCCTAATTGAAGTGAAAATTGCCAAGGGACATGTTACCAAATATTAGCGCTGCTGTATGTATGTTTTTGACCCAGCAGATTTGATCACTTTTTTCTGTTCACCCATAATAAAGTCATAAAAGAACCAAAGTTCATGAATGTTTTTTGTGACAAAGAAGTATCTGTTCCAATCACTCTATCGGAGAAAAATCAGAGTTGTAGAAATAACTGGAAACTCAGGAGAGCCATGACATTATGTTCTTCGCAAGTGTATGTAAACTTTTGACCACAACTGTATGTATCGTTATCCAATGCTTAATCTCAATAAATACATTGAACACACACACACACACACACAAAAAAAAAAAAAATTAGGGAGGGGGGGCTACTTAGCGGTTTTTCGACTTATTGCGGTGGGTTCTGGGTCTCACTAACCGCGAAAAACGAGGGATGATTATTTACAAATCAAGTAAGCCTGAAGCTTAACTGTAGTAGCCTGTCTTCAAGCTGCTGCAGGGTCCTACCGTCAGTCAGCGGCGACCGCATCTGCCCACACATATGGCTGATCAAAATCCTTTTTTATCGCCTTTTTATTGTTAATCAGCTGTTGGCCGATGTTTGAGAAATGTTCATATATCTGTCATATATATTGGCCGACTTCTATCAACAACGATAACAGTAGTAGGACGGATTACATTACACCGCTACTTACTGCTTATTCATTGAAGTACTGACGCAGTGACATAGCTGCAACTTTGCTTCTTGGCGATGACAAAACAGACCTGTTCAAAGCACAAGCATCCTAGTTCATTTGCTGAAAAACGGGTAACTGAAAAAAGATTCCTGTGGGAAGATGCGATTCTTTAAACAATTTCTTATCACTGGACAAACATGACAGAATTGTCTTGTAGTAGCAGCAAATTATATTGGCCTTGAATTTAGGTGAATGTAAAACGCAATTACACCAGGGAGTCTGATCACGGCAAAAGTAATTAACTGATATTCTTGTACCGGTAATGCATTTCGTGATGCAGGGTTACGCACCATGTGGCGCCACATTAATTAAGTTCCTGTTTTTGTGCTAGGTTTATGGCACTGGTTCCCAAACAAGAGCTTTCCAGTATGTAAGGTAAGCATCGAGTTTCTTCTGTAGTTAAATTGTTTGGCAGGTTCACTGAAATGGGCATATGTTGTTGTCAGTTCCACTTAAAGTCTTGTTGGCAAGCCACGTAACAACTCAATTTAGAAACAGTTTTACTTGTAAATGGGTTCTATTGCATTAATTTCTTCCGAATGTGAATGCCGCTGAGGGCTTCATTGGTGTTCAATTTTCTTTAAGCGTTACTGGCATTAACTGGCTGAAATGTCATGTGTGTTAACTAAATGAAAGGTCCACAGGGCTTTGGCGGTTTAGTGCTGCTCTCCCTCTGACTGAGTAATTAGATTATTTGATCATTCTGGTGAGAAATGATCAGAAAGATGTGAGTGTATTTGAAGCTCTGCTGTGTCTCGCTGCTTTGTGAAAGTAAAGTAATTCAAAAAGAGTGCCTTTAACGTATTGCATTCATTTCAGTACACCCTTGAATTTGTCCTGCGAGAGCAGGCTGCTCGGTTACCGACTCTCCTGACTAGGGGTGGGAATCTCTGGGTACCTCACGATACGATAAAAGGCGCACAATAACGATGATCTCACGATATGGCAACACAATAATTATCGATACATTGGTCAGGAAATCATTCTAGGATATTCTACAAAACAACTAACAAACAGAAAAACAAGCTATTTTCATGCGTCTGCTGTGAATTGGAATGAGTTTATCACTAGTAGACATCCAATCCGTTTAAAATAGGAGGGTGGCAGTGGCAGGCAATGCCAGGCAATGGGTTATTTTTGGGTGGGTTATGGGTTATTTTCATTTTGGGCATTTCACATTATTTCCCAATCATTTTCAGTCACATCCTTTTCCTTTTGGGGCATTTAGGGGTCTCTTCATGTTAATTCTGCGGCATTGACAGGTCACTTTTTGTTGATTTTGAGTTACTGAAAAGGAAGTGACTCAAAAATGTCCCCAAATGAATTGGAACTAACTAAGCCTGTCGCGATATGCAATAAGTCCATTTATAGCACGGTAAATAAAAATGGTGGCGGTAATTTTCACGGCTGCGTTTTATCGCTGCGTGCGTGCATGCATGCATTTGTGCATGCGTGTACGCGTGCGTGTTGAAGGCATATGAGACTCCAGTTCCTTTCACAGGTGTTTATTGGTGATCAACACACCATAGAATTAAAGTTCAGACATACAAAATAAGGAAACACAGCTATATTAAACACTGTAAAATGTTACATTACTACATTGAAGTTAATGGGGAAAACAGACAACGTACTAACCACTTTAGCCTGCTATAAAATATTGGCAGTCTTCTCCAAAACGCAAACTTGCAGTGACACTTCATACATGAAAAATCGTTGATTAACAGCATTTGCAAACAAAATAATGGGGGGGGGGCTCTATTACTGACACTACATGCATGACGAAAAGAGAAGTGCACTTTTTTTTACGGACTATATAGCTTACGGTTAGCGGTTTAGCGAACGTACTCCTGGTGAACATTTCAGAATAAAAGCACGTCATGTTCAACATATAAATAACGATTTGTGCAGTTAATCTCACATTCTTCATATTCTATACTAAGAATAGCTTTAAAATGACACCCTTGATGAAACATTTAATTGGCAATGAATAATTTGGCTTCAAATTTGCTAATTTGCACTGTGCAGAACAGGATGACAGTCATTATGATCAAATACTGTGTAAACACTTTTGATGGACTCTAATTAGCAGAGAACAGAAATGGCATTGGATTTCTCATCTATTTCATATTCAGCATTTAGCTAGCTTTCAAATGATTCGTTATGCATTGTGTGTCTGTGTGTGTGTTTTTTCATATTTAATACAGTCTGTGTTTTATCTGAGAATAACATTTGAATTTGATTGGGTAATTTTTTAGAATGTATTGTCACTACATTAGTGGTTGAATTGGTTTTTAAAAAAAAAATGACAGTAGTATCGCATAACGGCAATAATTTGCGAGACAGTATGTCGTTTACTAAAATTTGTTATCGCGACAGGCCTAGAAGTGACTCAAAATCAACATGAAGTAATCTGTAAATGCCCTAAAATTAACAGGAATTGACCTATAAATCTGTCCACAAAAGACTGGCTGTGAATGTTTTAGGGCTGCAGCTATCGAATATTTTAGTAATCGAGTAATCGACTGAAAATTCTATCGATTAATTGAGTAATCGGATAAAACTTTTTTTTAGGTAAAGAGCAATTATAAATTTACATGAGAAAAAAAGACATTATCCAATATTGAACCATTTTCAGTCAATCAATGTCTTTATTTTCGATGTACATTGCTGAAAACAGCCAACAATTGCATCTCGGATGTGAATAGAAAAAAAATTACTGCTTTCACTCAAAAAACTTCTTGATCTTATTAAAAAAAAAAAAAAAAAACATATTTCTTACCTAAAAATGTAATTACGCTTGATAACACACATCACTTGAAAGCTATGTGTTTTTCCCCACGTGTTTCAATTGAATTTCCATTTGTGTCAAGCTATTTTTAAGTTCTAGTTAAGTTTTAAGTTAGTCTAAACTGTAAGTACTGATAGGATTTTGAGATTTTGCCCTGTTCAAAATAAATGTATGATACCTGCTGTATTGGAGCACATTAAGGACCAGTGCTACTTGGTTTTATTCAGCAATGACTACTGAGCTAAAACTGACAGTTAGCTTTATTATGTTTTAATTTTACACCCTCATCACTCTACAGCCCTGTGTTTTTACAGATTAAATAAAGCTTGTATGTAAGACACGTTAGCTACGCATCGACAGTGGTCATAATCAATATAAACCTAGCCCTCCGAAGGGCTAACGTTACTTGAGCGAGTGACATTAACGTTATATTTATTAGCGCCGGGAAGTCTACTGCTTAAAGATGGCAGCTGCTTACTAACGCTGCCCAGACGCGGCCGAGTCTGCCATTTCGCATCTAGTTCTAAATGCATGCGATATCTATGAGACGCATCGGACACTACCTGCTACCACTCTAGCATCATGCGGGCACTGTTTTTGGCAAAGTCGGCGTAGTTTGTAGCGGCTGTCGGCTGCAGTAAGGTTTTTTTTTTTTTTTTTTTTTTTTTTTTTTTTTTTAAATTGCTTTTTCCTCTACGCACGTGACATCAGCGCGTTGTCCCGCATTAAAAGTAGCTCGGGCAAAACGTGATGCTTAGAGCTGGCAAAATTAAACGATTCATCGAGGTGGATAAAATTACTTGGATCAGTTTTTAAACTCGAGTTACTCTAGTTGCTCAAGTATTCATTTCAGCTCTAGAATGTTTTGGTTTCAATGCCATTGACGGCGCTAGACACTCGAGGCGTGCGAAATTTCCAATTCTTAGATTATTTGCAATTCGGCCGTGGTAGATTCCAGAACGATTCACAAACACCCAAATTCTGATTATTGAGTTACACCAGGTAAAGTGGAAATAAAACACAGTCAGCTCGGTCTTCGAGACGCAGTGAGGACCGAGAGTAAATATCATGTTCAACTCATGCCGCTAGATAAAAAAAAAACAGTAATACCTGACTGCGGCCGTCAGCTGGTACAAACAGCACCCATTTGCTAGTTTCTACAAACATTCGGCAACATACGGCGATGGTAGATATCACATATAGCTAGAACTAGATGTGAAATGACAGACGACGGCCGCGTTAGAACGTGTACTAAGAACTAGAAGCGAAATGACACTTTCCCGCGCTAGTAAACAGGCGCCATTTTAAAGCAGTAGACTTCTCTAGAAGGCTCTGTTGTAGCGAACCTAATTACTTTTTATCTAAAATACCCCTAAATTGGCAAAATCTTGACTTCAGTCTATCTTTGAATGATGAAACTGTTTTAAATTTTTCACATGTCGAAAGTAGACAGAAGGGAAATTATGGAATAACGGGAACAATTTTAACAACTTTAACGGTTGATTCACAACATTAAATTAATTGAATGTAGTTTAAAGCTGCTGATACAGAATGGGGACTTGAGTATTTTATTTACTGTTTTTAACTGTTAACTTGATACTAAAATAATAGTTTGGTTTAACCTGAGAGGATTTTTGAACAATTTTGAAACTAATGTACAAAACATTAAAAGCGGCGGTGTCGGGGGGGGTGCATCAATAATCGATTTATAATCGAATCGGAGCTTCTGAATCTAATCGAATCGTTAGGTGCCCAAAGATTCCCACCTCTACTAGACACCCAATCCAGTCAAAATGAATTGGGTGTCTAGTGCCGTCAATGTCAGCCAGTGAGCTAACGGAATGGAAGATTTTGGTAGCAACCAGTTGGTTCCTTATTTTTTTTAAGCAGTGACACTTTTTTAAAACGATACATTGATTATTGGTGGGAGCATATCGACAACCTTTTGGGCTACAAGGTATAGCGATATATCACCTTTTCGATCATAATCCTGACAAAGGATAGTTCAAGGTTGCAGATATCTGTACAATAAATTCCATGTCATATTTGCAAATATTTTGCACTCAAGCTTGATTTGTAAGAAAACTCCTAATTGAACTGGAAATACAGTATCAAACAAAAAAATATTAGATTTCTTTCAAAAATCCTCAACCTGACTTAACACTCAGCAAAATGGACTGTTTCTTAAGGTTCAGGTATTATTTTGCATGCACTTTCACTCATGGGTACTCATCACATGTGATAAGCTTCTCAATTTTGGATCGAAAGAGAACCTATAAACAAAAGTTATCACTGCACCACACTGTAACTCAATCCTGTTTCCAAAGTTGTTAAGAATCTTTGGAACTTGGTGGAAGTAGATTCACTCGGTATCCAGTGTGCCAAGTCTGAAAAGAAGATAAGAGTTTTTGGCAGTGAGTCAATAGGACTAAAAAGTGTGAAACTTTGGGCAAAGATAGCAACACTTTTCAAAGACAAAAAGCAATAGGTAGTTGTGGGACATTCATTTTTGGCCACTCATGCAAAAACATCATTTCAGTAGTTTTTGCATAATCCAGCAGGAAAGTTATCATTGCTACAGATAAAACTCCTTAGTGAGTGGTAGTCATTTAACTTTATGAATGAGTTCATTGCTTCTTTACTTATTATTGATCAAAGGCAATATCTCAGCACACAGTGGTTCCAGGCTTGCAATGGCCACCAGCACCATTCTGTATAACACTTGCCAGACTATGTACAAAGTCAGTCTGTTGTAGAGCATAATACATTGCAACAGTGAGCAACTACAGGCCGGGATGCATCATGATTTAATGTGACGAAATAGCTACCATGAATTTTAGCTGCTGTGACAAAATCAGAGAAATGTTGCAAAAATGTTTACTAAAAATGACATACAGTGGTATGAAAAAGTATCTGAACCTTTTGGAATTTCTCACATTTCTGCATAAAATCACCATCAAATGTGATCTGATCTTTGTCAAAATCACACAGTTGAAAATACAGTGTCTGCTTTAACTAAAACCACCCAAACATTTATAGGTTTTCATATAGTATTGAGGATAGCATGCAAACAATGACAGAAGGGGGAAAAGTAAGTGCACCCTCTGCCTAAGGGGACTTAAAGAGCAATTGAAACAGATTTTTTCCAAACATTTTAAGTCAGATGTGTGCCCAATCACTGATGAGTGGTTTAAACCTGCCCTGCCCACTATAAAACACACACCTGGTAAGAATTGTCTTGATGAGAAGCATTGTCGGATGTGCATCATGGCTCGGTGAAAAGAGCTGTCTGAAGACCTGCGATCAAGGATTGCTGATTTGAATAAAGCTGGGAAATGACACAAAACCATCTCTAAAAGTCTGGCTGTTCATCAATTGACAGTCAGATAAGTTGTCTACAAATGGAGAGTGTTTGGCACTGTTGCTTCTATCCCAAGGAGTGGATGTTCACCAAAGATAACGCCAAGAGTTCAGCGCAGAATACTCAGAGGGGTAAAAAAGAACCCTAGAGTGTCTGCTAAAGACTTACAGTCTGGCACAGTCCAATATCTCTGTGCACACATCAACGATATGTAAAACTATGGCCGAGAATGGTGTTCATTGGAGGACTCCACAGAGAAAGACACTGCTGTCTAAAAAAACATAGTTGCTTGTTTAATGTTCACAAAAACGCACTTGGACACCCCACAGAGGTTTTGGCAAAATATTTTGTGGACTGATGAAACCAAAGTTGAATTGTTTGGGAGTAACACACAACGTTATGTGTGGAGGAAAAATGGAACGGCACACCAACATCAACACCTCATCCCCACCGTGAAGCATGGTGGAGAGAGCATCTTGATTTGGGGCTGTTTTGCTGCCTCAGGGCCTGGACAACTTGCAATCATTAATGGAAGAATGAATTAAAAAGTTTATCAGGATTTTTTGCAGTTGACAGTTGAAGCTACAGTGGGGAGAACAAGTATTTGATACACTGCCAATGGGTTGTCACATTGGCAGTGTATCAAATACTTGTTCACCCCACTGTAAAAACAGATGGATGCTGCCACAAGACAATGATCCAAAACACAGAAGTAAATCAACTTCATAATGGTTTCAGGTGAACAAAAAACTTATTCTGGAGTGGCCAAGTCCAGACTTGAACACCATTGAGATTAGGCATGTGCCGGTATGATATTTTGACGGTACGATAACCGTGAGCAAAAATACCGCGGTTTCACGGTATCACGGTATTGCAGTTGTAGCTCCAAAAAATTTTGAGATTAGGGGTTTGAGATTGAGGTTAAAAAAAAAACAACTTTTTTTCCATTGAACAGGATTTTTTTTTAGACCATAGTTGCAAATTGGAACATGTTAACATATTGTTAAAATAAATAAATTATCAATAAAAAAATATATATTTTAAATAAAATATAGCTTATACACTAGACTCACAGCCACAGCTCAAGTAGCTCAAGATTAGAGCAAGAACAAAATAATTTATATAAAGTAAAAACACTTCTGAATAATTTTTTTAAAAAATTTATACTGCATGACTTTTTTTTCCAGGGTGGAAAAGCTTAAGTGAAGTTTCACCATTTTCAGCCACATGATGTCATGCCTTTGTTTTAAAAAGAACAAATAATTCATAAGTTAGTTAAACATGTATAAGTTAGTTAAAATGTCAATATTGTTGTGGAAAGGTTTCATCTAAAAAAAATTTTTTGTTTTTTTTTTAAACATTGGGAGTGAGACCTCTCCTTGATCCAGCGAACGTGGATTTGTGCTTAGGGCAAGATCATCTTTCGCAATAAGCGATCTTTGACGCAATCACTTTTTCTCCTTCATTCAAGCGAATCAAGCTTGTTTTCTCACTCTGCGGCAGTCACACTCAACGAAGTTGCTCTCCCAGCTAAGCCTAGGCTAACATTCATCTTTGTAAGCTTTTAGTTAGTTTGTATATTGATTTTGAAAGGAAAATGTGTGTTTTGTTTTTGGCGACCTTTTACCATGGTGCTAATCTGTTGAAGCTACTCACATGGAAAAATCTAATTGTACAACATTTTAAATGTATTCATTTTGTATATTACACTTAGCACGATTTGAGAGCTCAATAAATTGAAGAACAGTACGCCTTATGTTTGAAGTATTTGTTTTTGGGTTAGCTGGCTGGCTAGCCGATAGCGTCACTTTCACACACAGCAACAAACGGGAGGGGGTGAGCGCTGCTGCGTCAAGCCGCTTCTGGCTGCATTTTTGACACAAGAAACATAGCGAATACCGCACTACGGTCTGACGGAAAATTTTAGTGGTTTTGAAACCGCGACGTTTTCACACCACGGTAAACCGTGAAACCGGTAACCGGCACATGCCTAATTGAGATGCTGTGGCATGACCTAAAGACAGCAATTCATGCCGGGCAGCCCAGGAATCTTACTTAACTACAGCAGTTTTGTAGAGAAGATGGGCCAAGATTAGTCCTGATCTATGTGCTAGACTGATCTGCAGCTACAGGAAGCGTCTGGTTAAAGTTATTGTTGCCAAGGGGGGGGTCACAAAATATTAAATGTGATTGTTCACTTATTTTCCCCCTTTTATGACACTGATTTTGACAAAGATCAGATCACATTTGATGGTGATTTTATGGAGAAATGGGAGAAATTCCAAAAGCTTCAGATACTTTTTCATACCACTGTAACTTAGCAAAACTTGAAAGACGCTGGAGTAGATGTTTGCATTCTGTCCTAACTTGGATGGTGTCCCAAGTTTGTTAGAAGTGACGAGTTTTGGCAGAATTACATATTGTTCAACTTAATATCTACTATATTATATGCAATATTTGCATTATTTTTGGATTATGTCTAGGATTCCTTTCAGAGTTCTTGTGTGCTTATCCTAATGAGCTACTTGGGTCAGTATATAAGAAAACAAGCACATGCTTATTCTGTCATGTCTCACTTGACCGTTACACATATTATGACATCAACAACATATTTGGCAAAATTGCTAATGAAACAATTGTGCGCCTCTCGAAAGGAAAATTCTATTATTATAATGAATTGGCGGGGAATGTTACTCCCATGAAGTGAGGCCGAACAATAGAGCCTGTTGTAAATGCATCGTATCTGTGATTGGAATTTCAGTGACCTGGTTAATGGCCTGGTGTTGTTAATGAACAGCAACATCAGCAGTCCAGTCAATCTGGTGAGTACTTCTTCAACCGTTAATCCTATTTTTTAAGACTATATACCTGACCATAATTTCCAACCCAATTCCCACAACCCACAAAACTAACACGACTCGTAAACCTCCGTGAAGTTGGCCCATCAGACGCAAATTTATATAAAAATGATGCCAATCGTTGGTGCTACCTGTGTGCTTGTTTGTGCTGCGAGTCACGTCGTCACTTGAAAATAATATCTCAAGCCCTTTATTTACTACAAAATGGACCTGAAGGGGTGCCATTCGTTTGTGCTACGTTTGCACTAGTTGTTGGAACACCCCTTCTGTTATTAAGAGAGTTGGTACGCCCCGTCAGCCGTGGGAGTTAGGATATGGAAGGGATGCGTGTGACATCACTCGAAATTAAAATCTCTATCTATAAAACAATACCGGCACAAACGAAAATGTTTACAGTACAAACAAATGGCACAATTTCGGGTCCATTTTGCAATAAATGGGTGGGCTGCCTGACGTCATCACTCGAAATTAATATCTCAAGGCCCCCCATTTACTGCAAAATGGACCCTAAGGGGTGCTATTCGTTTGTGCTACGTTTGTGTTAGTTCAGTGGTTCTTAACCTTGCTAAAGGTACCGAAACCCATGAGTTCCACACATGCATTAACCGAACCCTTTGGAATGAGAAAAATCTTTTTTTTTTTTTTCTTTTCAAATTCCAAATCGATATATCCAAGTTGGCAAGCTAAAACCCAAATGAATTTCCATTCAGATTTCTTCTCATTAGACAGCATGTTTTTAAAAGGGTCAAAATGTATGTTTTTATCTTTATGCCTACAGTATCATCAGACCACTAAACCAAGACTGGCCCAATGCGCAAAAGAATGTTTCATTCAAATTTTGGAGGAATGTATCTTATATGGTTCAACATTAAACCTACTTGGTTGTAGGAGTGGGAACCTCAGGGCACCTCACGATACGATACGATTCGCGATACAAGGCTCACGATAACGATTATATCACGATACAGCGATTATCGATATATTGGTCAGATATTGGATACATGACATTCTACGATACAACTGTTGAAACGAAAAAAAAAAAGAAAAAAAAAAGATATTTAAAAATAGAAAAAATACTGTTTAAGTCATTTATTAAACAGTGACACCTTTTCTGTGCAACATTGCTGTAAAATATAAATCTACTGCAAATTGTGCCCCTGCACATATAGAGGAAACCAACCACGACCACTGAAATCGCTTGGAGAGATCATGATGAATTGCACCTTTAATTTCTTTAAAGTTTTAAATCTTTAAAAAAATAAATAAATAAAAAGTGCCGTAGGTGTCAGCAGTTGAGCTTGGAGTGGGGCAATGATAAAATTGGTGGGTCTTTTCTTCGTATATGACCTTTGTTGCTTGGTTTGAGCACTTCCACTATCTGCTTCAGCATTTAAGATGTCAGACTTGCTCAGTCACAGTCTTCCTCACCTTAAAAACAACAAAATAAAACAAAAAATATTAGCTACTTCATAGCGTTTGAGTTGAAATCCTGATTTTTTTTGTGTTGGAAGTATTGAATTAAAAAAAATATGAATTGAATGTATAGAAATTAAAAGTTCAATAATTACCTATTAATATGTAGGCTACATTAATTATCATGCACATCACTTTATATATCTTGGAACCTATTCAAACCATTTTTTATAGCTTATTGTATCAAAATGACAGTAATAACAGTTTGTGTAGTAAACTAGATGGAAATTGGTTCTCAAATAATATCAAATAAATCGGTAAATTCATGTGGGCTTGTTCGATATTCATTTTCATCCAGTTTAGGGTCCTGGTTTATTTTATATTATTCAACACCAAATGTCATCAAAATAATACATGTGAATTAAAAAGTCAATTACATTGCAAAACTTTCTTACCTCAAGTGATGAAAGCGAAGCTCACAAACTCCCGTGTCCACTACGTCACCAGCTCCCAGTGAAACTTATTTTTCTTAGACAATTCTTGCATACAGCAAAGTCCTTGTTCACCTTACTTCCTTTCTTGTTGGTGTAAAATCTAAAGTGTGTCCCCATGTGTGATTTGTAGCAATATTTTTCTCATTTTTTCCTCCACCGTTCTCACGGAGCTTTTTTATTTTTTCAACCCACATGGAGCGTCCTCTCTTCTTCTCTAGACAACTTGTGCGCACTTTACCCTCACCGCCACTCCCGAGCGCCCCTAGTGGACCGCCAAGGAATTGCTCAACAAACATTGAGCAGTTTACAGCATCCATACTCCATTGTGTGGCCAATATGTTAAATAAAAGTATCGATTCTTGGCGGGAGCATATCGATAACCCATCGGGTTGCAAAATATCGCGATATATCGCTGTATCGAGATATTGTCACACTCTTACTTGGTTGCATTAACATTGACCAAGCAATTTCTGTCATGTTTACATCTCAAATTATATGAAATTTAATGAAAAACCCTGCACAAAATGAACACCAAATTTGTACACATTGTTTAAAAAAGAAAAAAGAAAAAGAAAAAAACATGAATCTTCTCACAAATCCAATAAACAGTAAATAATTTTGCCTTTTGATTTGCTTTTCCCATTGGAAAATGAAATTAAACTAAAATCATTTCACGCTGTTTCTATTTTTGTTTTCATGTCGACATTCTCATTCTATCACATCCTTACCTCACTATTTTCATGGCATAAAATGTGACGCAGATGTTGTTTTTTTAAGTAAACGCAGTGCACGCTACCCGTAGGGCTGTTCTATTTCCTCATACCAAGTGAAAGTCAACCTTCCACCGAGCAAACCAGTTTCTCTAGGACAAGCAGTTGAAAGAATTGGAATAAAGCCTGTAAATTGGGGACTAACCAGTCCAAAACCTGGTCTGAAACGCCACTTTGCCTGGATTTAGTCAGCGTCCAAAAATAGGACCCTACGTGTCTTAACCTTCACCAAACCCCTGGGGTTCGATCGAACCCAGGTTAAGAACCACTGTTGGGACACCCCTCTGTTACTGAGAGAGTTGGTACGCCCCGTCAGCCGTGGGAGGTAGGATACGGAAGGGCTGCGAGTGACGTCATCACTCAAAATTAATATCTCAATATCTGTAAAACGATAGCAGCACAAACGAAAAAAAATTTTACAGCACAAACGTAGCACAAACAAATGGCAAAATGGCACCATTTCGGTTCCATTTTGCAATAAATCGGGGGGCTGCGTGACATAATCACTCAAAATTAATATCTCAATATCTCATCAACGATGGCACAAACGAAACGTTTTACAGCACAAACGATGGACACCATTTTTATTCAAAATGCGGGGCCGGTTGACCTCAGAATGACCGATAAAAGAATTGTAAACATCTCAAAAATGATTGCAGCAGAAACAAAACTTATTCTAGCACAAATGTAGCACATACAATTGACACAATTTTTATATAAATTTGCGTCTGATGGGGGGGGGGGGGGGGGGGCAGCTTTGTGGAGCTTACTCAGAACTATAAACCTTAACCCTCAACATTTTTAGCCAAAAAATATACCGCAAATGTTTTTTAATCTGCAGGGGAACCCAAAGGAGCACACCATTCTGGAGTTCGCCCAGCTCATTAAAAGTCTAGTTGGTAAGTGTATCTAATCGATCAAGATAATTGTCATTCTCTGTATCTGTGCAATCTGTTGACCTCTGCTATCTCACTGCCGTTCTGGCCAAACCCCCTACCTACCTTCCTTATCTTGTTGTGTTATTGACCTACGGCCCCACTATCTTTACACACTCCTCATCTTAAAAGGGCCTCTGCATTAAGGTACTCACTGTTACAAAAATCCAGTTTCAATATATGGATTAGGCCTAGCTCTAGATTTATTCAAATTTCAATCAAGGATTTATTAAAATAACCGTCTTAGATATGGATTAAATTAGTTTTAAACTAGTCTTAGCCTTGAGTTAAATCTCCTGTTTTTAAGAAAGACGAGGTAATTTAAATGAAGCCCGATTAAGGGCAAGTTTAACTAAAGTTTAACAGTAAGTGCGGAATACTTCACTCTGCTTGGTGAAAATGGATTATCCTAATTTTCAGACTATAAACTGCTACTTTTTTCCCCTCATTTTGAATCGTGCGGCTTATAGTCTAGTGCGGCTTATTTGTCTATTTATTTGGGTTAATAGGTAACACTTGCTTTGACAGCGGCGTTACTAACGGCATTTTTTTCTGTAGTGAGTAATCTAATTAATTACTTTTCTCATCTTGGCAACGCCGTTACCGTGACTGGGGTTGGAAAGGCATGCGTTACTATGCATAACTATGTTGGTTGAATAATGCGAGAAAAGTCTGAGGGAGACTGACTCAGGGAGACGACAAACTAGAGCAGCAAACATAGCAAAGGTTACTATTTAGTTATCACAATGTCCGCAATACCCCTGTGTGTAGTTAAGTTTAGGGTAAAGTATTGGGCTAGGGCCAATTATCCCAAAAACCCTTTAACCTTCACATAGTGTGACCTGTTTTTTTTTTTTTTTTTGAAAGAGAAAAAAACATCAAAATTATCACCACTTTGCCAAGTAACTAATGACTCTTACATTCAGCTAACTAACCCAATTACTTTTTGGGAGAAGTAATTTGTAACTGTAATTGATTACTTTTTTTAAAAAGTAAGATTAACAACACTGGACATGACACTATCACGAGCATTAATGAATGCTTATGACAGATGTCATTAAGTGTCATCCGGCAAATTTATGTCACTAACTCTATTTACGTCCAGCTCTGATCTTTTACACCCATTCAAAAGTGATATAATTTGACGGATGACACAAATGATAAGGTCATAAGCATTCATTAATGCTCATGGCAGTGTCATGTCATAACTATGATGGGGCCACGTGTTACCAAATACCATAACTAGCAATTAATGAAACAACGGGACCAGTAACCGAAAAAATAATTAGCACAGAATATCAGTTTTCATTGTTATTTACAGTACATCTGTAGCACTGCAATGCATGCTAGGAGGCATGATGGATGACAATAGTGTTGAAAACAGGTGGCAGCAGAGGTTGACTTTCTCCCCCAAGGGAGCAGTGATGGCCAAATGAAGCTTCTTGAAGCAATGAAGCTTTGCAGCCAATTAGTTATGAGCTTCATGGTGGTTCATTTGGTCTTATGACAGTCTTACGATGCCTCTGTCAAATAAAGTGTTAATGGTTAATAATTGTTTATGTAAATATCCCATAATACAGTTAGGACAGCACTTTGCTATCAAAAGCTCTATTTGTCTTGTTGTTTATGTTATTTTGTAAAAAGAAAACATTATTCAGATGTTTGGGATGTAACGAAAGCAAAAAATAGCTGTGTTAAAGTCAAAGTTATGTTTGAAATGTATGCTTGCACAAAAAGCTCAATTTCTCTGTTTTTTTTTTCATCAAAAATTGGAAAATTGCTCAAACTAAGCTATTTTCTAATGCTGATTTCTAAAGAATGGAAAAAGATAACTTATTTTTTTCCTGCTGAAAGAAGAGAGTCTAATCTTTCTTTTGGTGGGTTCCATGTTTATATAGCAATAGAACAGAATTTTCTGTGGGCCTTGCAAAATCAGTCAAAATCCAGAAAAACGGCCGGGAGAGAAGGGGGTTGTGCCGGTGAAAATGGCTGGGAGTGAATGAGTTAACAAATGCCGTTTTCGTGTCAGATTTGGTGGGTGCCGGCTTATAGTCAGGTGCGCCTTATAGTCCGAAAATTGTGGTGAGTCGATGAACAATTATCTTGAAAGAACCCCAAAAAGACTGTTTTGCGAGAATTCTGAGAAGATTTTAAGACTAGTAACCCGTTGGAATTTAATGATATACAGTGCCCTCCATGATTATTGGCACCCCTGGTTAAGATGTGTTTTTTAGCCTCTAATTTTTTTTTTTAATTCAAATAATATGGGACCTTAATGGAAAAAAAGACAAAAATCCAACCTTCAATACAAGTGCATTTATTCAGTTGGGAAAAAATCCCACATAAATGGTAAATGGTGTTATACTTATATAGCGCTTTTCCACCTTTCAAGGCGCTCAAAGCGCTTTACACTATCTCGCCATTCACCTACTGGTGACACAGCACCAGGAGCAACGTGGGGTTCAGTATCTTGCTCAAGGATACTTAGGCGAGTTCATCAGGGCGAAGAATCGAACCCACAACCTCTGGGTTGGGGGACAACTACTCTACCACTGAGCCACGCCACCCCTAACATAAAGAAATAATTATTTGACATCAAATAATGTCTGTCACAATTATTAGCACCCCTGGTGTTAATACTTTGCACAACCCCCTTTTGCCAACAAAAAAAGCACCTAGTCTTCTATAAGGTTTCACAAGCTTGATTTTGTGTCTGGTGAACCATTTCTGTGTAGATTTGACCATATGTGTAGGGTCATGGTCTTGCTGAAAGACCCAGTGACGACCCATCCTCAGCTTTCGGGCAAAGGGCAACAGATTTTGATTTAAAATGTCCTGGTATTTCAAAGTGTTCATGATGCCATGCACCCTAACAAGGTTCCCAGGCCTTTGGAAGCGAAACAGCCCCACAGCATCACTGACCCACCCCCATACTTCACAGTGGGTATGAGGTGCTTTTCAGCATGCGCATCTTTCGTGGCACGCCAGACCCACTTAGAGTGTTTGTTGCCAAAAAGCTCAATCTTGGTCTCATCTGACCAAAGCACACGGTCCCAGGCTAGATTAGGTGCTGTTTTGTTGGGAAAAGGGGGTTGTACAAAGTATTAACAGCAGGGGTGCTAATAATTGTCACACACATTATTTGATGTCAAATAATTATTTCTTTATGTGGGATTTTTTCCCCCACTGAATAAATGCACTTGTATTGAAGGTTGGATTTTTCCTCTTTTTTTCCATTAAGGTCCCATATTATTTGAATTAAAAAATACATTAGAAGCTCAAAAACACATCTTAACCAGGGGTACCAATAATTATGGAGGGCACTATGTATTTTGGTGCATATTTTTGTAAAGACAATGCATCTGAAATCATTTCTTTGCTTCAGACAAGCCTTAACATATTTGTGTGGTGAGGATGAAGCAACTGCCAGAGAAATAGTGCTGTCTGAAAAGTATTCATTTAGTGGATCAAGGCAACCGTACGGTCTGAAGGATTGATGAAGCACGAATGTTGCCACAATGACAATACAGCGTCTTTTCTTCGTTCGGTACTTAAAAACAAATGCAGCACATGGCTTTTCTGTAGCATTGCTGCTCATTTCTGATTTGATGCTGTTAAGCAATGAACTACAAATGTGTTTATCATCTTTGTTTCCAAGTAGACGTGAACTGTGTTGTCCTGCTTTAAACTATGTACGCAAATGGGAGTTTTGGAACATTCTTAACTCGTATGTTGACTCACTACAACATATGTTAGAGAACTGCATATCAGGGAACACAGGGAAGTTGCTATAGTAGAGCTGTATCTTGTAAATGCTTACCTATTATTTAGAAACGGGTCATGCAACCGCTTCACCAATGTGGCTAAACTTAATCAATATCTCCTTGGCACATACACTTGTTGTTAGCCTCATCACTGGGAAAATAGAAAATAGTCTTGAAATGATGTGGAGAGGTTGTCTGTCCATCACCACTATTGATGAGCTTCTTCAAATTCCATTTGTGCTTGTTTTTACATTATTGATTTTGGTGCATTGCGAGTCCGTGGGAGTGTTAGGTATGAACTTGCACTATCGCCACCATGTCAGTTTGCTTCCCACTACAGAGTCTAGACATTTGACACAGGCGGTCACATCAGATTAATTTTTGCCCCAGAGTCAGGCCACCTGTTTAGATTGACTAATATAAATTCTGTGCTCGTAAAAGTGTGGCAAATCATAAAAAATGCTAGTTTTGAGACCTGGTGAGTATCAGGGCAGATAATCTACAAGGTTAAATTTATTTTAAAAAATTTAAAGGGGAAAAAACCAGGAAAGTATTAGCCCTTTTTTGTGCTATTTGCCCTCTGGCAAGAACAAAGTTTCATCAAAATGCTTGCATGCTTTTTTTTTTTTTTTTTTTTTTTTTTTTTGCACATGTTAAGTGCTACAGCTAAGTTTCCATTCATTTCAAGCCTATTTTGTCCACACCCACAGTGAGCAGAAGTGAGATCCAGTTCCTTCCCGAGGCCCAGGATGACCCGCAGAGGCGGAGGCCTGATATTCGCAAAGCCAAGATGATGCTGGGCTGGGAACCAGTGGTATGAACCCTGCACACATTCATAAAATTATCAGTAACTCATTTTAAAAAGCAAACAACACTGCTTGGGGCAGATCATTATTGTCTCATACTGTATTCCTGTCGACTGAAAACTTATAGTATAATTTTCTCAATACTCTACATTTTAATTGGCACTCTTATGACAAAATCTCACAATGTGCAACAACGCAATAGTCATGCATTTGTTTCTCTTGGTTATAGAGGCCAAAAAGTAGTGATGCACGATAATACATTTTTCAACCGATTTCGATAACCGATAATTTCCTGCCCCTTCCACCCGATAACCGATAATGTCACGCCGATAATTCTATTCAAATATGTATGTAAATTTTTTAAGTATACAAAGATCAAATGCTACTGTGCAAAAATGTAATTTAGTGCTATTTTTTTCCACATCAAATGCGAACAAGTAGTAAATTCCAACAACTAAGCAATGGCAATGACGTTGTGTCTTAGAGATAAACACCCAAGTTGCACAAAAATGCCTTTAAAAGTAAGCCATTCCTAATATATACCACATTACTACACTGCAAAAACACCTCCTTAAAACTAGCAGAATTGGACAAAACTGTTGATTGCGCACATTTGGAGGCTAAATCAAGTATATACAGTGCCTTGCAAAAGTATTCGGCCCCCTTGAATCTTGCAACCTTTCGCCACATTTCAGGCTTCAAACATAAAGATATGAAATTTAATTTTTTTGTCAAGAATCAACAACAAGTGGGACACAATCGTGAAGTGGAACAACATTTATTGGATAATTTAAAATTTTTTAACAAATAAAAAACTAAAAAGTGGGGCGTGCAATATTATTCGGCCCCTTTACTTTCAGTGCAGCAAACTCACTCCAGAAGTTCAGTGAGGATCTCTGAATGATCCAATGTTGTCCTAAATGACCGATGATGATAAATAGAATCCAGCTGTGTGTAATCAAGTCTCCGTATAAATGCACCTGCTCTGTGATAGTCTCAGGGTTCTGTTTAAAGTGCAGAGAGCATTATGAAAACCAAGGAACACACCAGGCTGGTCCGAGATACTGTTGTGGAGAAGTTTAAAGCCGGATTTGGATACAAAAAGATTTCCCAAGCTTTAAACATCTCAAGGAGCACTGTGCAAGCCATCATATTGAAATGGAAGGAGCATCAGACCACTGCAAATCTACCAAGACCCGGCCGTCCTTCCAAACTTTCTTCTCAAACGAGGAGAAAACTGATCAGAGATGCAGCCAAGAGGCCCATGATCACTCTGGATGAACTGCAGAGATCTACAGCTGAGGTGGGAGAGTCTGTCCATAGGACAACAATCAGTCGTACACTGCACAAATCTGGCCTTTATGGAAGAGTGGCAAGAAGAAAGCCATTTCTCAAAGATATCCATAAAAAGTCTCGTTTAAAGTTTGCCACGAGCCACCTGGGAGACACACCAAACATGTGGAAGAAGGTGCTCTGGTCAGATGAAACCAAAATTGAACTTTTTGGCCACAATGCAAAACGATATGTTTGGCATAAAAGCAACACAGCTCATCACCCTGAACACACCATCCCCACTGTCAAACATGGTGGTGGCAGCATCATGGTTTGGGCCTGCTTTTCTTCAGCAGGGAAAGGGAAGATGGTTAAAATTGACGGGAAGATGGATGCAGCCAAATACAGGAACATTCTGGAAGAAAACCTGTTGGTATCTGCACAAGACCTGAAACTGGGACGGAGATTTATCTTCCAACAGGACAATGATCCAAGACATAAAGCCAAATCTACAATGGAATGGTTCAAAAATAAACGTATCCAGGTGTTAGAATGGCCAAGTCAAAGTCCAGACCTGAATCCAATCGAGAATCTGTGGAAAGAGCTGAAGACTGCTGTTCACAAACACTCTCCATCCAACCTCACTGAGCTTGAGCTGTTTTGCAAGGAAGAATGGGCAAGAATGTCAGTCTCTCGATGTGCAAAACTGATAGAAACATACCCCAAGCGATTTGCAGCTGTAATTGGAGCAAAAGGTGGCGCTACAAAGTATTAACGCAAGGGGGCCGAATAATATTGCACGCCCCACTTTTCAGTTTTTTATTTGTTAAAAAAGTTTAAATTATCCAATAAATGTTGTTCCACTTCACGATTGTGTCCCACTTGTTGTTGATTCTTGACAAAAAAAATTAAATTTCATATCTTTATGTTTGAAGCCTGAAATGTGGCGAAAGGTTGCAAGATTCAAGGGGGCCGAATACTTTTGCAAGGCACTGTAATTATCGGATTGCATTATTGGTTGAATTTCGTTTTATCTGGATTATCTGTGTGACGTCATAATTGCCATTATCGGCCGATAATTGTCGGTGACCGATATTATCGTGCATCTCTAAGCTGCTAAAAAGTAATGTTTGGAAATGCTCAAACTCTACTGAAAACAATGTAACATCACCGACAAATTTCTTGTCTGTGTTATAAGCAGACTGAGATTGAATTTATTTCATTATTAGACATCTAAATGTTGTAATTTTCAAACCCAGAGCTTGTGGGGACTGATTGGTTCCAGGATGTTTTTCTGAAACAAAAGTTCATTTAAAACATTTTTTCTCTTTCTAAATCTTGGGTGTGCAAATCACCAATGTTATGATTAGAGGTGTGTGGAATTTCAGATTCTTAGATTTTTCGCGATTCGGCCGTGGAAGATTCGAGAACGATTCACAAACATCCAAATTCCGATTATTAAAATATGCCAAGTAAAGAGGAACTAATACACAGTCACAGCAGTCTTCGGGACGCAATGAGGAGCAGACCGAGATTAAACATCCTGCTTGTCATCACCCGGGTAAAAACAATGCTCAATTCACATAAACACACTCGCAAAACAGTAATACCTGACTGCTACTGACAGCCGCTACAAACTACACCCACATAATGCTACGGTAGATATCACTTGTATAAAGAACTAGATGCAAAACGACACTCAGCGGCGTTGGCAGCATGAGTATATAAAACTAGATGCGAAATGAGAGACTTCCCGGCGTTAGTAAACAGCCGCCATCTTAAAGCAGTAGGATTCCCTGGAAGGCTGTTGTGGAGAACCTTCCAAACGAACCTACTTAACTTTTTACATAAAATACTCTTAAATCAGCAAAATCTTGAAATCTTTATATAATGTTACAGTTTTATAACTTTCATATGTCGAAAGTAGACAGAAGGGAAATTACGGAATAACGGGAGCAATTTTAACAACTTTAACGGGTGATTCACAACATTAAATTAATTGAATGTAGTTTAAAGCTGCTGATACAGAATGGGGACTTGAGTATTTTATTTACTGTTTTGAACCGGTAACTTCATACTGAAGTTTATTTAAGCCTGAGAGGATTTTTATACAATTTTTGTAACTAATGTACAAAACATTAAAAGCAGCCAATAGCTGGGGAGAGTGCATCAATAATCGATTTATAATCGAATCGTAGCCTCTGAATCGTAATCGAAACGTAAGGTGCCAAAAGATTCCCACCTCTAGTTATGGTGATACGATATTGATGCTGTGGTTAATGATACACTATTTGCCAGATAATTGGACTCGTGTCACAGACACCCGGATTCGAGTCGCAAATTTGATGACTCATAACTCGACTCTGACTTTGAAGAAGAAAAAAAATGCAGTCGGATTTTACTCGCTTGAGCTGGGAGGGTCCGAGACTCAACTCGACTCGACTTGTGAGGCAGTAACTCGAGACTCGAAAAGTAGACTCAAAAAACTTAGATCATAGATTGGATCGCCTACCAGTGATCCACTTGGTCGCCTTGGCTGCTCTCGCCACGCCCTCATAGAACATCATAGCAATAAAAAATTGATCAAATTCCCTGTAGACTATACTGCATAGTTTTTTTTGTGTGTTTTTTTTACATTGACTTGCATTGACAGTAAGGTTTCTCACAAAGATAAACCTGAGTGCTTTATAGGTGGGCTGGGAACAGTGTTGTTTTTGGCAGCTCTTTTAATTTTTGTCTTAGTCTTTTGGGCGAAAATACCCTATTGGCCCGAATATAAGACGGCCCTGATTATAAGACAACCCCCTCTTTTTCAAGACTCAAGTGTGAAAAAAGACTTTTTGTACGCCAAATTAGTTTTTATACGAAAAATAATTACAGTACATCTGAAACAAATGATTATAACAATATATTTGAGAGAAAAAACATGTTATTTTGCCTCATTCAAATCTTAATATCTAAACCTTTAAATATGTAAACTAAAGTGCACTCACATTCTTAAATGACTGGCTTTTGTTTTTTGAAATGTAAATAAACCAATCTTTTGTGATAAAACAACAAAATTGCAATAACTGCATTAACCATCAAAGTGAAGTCTAACTGTAACTGTAGTCTTGAACCAAATCTGAATAGGGAAAAACAATGTATAAAATAATTGATATCAAATCAAATACTTGTTCTCCCCACTGTATTTTAAGGCGCTTTACAGGATCTTTGAGTAATCTGTTCTAGGATTTAATAGTTGACATTAATCAATCACTGCTTACAAATTTGAGTAACGATTTATCATTCCTAACTGTCCCATTTCAGTTTTTAATCATTATTCTGAGTGCCAGCATTTGTCAATTTGTTTTTTGTTTGCTCTTTTTTTATTTTTTTCCGTTTGTTTTGGGGATTGCTTGGCAAACAATCAACGTTATAACAGAAGTCCAGATGGATTGAGTCATTGTGCTTGTGTGTGCACAGGTGCCACTGGAAGAGGGGCTGAAGAAAACCATTCAGTACTTCAGCAGGGAACTGGAGCACCAGGCCAACAACCAGTACATCCCCAAACCCAAAGCGGCACGCATGAAGAAAGGTCGACCCAGACACACTTGAGAAGGACGTGTGATAATTTTTAAAAATCTTGTGTGGAGGTACATTCTGGGATATTTATTTCGAGAAGACGTTGATTGTTGCCTTGACGAGGAGTTGCAAGTTGCACTGTGAGGCCCACCTGGCCTGAGCGTTTTAGGTTGGACAAACCAGTTATTTAACAAGCAGCCTACGGCATCTTTGTTTTACATTTGTTTTGTGTGTGGAGGGACGGGTTCGGTCAATTTGGGTTTAAGCTATTTGAAACACTCGGCGCGCTTTAGTGTTTGTTTTTAATAGATTTATCAAAGACAAGTCATTCAGAAAAGATTGTGACAACATGCTTTACTTTGGGGAACATCCCATACCAGGATGTGCATTATTCATATCAGGTAAAGATGGTTATTCTAATAAAATATTTACAATAACTCACGGTGTTATGAGAATGTATTACACAACCTTGCTCTTTGTCACTGATTTGAACTTTTTTTTTGTACAGGCTTTATGCAAGACCTTGCGTTTTCCCTTGTAGCATAATGAAGTGTATAAATACAACTTAATGCAGAATGCATGAGAACCTTCTTTCAGCTTGCTCTTTCCATATAATTTACGATCGTTACATTCAGTGCCATTTAGGCCATGTCCACACATACACTGCTGCCAAAAGTATCGGCATCCAGGCAATTCTGTCAGATAATGTTAAATTTCTCCCAGAAAATGATTGCAATTCCAAATGCTCTGGTAGAAATATATTCATTTATTTTGCTTGCAATGAAAAAACACAAAAGAGAATGAAAAAAAAAATATAATTTTACACAAAACTCCAAAAATGGGTGGGACAAAAGTATTGGCACCCTCAGCCTAATACTTGGTAGCACAACCTTTAGACAAAATAACTGCGAACAACTGCTTCTGGTGTCCATCAATAAGTTTCTTACAATACTCTGCTGGAATTTTAGACCATTCTTATTTGGACAACTGCTCCAGGTCCCTGAGATTTGAAGAGTGCCTTCTCCGCACTGACATTTTCAGATCTCTCCACAAATGGTTTGTGGGATTCAGGTATGGACTCATTGTTGGCCACTTTAGAAGTCTCCAGTGCTTTCTCTAAAACCATTTTCTGGTGCTTTTTGAAGTGCGTTTTGGGTCATTGTCCTGCTGGAAGACCCATGACCTCTGAGGGAGACCCAGCTTTCTCACACTGGGCACTACATCGTGCTGCAAAATTTGTTGGTAGTCTTCAGACTTCATAATGCCATGCACACGGTCAAGCAGTCCAGTGCCAGAGGAAGCAAAGCAACCCCAGAACATCAGGGAACCTCCGCCATGTTTGACTGCGGGGACCGTGTTCTTTTCTTTGAAGGTGGTGTTTTGTTTTTTTTCCCTCTAAGCTCTGTGTTGATGCCTATACCCCAAAAAGCTCTACTTTTGTCTCATCTGACCAGAGAACATTCTTCCAAAATGTTTTTGGCTTTCTCAGGTATGTTTTGGCAAGCTAAAGCCTGGCTTTTTATGTCTCTGGGTCAGAAGTGGCGTCTTCCTGGGTATTCTACCATAGAGTCCCTTTTCATTTAGACGCCGATGGATAGTAGGGGTTGACACTGTTGTACCCTCGGACTGCAGGACAGCTTGAACTTGTTTGGCTGTTAGCCGAGGTTCTTTATCCACCATCCTACAATCTTTCGTTGAAATCTCTCGCCAATTTTTCTTTTCCGTCCACATCTAGGGAGGTTAGCTACAATACCATGGCCTTCACACTTATTGATGACACTGCACACGGTAGACACGGGAACATTCAGGTCTTTGGAGATGGACTTGTAGCCTTGGGATATCCCATGCTTCCTCACAATTTTGCTTCTCAAGTCCTCAGACAGCTCTTTGGTCTTTCTTTTCTCTATGCTCAATGTGATACACACAAGGACAGAGGTTGAGTCAACTTTAATCCATTTTAACTGGCTGCAAGTGTGATTTAGTTATTGGCACCACCTGTTATGTGCCACAGGTAAGTAACAGGTGCTGTTAATTACACAAATTAGAGAAGCATCACGCGATTTTTCAAAGGGTGCCAATACTTTTTCCGGCCCATTTTTGGAGTTTTGTGTAAAATGATAATGATTTTTTCCCCCCCATTCTCTTTTGTGTTTTAACATTGCAAGCAAAATAAATTAAGATATTACTACCAAAACATTTGTAATTGCAATCATTTTCTAGTGACGTCTTTCTAGTGACGACTTTCTGTGACGTGTTTTAGGAGTGTGATTAGTGCTTTGTTGTAACGTTTAGCCAGACACACCTCCGTCTTTCAAGCCTTACATAATTAGAACCGACTGCGTGAGCTACGCTGCGTTCAAGGGCCATTCTGAGCAGTTTCAAAATGATCCCATGAATTACAATCTGGAAATGCAAAGAAAAATGTTAAAAATAGTGAAAACTAAATACAAATGGGTGTCTATGAACCAATAGCAGATTATTTTTTAGCATTTTAAACATGCGTTTTACGCCATAGTTTTTGTGTTTGATTCTATTTTGTTTTGTGCATAGTTGAACTCAATACCAAATATCAAATAATTTTCTAATTCTGAGCATAAAGAACGCATATTTTTAAAAATAGAAAACATAATGAAAATGTAGTAATCGGCTGAATTAAAGATGCTTAAAAAATATTTTTTAAATGGTTTTGTTTTCAGCCCTAGTTTTCTCATATGTATATGGTGGAAAACACTCAGGTGACTTGAAGTTCTGCTGTGAAACCCCCAATTTGGCCATATTTCAAAATTGTCCGATATGCACGTGTGATACATAATTGGAAAGCTTAAAATCTCAATTTTCTGGGGGAAGAAAAATTTTGAACAGGAGGGCATTTTAAAAAATAAAAATTTAAGCAGCGAAACCCTATCTGGAGTTAAGAGCACGCGAGAGCAGAATAAAAGACGCCATGATTTAAACGAGATATTATCGCGTACTTACCTTGTTTCGATCCAAAAACTCCAATGTAGAATGTACCACTGAGTGTCAAGAAACAGCTGTGAATGGCCACAGCTGGATTTTGGGGGGATTTTATGGGTGAATTATGGTAATATAACAAGGGTTGCGATGCAGCAATCGCAGACATCAAGGAGCAGTCAAGATTTTCATATATTTACCCTTTTAAACCTTTTTTTTTTTTAATTTCAATTTTCCTTTGTTTGGATCGATTATCATCTAACATATCGGAGAAAATGCAACAGTAACAATAAAGATACTATTAAGCGATAGTTATGAGGTACATATCCGTAACTTTTTTATAGACACAATTTTTTTTTTATTGTGACGTAATTTAGTTTAAAGTTTAAACGAAGTACCGTATTGGCCCGAATATAGGACGGCCCTGATCATACGACGACCCCCTCTTTTTCAAGACTCAAGTTTTAAAAAAAGACTTCTTGAACACTAAATTAATTTTTATACAGAAAATAATTACAGTACATCCGAAACAAATGAATATAACAATATATTTGAGAGAAAAAGCATGTTATTTTGCCTCATTCAAATCCTGATATCTGAACATTTAAATATGTAAACTAAAGTGCACTCACATTCGTAAATGAATGGCTTCTGGTTTTTGAAATGTAAATAAACCAATCTATTGTGATAAAAACAAAATTGCAATAACTGCATTAACCATCAAAGTGAAGTCTAACTGTAACTAGTCTTGAAACAAATCTGAATAAGGAAAACCATTGCAATAAAATAATGCAAACTGGTTAAACTTAGCAGAGATCTGTCATGACAGAACATCCCTTCAATGATATCTGGCGCCATCTAGCGTCGTGAATGGGTATGACGTCTAAACCGCGAATATAAGACGGCCCCCTCTTTTTCATTCTTATTTCAATGCAAAAAACTGTCTTGTATTCAGGTCAATACGGTATTAGACATCAATTATTCTAAGCTAAAAATGTCAGACATTTTGAATAATAAATATTGGGTTGAAACAAGCGGTTGTGCGACATCTGTAAACGGGGGTTTCCCAGGGTAAAACGGACAAATTAGAAATTGTTCGGGGGCTTAATGCGCCATGAATCTGCTATGGCAGCATATAGACATATTGTTCTGTCAAAGCACGAGTTGTTTTGGCTTAAAATACAGCAGTTTCTTTTAAAGAGGAGTGCAAGAGCAGAAACTGCTTTTTCAGACTTGTCTGTGTTTTCTGCGATATATTGTATACACAGTACATTAGCCCAGCGGCAATGCTCACGATAGAAAGCGGAACAAACTGGACTTTGAATGGAGAAAAACATTTATTTTCCCATCATATGACATGATAACATTTTCATTTTTAATAAAAGCATGGGCAGAGTGCTAACCTTATATTCTGGTTTGATGTGTTTCTGAGCAAAGCTGCTTTGCATGTCAAAAGAAATACACAGCATGCGTGTCTTTTTTTTCCTCACGGCAGGAAGGTGTGTGTGCGTGCCAGCTGCTAATAGTAGTCATAGTTGACGTTGGCGCCATGTCGGTAGGAATTTGAGTCACGCGGACCGATGGGCGCGTTCTCGTCGTAGTGATGCTGACGTCCGTGGTCGTTAGAGCGTGCGTGGTCCATCCAGTAGGACAGGTCCGCTTCCAGCCTCTGTTCGGAGAGGGGTGGAGGTTAGAGAGAGCTGAAATGATGTTAGGACAAAGTGGCCTGCAGAGACTCAGTGGGCAAATAAACATGGTTGGTGAAAAGGCCAGCGCCTTGACAGTGTTCACCTTTCAGGGACGTGACGGCAAAGGTTGTTAACGAAGGCGGTCATGTGGAGACGCTTGTGCATGGCAATCTGTAGGGTTTGTCACGTTAACACAACAGCTCTGACCCCTGACACCCTCTTTTTAATACCATTTGACATGCCATTTAGACTAGAATAGGCCTTTATACAATGCAATGAGTTATTGAAGATTAATATACAGTAGCAGCACACAAGAATAACGAGCCTCAACAACAACAGTAGTGTATTATAAAGTTAATTTGGACAAAGCATTTTTTTACGTAATGCTGCAACGATTAATCGATTAACTCGAGTATTCAATTAGAAAAAAAGATTCGAATTGAATTTTGCTGCTTCGAGTATTCGTTTAATTAATGTGGCGTTGTAATGGTTTGTTTCTGAAAGTGTTTGCATTTGGTTTTATTGATTTGGGTGGATACACTGCCCTCTAGTCTGCCTCATCTTACATGGCCAAATCCAGCTGCTCCCTGTTAAGACCAACATAAGCTAGGTTTTTGTTTGAGCTAATGTTTTTTATGTATTCACAATTTAATTTAAAGGTATATTTAGCCAGTTTTGTGGGAATATGTGTCTAAACCATTTCTTAAGAGCATTGTATAAAAAAAAAATTTTTTTTTAAGTATTTTATAGCATTCAAGCTAATGGGCGTTTGCTAGCTAAGTTAGCCAATTGTTCTTTTGTTGTACATATGTAGATCCATATTATTATATATATTTTTTTAATACCGTTTGAGGCCCAGCTAAGGTATTTTAATTTTTTCATGTCTATCCGATTATTCGAAGTAACTAGTTCATTGATTAATCGACTACTAAAATAATCGATAGCTGCAGCCCTAATTTTACTGCAGTATTTTATGTAACAGTTATACTAGGGCTGTCAAACAATTAAAATTTTTAATCAAGTTAATCACAGCTTAAAAAAATAATCGCAATTCAAACCATCTATAAAATATGCCATATTTTTCTGTAAATTATTGTTGGAATTTGAAAGGTAAGACACAAGACGGATATATACATTCAACATACTGTACATATATACTGTATTTGTTATAACAATAAGTGGGGATGGCATTAACATTCTGTTAAAGCGATACATGGATAGAAAGACTTGTAGTTCTTAAAAGATAAATGTTAGTATAAGTTATAGAAAGTTTATATTAAAACCACTATTAATGTTTTCGTTTTAATAAAATTTGTAAAATTTTCAATCAAAAAACAAACTAGTAGCTCGCCGTTGTTGATGTCAATAATTACAGAATGCTCATGGTGCTTAAACCCATAAAATCAGTCTCACCCAAGCGCCAGCAGAGGGCGACAAAACACCAAAAAAACACAAGTAACATGTGGCCATGACACTGTGCTGTCATTTTAATCTTTTTGAGACGGGGCATGTGCGTTAATTGCGTCAAATATTTTAACGTGATTAAAAAATTAATTACCGCCCATTAACGCGATCATTTAGACGGCCCTAAATTATACATTTGAGGAATTAGGAGTTAAAATCAGCGTTGTTACTTATCAGTTTTGGAGTGAAACTATGCATTGCACGTTATCTTTTGGACCAGTGAACCTTTTAATTGGTGCTTGGTGTGAAAGTTTTGTGAACCATTGATTTACATTGCATGGACTTATTGTACAAACAAAAAACGGACAAAACTAATTTGCAACAAATGCATGTGCCTCCAGCATTTTACACTGCATTGATCGATTATTATTAGGAGTGTGACAAAATAACGAAATGGTGATATATCGTGATACTTTGTATCCCAAAATGTTATCGATATGCTCCTGCCAAGAATCGAGATATCGTTTTAAAAAAGTGTCAATGTTTTAAAAAATAAATAAATAAATAAATAAATAAATAAATAAAAAGGAACCAACAAGTTATCATCAAAATCTTCCACCATAATACAACCACTAGCAAAAAGTATGCAATCACCAGTCTCGGACAAGCACTCACGAAGACATTTTATCATGTAGAACAAACTCAGATAAAAAGGATAGTATATTGTGATAAAGTTCATTATTTTCTGTAATGTACTGATAAACATTAAACTTTCATATATTTTAGATTCTTTACACATAACTGAAGTATTTCAAGCCTTCTATTGTTTTAATATTGATGATTTTGGCAAAAAAAAGTCAAGAGAAAAACAAAAATCCCTATCTCAAAACATTAGCATATCATGAAAAGGTACTCTAAAGAAGCTACTAACCTAATCATCTGAATCAATGAACTAACTCCAAACCCCTACGAAAGATTCCTGAGGCTTTTAAAAACTAGCCTGGTTCATTACTCAAAACCGCAATCATGGGCAAGACTTCTGACCTGACTGCTGCCCAGAAAGCCATCATTGACACCTTCAAGCAAGAGGCTAAGACACAGAAAGACATTTCTGAGCGAATAGGTATAAGTATTTTGTGTAATTTATTTATTTAAAACTGATTTTACAGTCGTAAATCCATTACTGTATTGCGCCCATTAAAACATTTCATGTTTTCCTCCAATAAAGCATTATAAGTTAGCGTTCCCGTCAGGGGGGACATTTCACGCGGGGGGGACATTTTTCGGCACAACACCGGACACGTGAGAACCGGAGAAGACAGTGGGTCGCAGCGTGAGTCCAGCTCTTCATGAGTCTATTTCTGAGCGAATAGGCTGTGGGAAGGAAAAAGTGTGGCCGGAAACGCTGCACAACCAGAAGAGGTGACAGCACCGTGAGAAAGATTGTGGAGAAGGTCCGATTTCAAACCTTGGGGGACCTGCAGAAACAGTGGACTGAGTCTAGAATATAAACATACAGAGCCTCCGTGCACAGGCGTTTGCTGAAAATGGGTTACAGGTTCCGCATTCTCCAGGTCAAGCCACTTTTGAACCTGAAAACCTGAAACCTGTTGCTCAGTGGTCCAAAGTACATTTTTCAGATGAAAGCAAATTTTTCATGTCATTCGGAAATCAAGGTGCCAGAGTTTGGAGGAAGACTGGGGAGAAGGAAATGCCAAAATGCCTGAAGTCCAGTGTCAAGTACCAACAGTCAGTGATGTTCTAGGGTACCATGTCAGCTGCTGGTGTTGGTCTACTGCAGTGCTTCTCAATTATTGTCTGTTACGCCCCCCCAAGGAAGACGTAAATGTTTCGCGCCCCCCCCAACTCTCTGCCGCCACTGTAAATAGTATCATTTGTCTATAATATTACTATTATAAGTACGCCTCAGCCTAACATTGTGTCCTTTTTTTTCTTTTAAAGAAAAAAAGTAACAGATCAACTTATAATAAAGTATAACTTTATTAACATTGTTTTGCTTGTAACAGAAAAGACTTAACGCGTATCAATTTGCATGAAGTTAAAAAAAAAATAAAAAAATAAAGTCACATCCAAACTGTAAAAATACACTCAAGGTACATTTTTGACCATTTGATACTGAAAAATAAAATGTAATAAAATCAGTAAATAATAACAAATTTAAATTGATTAGAAACATTTACTCCTCAAGACAACATGCCAAAAAAAACTGGACCGAAAAAAACAAAACTGAATAGAAGGGGGGGGAAAGTGTCTTTGGACAGAAGGAAAGTTTTTATTTTCGCTGATTCACCACAGTGCTCACTGGTTTACTGATATAACACTGACAAAGCGGGACGATTGTGACAGTTGGCAATATTCGGCACGTTTTCGCTGAAAAACAAGCGGCTTATCAAGGAGATTGAGGTCTAATGTCTTTAAGTGGCATCTTAACTGATTTGGCTTCAGACTCTCTGCTATAATCATTTTTAGACTCAGCAAACAGTGGTCTTTCCTCATTTCCCACTATATTAAAAGTCAAAGCCAAAAGGCAAACGGCCCGAAAAATTTATTTATTTGCTTATTTATTTTATTATTGAGCGCCCACACGTCACTCGTACGAACAGCTTTTTCTTACCAATTGATGGACATGGAAACGATTTTCTTGTACCGTGAATATTTATTATTTTACTCTGCTTGAACTAATAAATGTCATACCTTTGTGATTGTCATTGGGATATGGTCGTGAAAACCTGTAGACTAATACATTTCTGTTCAAAGATGGTTATGTGGCCCAGTCCACGATTTGTTACTAAAATACAGTACAAGTATTTTGTGTAATTTATTTATTTAAAACTGATTTTACAGTCGTAAATCCATTACTGTATTGCGCCCATTAAAACATTTCATGTTTTCACCTCAATAAAGCATTATAAGTTAGCGTTCCCGTCAGGGGGGACATTTCACGCGGGGGGGACATTTTTCGGCACAACACCGGACACGTGAGAACCGGAGAAGACAGTGGGTCGCAGCGTGAGTCCAGCTCTACATGAGTCTTTTCCGTGTGCTCTTGCTTACCTTCAAAAATACTGCACGCACTTTGAAAATGAGAGCGCCACTGCCACCCACGGAGTGGATGTGCAAGTACACTTTATTCTAGTACGGCCAAAAAAAAAAAGCGCATGTTCCCCAAGGTCACTCGCGCCACCCCTGGCATCGCTCTGCGCCCCCCTGGGGGGCGCGCCCCACCATTTGAGAAGTACAGGTCTACTGTGTTTTATCAAGGGCAGGGTCAATGCAGCTAGCTATCAGGAGATTTTGGAGCACTTAATGCTTCTATCTGCTGAAAAGCTTTATGGAGATGAAGATTTCATTTTTCAGCATGACCTGGCACCTGCTCACAGGGCCAAAACCACTGGTAAATGGTTTACTGACCATGGCATTAATGTGCTCAACTGGCCTGCCAACTCTCCTGACCTGAACCCAACAGAGAATCTGTGGGATATTGTGAAGAGGAAGTTGAGAAACACCAGGCCCAACACTGTGAATGAGCTTAAGGCCGCTATCGAAGCACCGTGAGCCTCCATATCACTTCAATAGTGCTACGGGCCATTTGCCTCTATGCCACACCGCATTGAAGCAGTCATTTCTGCAAAAGGATTCCCGACCAAATATTGAGTGCATAGCTGATATAATTCAGTAAAGGCTGACTTTTTTGTATTAAAAAACTTTTTTGTATTGGTTGGATGAAATATGCTAATTATTTAAGATAGGTATTTTTTTTTTTTTTCCCCAAATCATCAATTTTAAAAACAATAAAAGGCTTGAACTACTTCAGTTGTGTGTAATGAATCTAAAATATATGAAAGTCTAATGTTTATCAGTACATTACAGAAAATAATGAACTAGTATATGCAGTGTCACACCATGTTTCTATTTTTAGTTTTCCAAGTGGTGACTGCGCAACGATTGTAACATACCAAGTAACGATGTCAGGCTTTCATTGTTGTTTTCTAAAGATTTATTTCAATCACAACTCGGCGACTGCTCATAAAACCCGAGCATTTTTATATTAAAACTTAGAACCTTCATTAAAAACTTAGACATTTTATGTGCTTAAATCAGTACATTTGTAGACTACAGTTAGGTCAGGAAGCTGACATAAAGTATCGTATTGGCCCGAGTACAAGACTGTTTTTTTTTTTTTTTTTGCATTGAAATTGGGGCTGCAGCTATCAAATATTTTAGTAGTCGATTAATCGATGGACTAGTTACTTCGAATAATCGGATAAGGAACATGAAACATTGAAAAACCTGAGCTGAACCTCAAATAGTATATATTTTTTTAAATGAGGATCTATGTACAAAACGAGAACAACTGGCTAATTTACATAGAAAAAGTCCGCCTATAAAATGCTAGTTTTTTTTTAAACAATAATCCTAACAAATGGTTTAGACTCATATTCCCACAAAAAAACGGCTAAATATATATATATATATATATATATATATATATATATTTTTTTTTTTTTAAACAATGCTCTTAACAAATGTTTCAGACACATATTCCCACAAAAAACGGCTAAATATACCTATAAACTGAATTAAGAATGCATTAAAAAACATTAGCTCAAACTAAAACTTAGCTTACGTTGGTCTTAACAGGGAGCAGTTGGGTTCAGCCATGTGAAAAGAGGCATACCAGAGGGCAGTGTATCCACCCTCATCAATAAAACTAATTGCAAACACTTTTAAAATAAACGATTAAAACGTCGCTTTAATTAAACGAATACTCGAAGCAACAAAATTTAATTTGAATATTTTTTTGTCATCGAATACTCGAGTTAATCGATAAATCGTTGCAGCACTAAATGAAATAACACTGAAAAAGTGGGAGTCGTCTTATATTCGGGGTCTAGACATTATACCCATTCAAGACGCTAGATGGCGCCAGATATCATTGAAGCTATGTTCTGTCATGACAGATCTCAGCTACTCTCAAGTTAAACCCGTTTGCATTATTTTATTGCAATGTTTTTCCTTATTCAGATTTGTTTCAAGACTACAGTTACAGTTAGACTGTACTATGATAGTTAATGCAGTTATTGCAATTTTGTTGTTTTATCACAATATATTGGTTTATTTACATTTCAAAAACCAGAAATCATTTATTTGCGAATGTGAGTGCACTTTAGTTTACATATTTAAATGTTCAGATGTTAAGATTTGAATGAGGCAAAATAACATGCTTTTTCTCTCAAATATATTGTTATAATCATTTGTTTCGGATGTACTGTAATTATTTTCTGCATAATTAATTTGGTGTTCAAAAAGTCTTTTTTTCAAACTTGAGTCTTGAAAAAGAGGGGGTCATCTTATAATTCAGGGCCCTCTTATATTCGGGCCGATACGGTATTATCTTTAAAGGAAATAGTCATCCGTTTTGTCTTTATTGTTACTTACAACATGCATAAAACAATTTCAAGGTAAATTGTGAAGGTAACTGAAAAAAGTGACATTTATCCGATTAATTGTTTAATTAATCGATTTTAAAGAAAAATAATCGTTAGTTGCTAACTAACATACTGAAAAAAGCAGCAAAGATGCCACCAAAAATAATGTGGCGTAGGTGGGTGTGGGTGTGTGCCTGCTGGATTAGGGCCGGTTGCGAGGTGGGGGCGCCATTTTTCATTTCGCATACTCTAACAAGAATGGGTAGTTGCGCCCCTGATTATAGACTACACACTAATAAACCAATTCTGTCAACCGGCGAGACCCCATGTGGCGAAATGTAACTGCCAAATGCTCCCGTATTAGCATTTTAGTGTCACTAACGAGAGCGAAAATGTCAATTGAGCACGCACTTGTTCGGCAAATCAGCTCTTGCATGCAAATCCATGCTAATCATGCACTTCAGCTAGAGTGTGTATGCCATTATGTTGTGTTGTGCTGTGTTGTTTTCTTTTAGTGTCAGAGAGTACAAAAATACTAAAAGAACTGGAATCAAGATGATGTTGGGGGGACTTTTGTCAAAGGCTGGAAGCTTTTATACTGTATGATGTTATCCATACCTTGAATACATGCATATTGTATGCATATTGTTGTTATTGTCTAGCATATGTATATGACATATTTTTGTATTATTGTTAAGTGTCCTTGAATTCATTGAAAGGCCAACGATTATCGTTCAGGATTCATTAAAAAAAAAAAGTTGAACAATGAACTAATGCGGATGCAAGTATACAACTCACCTGCTCATCGTAACCCATGTACATAAACTGCATAATCCATTGTTGTACATCTGGTCTGCTACGGTCCCAAATGTTCCTCTTGGTTCGGCTTAGTTTAGCCAGAAACTCCTGAGCTTTGGAGGGAGATACAGCCACGGAGGCCTTGAGGGCGGTTGCAGGTGGAGCAACTCCTGCCACTGCTTTGAAACACAAGAGGTAATAAAAACACCACATCATATATTTTTGTCATGAATGTCATTATATTGTGTTTTAAATGTGTCTTGACTGTCTCGTAGTTCAGTATTTGTAACCTACCATCTCTTTTTCTCAAGATCTTGTGAAGCTTCTTGACATCACCTGACACTTCTGTTAGAACAAAACGATAAGTCAAAACTTGAAGAAATTCGGGTGTTAAGCAGTGTTGTTTTCGTTAAAAATGATTATAACGAAAATATTTCGTCTACGAGCAATTTTTTCATGACGACCATGAGATGATAACTAGCTAAAAACGTGTTTTGGAGACTAAAACCTAGCAAGACGAATGCCAGTTTTCGTCTGACGAGACGAGAACGAAACGAAAATGTGCAATAGTTTCTGTCAAATGTCCACAATGTGTGAAATTTTATGTGTTGTGAGCCTGCATCATTGCAGTGTCTGGTTGTGTCACTCATCTGATGTCAGGGTACCTGCGGGTTATTAAAAAAGCATGGAATTTAGTTTTCCATTATTAAAGGTATTAAAAGTATTAAATTAGCTGTCGTAAGTCTGGAATGTTTTCACTGTGGTTTTAATTTTGAAGAACATCTCGTGACGAAGTTTTTTTTTTTTTTTAATCCATTATGGAGATGACGCGTGGAATTTTTGCGATGCACTGCACTACAAATTATAATGCACCTCGTGCGTGCGTGCTGTTAGCATCATTAGCATCGTCATCACAACAGCAGGCAATCACACAGTACTGTGTGTGTAAGGAACTGCTCAGATGCCTTGTTATGTTCGACGAAAGCCTCAACAAGACAACCAAGTCCAAACAGTTGGACCAGCATGTGAAGTATTCGATCGGCGACCAAGTCGCATTCAGATACTTTGGGTCGCAGTTTATGGGTCATGCGAAGGCAGTGGACCTGCTTAACATTTCAAAGTAAGTTGCCAATTTCTCCAATTAAAATGTGTTAGATACAATAATGTATTTCTGCACGATTTGCCTTTCGAATGAATGTGAATTTCGTAGTTTTATTCAATGGGGTATTGGCAGGTGCACTAGCCTTAGCATGGATAAACCGGAGTCGTAGATCCACCATCACCCTCAGATACACAACACGGTTGACACTATTATTGGAACGAGTGCGGGGTAACGTTGATCTGAATAACATGGCATGGTGATAGGCAAATTATAATGTAGGTGATAGTAAAACACCTCCTGGTATATTTAAATGTTTTTCTTGATTGAATAAGAGTATGGATTTTCTCTATCTGATTAAAAGCAATGTCTAATGTAGTTAACAAAGGATTAACATGTGTTTTGTATACTTCTTGTAATGTGATTAGAAAAAAACAATTACCAAGGGAAATGGTCATGTGTAGCTTTTTTTATCTTGTGGTAATTAATGGTAAACTACTGCCATTTAGTGGCTGTTTTTTAAACTTTCACTGCCAATTGCAAGATTTTCCCAAGCACTTTACAGTTAAGGTGACCAACTTGACAATCACCAACCTACCACCTTGGCAAGGTCCTCTTAAAAGGGAAAGATGTTGTATTGCAAATGTAAATTCTAGTATAGTAATAGTGTAAAATCCATTTTATCCTGGGAAAAAAAATCTGAAAGTCCTTATATTTCAATGTGTTTTAATTGTATCTTCAGTAAATGTGTATTCTTTTGTCAAACACACTTAGTAATTGAGGTTAAATTTGATGTTCAGTGCTTTATTTTTTTAATATGATTAATATTATCTAAATAATGGGTGCGAGAAAAGTATTAATTTTCAGTTGAAATGGCATTAAAAAAGGTCTTAAAAGTCTTGAATTTAGATTTATCAATCCTGGGGGGACCCTGGACGTGTTGCGCCCTCCACCCTGACTCGCCAATACGTCCTCTTTAGTCTCCAAGCTTGCACCCACGGTAAGATTTGTATTTTTTATTTATTTATTTTTTTTTATCTTGGCCAGAGAGAATATGCAATGTTTCTCTAGCCTTTAAAGGTCTGTGCTGAATGATCATCACACACTAAATGTAACTCATAGACGGAGTTTGACTTTTGGGGCAGGCGGGGCACAACATGTTGATCACCCCGAAACGCAGTATAAGCAATAAAATTAACTTACAAAAATATTCATAATAATAAGTTGACAATGAGCGTCCCCCCGCACCCATTATTCTTGATGGGAATTCTAAATCAGGCTGCTTAGGCAATACTTTTCGCCAAGATCGTCATCCATTGAATATGGTACGCCCGCTGGCGTCGTGCCAATGTAGCTACCCCAGTCAAAAATTGTATCCCCTGGGCGGAGCCATATGGAGGTAGATTTGTGTCTTTATTATTCAATCCAAAAAAAAAAAAAACAAAGTTGCTTCAATCAAAATATGTTTTCAACCAAAAAAAAAAAAAATGTAGCTTCAACCAAAAAATGTGTTTGAATGCAAACATAAATTTGAAACTCAAAAAACCAGATTAAAAAAATGCATATGAAAGCTTTTTTTGTTTGATTGATTTTTTTTTGTTTTTGTTTGTTTGTTTGTTTGTTTGTTTGTTTGTTTGTTTGTTTGTTTTTGTTTTTTGATTGAAGTAATGCTGATTTATTTTTGGGGAACATTTTGGCTCGGACATTTTTGTCTTTATTATTGAATCAAAAAATAAGTTGCTCCAAAAAATATATATATAGATTTTCAAAAAGAAAATCACAAAAAAGATCAGTTCCAATCATAGAAAAGGTTTTTGAATGCGAAAAATTATTTGCGATTTCAATCCCCAAAAAATGTTGCTTCAATGACAAAAAATATTTTCGATCAAAGAAAAAAAAAATCATTTTTTAAAATCTTGTTTTTCTATTTTTTAATTATATGCAAAGCAAATGACCGTCTAAGGTGCTCGAAAAATAATTTTGACCCATTTTAAAAATATATTTTTTGCTCATTTCATTCATTTTTGTTGCAGTTTCACGAACGTAAAATACACGACAGCACACCCTGTGGCGAAACAATTTAGTACAGTTCCAATCAGTCATACAATAACACTCAACAGTTGGTTAACAGCAAAAGCACGTCATGTTCGTCATATAAATAATGATTTCTGGAGTTAATCCCACATACTTCAGAATTAATATCATAATATGTTGAGTCAATATGACATAATACCGATTCTACACTAAGAATAGCTTTCAAATGACACTCTTCATGACAAATATGATTGGCAATGAAATGAAAATTATTACACTACTATTATATATAGTAGTATACTATAATAATATTGGTAGAATTTTTTTTTTTAAGAATTGTTTTGAATAATGTTGGAAAGGCAAAGTCGGTGTTCTGAATCTGTTTACTTTCCATTCTTTTGCACTAGTAAATGCTATCAGCATTTAACCTCATTGTTTATTTGAGATTAATTATTATTTACATGATTATTTGTACTTTAATAAAGAATTTAAGTGTTCCAAAATTGTTTTGTGAATTAATAAGCGTCAACAAAAATTCATCGCTAAATTAGTAGAAAAAGAAAATTATTAGATTAGTCGATTAATCGTAAAACTAGTCTACTGACTAATCAGGAAAAAAATTGTCATTTAGGACAGCCCTAGTGTACCAGAACATATTTCCTCCACACCCCTCTCACCTTTTTAACCCCTGACCCATGAAGAGGGCCCCTGGATATGTTCGCCTTAGGTCCCAAAATTGCCAAGTCCATCACTGTGTGGCAGTAGTGAACCAGTGGCGGAACAAATGTGACAGAGCCTGGATGCTATGAGCATAAACGGGCCCCACCAGTGGACCGTCCAATAAGGGGGTTCGTGAGTGGACAATTATTCACGGGCCCCTGCGCGCTTTAGCAGGCCCCTCAAGACGACCGCCCAGTGCATGTGGTGCAAGTGGAAAATGTTTGGCGGGCCCTTCCAGACCACCGACCAAACAGCTGGCAGAGATATTTTAACACTAAAACACTATATTACAGGTCTGCGCATCATCTTACCTTTCTGTTTGACCTTCCCCTCGCCCAGCCACGCCCACTTTAAGTCTGCCAACCGGACCCATCCAGGGCCCAGGGTGGGTCTCACCCCCAGCACTCCTCTAAGTTCTGCCCTTGCAATGAACTCAAATCACTCCATGAAGAACAGCAGTTTGTCAATTTGCTGAAGTGCTAAAATACAATGTTATAGTGCAGTGATTCCCAACCAACGCATTTGCTAAAGGACCGAAGAGAAATAATAAATGATTTGTTAACGACTGCAATCTGGCCTGTGCCTCTTGACACATCAATACTTTTCGGAGTAGAGATTTGTGTAAGTCGCCCTGTAGTTGTTGACCGCCATTTCTGGGGTGTTTGCGGTCCAACTTCAGTCAATGCTGAGCCAGAAGAGTAGCCTACAACCAAGTCCATTCTGTTGAAATATGTGGTTAAAAGCTAGCCATAGACTTCATAATTACAGTGGGGCAAATAATTATTTAGTCAACCACTAATTGTGCAAGTTCTCCCACTTGAAAATATTAGAGGCCTGTAACTGTCAACATGGGTAAACCTCAACCATGAGAGACAGAATGTGGAAAAAAAAAAAAACAGAAAATCACATTGTTTGATTTTTAAATAATTTATTTGCTAATCATGGTGGAAAATAAGTATTTGGTCAATACCAAAAGTTCATCTCAATACTTTGTTATGTACCCTTTGTTGGCAATAACAGAGGCCAAACGTTTTCTGTAACTCTTCACAAGTTTTCACACACTGTTGCTGGTATTTTGGCCCATTCCTCTATGCAGATCTCCTCGAGAGCAGTGATGTTTTGGGGCTGTCGTTGGGCAACACGGACTTTCAACTCCCTCCACAGATTTCTATCGGGTTGAGACCTGGAGACTGGCTAGGCCACTCCCGGACCTTGAAATGCTTCTTACGAAGCCATTCCTTTGTTGCCCTGGCTGTCTGTTTGGGATAATTGTCATGCTGAAAGACCCAGCCACGTCTCATCTTCAATGCCCTTGCTGATGGAAGGAGATTTTCACTCCAAATCTCTCGATACATGGCCCCATTCATTCTTTCCTTTACACAGATCAGTCGCTCTGGTCCCTTTGCAGAAAAACAGCCCCAAAGCATGATGTTTCCACCCCCATTCTTCACAGTGGGTATGGTGCAATTCAGCATTCTTTTTCCTCCAAGAGAACTTATGTTTCTACTAAAATGTTCTATTTTGGTTTCACCTGACCATAACACATTCTCCCAGTCCTCTTCTGGATCATCCAAATGCTCTCTAGCGAACTGCAGACGGGCCTGTGTACTTTCTTCAGCAGGGGGACACATCTGGCAGTGCAGGATTTCAGTCCCTGGCGGTAGCCTTTGTTACTGTGCTCCCAGCTCTCTGTAGGTCATTCACTAGGTCCCCCTGTGTGGTTCTGGGATTTTTGCTCACCGTTCTTGTTATCATTTTGACACCACGTGGTGAGAAGAGAGTTGAAAGTCCGTGTTGCCCAATGACAGCCCCAAACATCACTGCTCTAGAGGAGATCTGCATAGAGGAATGTGCCAAAATACCAGCAACAGTGTGTGAAAAGCTTGTGAAGAGTTCAGAAAACGTTTGGCCTCCGTTATTGCCAACAAAGGGTACATAAAAAAGTAGTGAGATGAACTTTTGGTATAGACCAAATACTTTTCCCACATGATTTGCAAATAAATTCTTTAAAAATCAAACAATGTGATTTTCTGTGTTTTTTTCCACATTCTGTCTCTCATGGTAGAGGTTTACCCATGTTGACAATTACAGGCCTCTCTAATATTTTCAAGTGGGAGAACAAAAATTTTCAACGGAAAAAAGCTTTTCGTTTCATATAGCGACCGCTACATTTGCTTACTGACTAGCATCATAGTTCGCAATATGTACGTAAAATAAATGCTAACTGCATGTTGTTGTTTTTTTTGCTTTTTACCAAGAATTGAGACCGTTTCCTGTCCATATCTATAAAGAATGCAGGGATTTGAGCATTTATTCACAAACATTTTCAACGGAATAAGCTCTTTGTTTTCATATAGCAACCACTACATTTGCTTACTGACTAGAATCAAAGTTCGCAATATGTACATAAAATAAATGCTAACTGCACGTTTTTTTGTTGTTTTTTTTTTTTTTGGCTTTTTACCAAGAATCGAGACTGTTTTACGTCCATATCTATAAAGATTGCAGGGATTTGAGCATTTACGCACAAGAATTTTCAACGTAAAAAGCTCCATACATTTGCTTACTGACTAGCATCATAGTTCGCAATATTTACGTAAAATAAATGCAAACTACACATTGTTTGCCTTCTATCATTAAAATATGAAAACCTATAAACGTTTGGGTGGTTTTAGTTAAAGCAGACAGTTTTTACATCAGTATGATTTTGACAAAGATCAGATTACATATGATGGTGATTTTAAGCAGAAATGTGACAAATTTCTAAAGGTTCAGATTAGGGCTGTCAAAATTATCGCGTTAACGGGCGGTAATTAATTTTTTAAATTAATCATGTTAAAATATTTGACTCAATTGACGCACATGCCCCGCTCAAACAGATTAAAATGACAGAACAGTGCAAATTCCACTTGTTACTTGTGTTTTTTGGAGGTTTATCGCCCTATGCTGGTGCTTGGGTGTGACTGATTTTATGAGCTGCAGCACCCATGAGCTTTGTGTAATTATTGACATCAACAATGGCAGGCTACTAGTTTATTTTTTGATTGAAAATTTTACAAATTTTATTAAAACGAAAACATTAAGAGGGCTTTTAATATAAAATTTCTATAACTTGTACTAACATTTATCTTTTAAGAACTACAAGTCTTTCTATCCATGGATCGCTTTAAAAGAATGTTAATAATGTTAATGCCATCTTGTTGCTTTATTGTTATTATAAATAAATACAGTACTTATGTACCGTATGTTGAATGTATATATCCATTTTGTGTCTTATCTTTCCATTCCAACAATAATTTACAGAAAAATATGGCATATTTTATAGATGGTTTGAATTGAGATTAATTACGATTAATTAATTTTTATGCTGTAATTAACGCGATTAAAAATTTTAATCGTTTGACAGCCCTAGTTCAGATACTTTTTCATACCACTATTGATGATGTCCCATTGGAACATGTCTTACTGTAGGGTATTCAGAAAATGCTTATACAATGCTTTGTATTGCCTTCTTTTTATAAACGAGTTTTTTTTTTTTTTTTCATTGTTGATGTCAAGAGGTATGACAATATATGAATAAATATTTTCCAGATCTACATGTAAATATTTGCATCCCATATAGGGCGGGAAATTGGAATTGCTCTCATTTAGGGTGACCATATTTTGATTGCTAAAAAAGAGGACACTTAGCCCAGCCTCAAGATACTTAAATAGTTAAATTATACTCCAAGTTCACTCAAAGATGCCTTATTACTTTAATATATTTAAAGTGTGCCTCCTCTCTCTTGATGGAAAATTCAGTTTTATAAAGAATAATTGCTAATATAACCAAAGACATTAAAATTTTTTAATTATTAGAGGTTACTCAACAGGCTTTATTATTTCTAAAATAATTGAATAATGTTTTAAAAAATGGAATAAAATAATGATTTAAAAAGAAATGCCTCTTCTGTATTAGCGAATCATCCTTGAACAAAATAATAGCTGTCTTTTCAATTCTCACTGTACAAATTTCTCTTTCATTTTTCTCTTTCCGGTGAAATAATGCGAATCAAACCATAGCCTCACAGCAATACTAATTTAACAAACAAAAAATGATCACTTTAGTCTTGTTTTTTGTTTTATAGCATTTTGGGGGACAATGGAACACTGCTTTGACGTCTGTCTTCTCGCTTATTGAGCACAGCAGAACCAAAAGCTGGGCAGGCTATCTGGGAACTTGTCAAAGGTCAGCACAGTATCGTAGTATTCTGTGAAAAAACCTCGGTCAGTTTCAACGCACGCTAATTGGTCCGGTAAAAAATAATGAAAATTGGACATTTTCATGAATTTGTAAAATCCCGCTGGATGACCCGGACATGATTTAAAAAGTGGACGTGTCCGGGCAAACGAGGACGTTGGGTCACCCTACTCTTATTAATAGCCTATTCGACAACAAAGATACTGCTCTGGCCCACTTTAGATACAGTTGGGATTTAGACACCCTGACTTTAGCTGTCCACAAGTCACGGTAGATTTATTATGCCAAACATGATATATTAAAGCAAGGGCGTAGGTTTGCATAGGGACGATAGGGACATAGCACTAGCAACTTTTCAGGATGCTCAAATTCTCTCCACCAACTTTTACGCAACCTTATTTGCTATATATAATGACTTCAATTATATAGGTAATTTAGCTTGTTTTTCCATGTTTTAAGGATAAAATTAACACTCCCATGATTAAATGAATTATAGTACAGTACAGTAGTGTGCGCGAGACACACACCTCGCACACACCATATAACTGCATTACTCTAACACACTTAATATAATCAATCAGGGAATAGCATCGTTTCTCATATTTACTATTGGACTGTTTGTATTACTCTAACACACCTGATATAAAATAAATATCAATACATTTTTGAAAACCCACAAGGAATAAGCCCTTTTAAATTGTGGTAAGATCTGGCCTAAAAAAAAAAAATCCAGCGAGTTCAGGGGTATTAAAGCCGGACCCGGCCTGAAAAATTACAGTGGGGCAAATAAGTATTTAGTCAACCACCAATTGTGCAAGTTCTCCTACTTGAAAACATTAGAGAGGCCTGTAATTGTCGACATGGGTAAACCTCAACCATGAGAGACAGAATGTGGAAAAACCAGAAAATCACATTGTTTGATATTTAAATAATTTATTTCCAAATTAGAGTGGAAAATAAGTATTTGGTCACCTACAAACAAGCAAGATTTCTGGCTGTCAAAGAGGTCTAACTTCTTCTAACGAGGTCTAACGCATCTCCACTCGTTACCTGTATTAATGGCACCTGTTTTAACTCATTATTGGGATAAAAGACACCTGTCCACAATCTCAGTCAGTCACACTCCAAACTCCACTATGGCCAAGACCAAAGAGGTGTCGAAGGACACCAGAGACAAAATTGTAGACCTGCACCAGGCTAGGAAGACTGAATCTGCAATAGGTAAAATGCTTGGTGTAAAGAAATCAACTGTGGGAGCAATTATTAGAAAATGGAAGACATACAAGACCATTGATAATCTCCCTCGATCTGGGACTCCATGCAAGATCTCACCCCGTGGCGTCAAAATGATAACAAGAACGGTGAGCAAAAATCCCAGAACCACACGGGCGGACCTAGTGAATGACCTACAGAGAGCTGGGAGCACAGTAACAAAGGCTACTATCAGTAACACAATGCGCCGCCAGGGACTCAGATCCTGCACTGCCAGACGTGTCCCCCTGCTGAAGCCAGTACACGTCCAGGCCCATCTGCGGTTTGCTAGAGAGATTTTGGATGATCCAGAATAGGACTGGGAAAATGTGTTATGGTCAGATGAAACCAAAATAGAACTCTTTGGTAGAAACACAGGTTCTCGTGTTCGGAGGAGAAAGAATGCTGAATTGCATCCGAAGAACACCATACCCACTGTGAAGCATGGAGTTGGAAACATAATGCTTCGGGGCTGTTTTTCTGCAAAGGACCAGGACGACTGATCTGTGTAAAGGAAAGAATGAATGGGGCCATGTATCGAGAGATTTGGAGCGAAAATCTCCTTCCATCAGCAAGGGCATTGAAGATGAGATTTTCAGCATGACAATGATCCCAAACACACAGCCAGGGCAACAAGGAGTGGCTTTGTTAGAAGCATTTCAAGGTTCTGGAGCGGCCTAGCCAGTCTCCAGATCTCAACCCCATAGAAAATTTGTGGAGGGAGTTGAAAGTCCGTGCTGCCCAACGACAGCCCCAAAACATTACTGCTCTAGAAGAGATCTGCATGGAGGAATGGGCCAAAATACCAGCAACAGTGTGTGAAAAGCTTGTGAAGAGTTACAGAAAACGTTTGGCCTCCGTTATTGCCAACAAAGGGTACATAACAAAGTATTGAGATGAACTTTTGGTTTTGACCAAATACTTATTTTCCACTCTAATTTGGAAATAAATTCTTTAAAAATCAAACAATGTGATTTTCTGATATTTTTTTTTTCACATTCTGTCTTTCATGGTTGAGGTTTACCCATGTTGACAATTACAGGCCTCTCTAATATTTTCAAGTGGGACAACTTGCACAATTAGTGGTTGACTAAATACTTATTTGTCCCACTGTATGTCTAAGGTAGGTGCCTGTTTTGGTTTCAGGTCCGTAGCAGCTTTGGTTTTGTAAATATTTGAATTTGAAGTTTTTGAAAATAGGCCCTGTACGAATCGGCCCCGTTTCCCGTGTCATGTCAATAGGTTATGAGGTCAATGGGTGAGAAATGTAGCCCTTACCCCCGTTCACCCAATCTGTTGGGTCTTATTAATGTCCCATCCTCAACAAAAAAGTTATGCTTTTATATCTTCTCTACCAATATTGAGACCAAACCTACGCCCTTGTATTAAAGTCCCAAGTTTTGTTTGATTTTAAGCTGTTTTTTTTTTTCCGAGAAAAACATTTTCTATGGTCAAACTTTTGAACTCTTTTTAAGCACACGCCACCTCATTCTTGCCCACCCCCACTTTGACTTCACTCCAACCCTCCCCCACTCTCAGCAATAACTGCCTAATAACAAAAAGTGTTTCATCTTCTACTTGATTTGTTACATTAACTAGACGAGTTAGTGATTCTTTGAAAGGGAGAAAATGTTTTTTTCTTTAGTAAAGATTGCATATTGAAAGTTTTGTTTAAATTAGCTTTGCAGCAGTTTTTCCACAGAATGAATATCGACTCACTTTTTCCACTCGTTTTCCCTCGTGGGCTTTCTTTTCTGACATCTGGATACGCTATCTTAACCACAGTGATGCATTCACTGTAATGCTTTGCGAGTTTAAAATGGTTCATCTTGACAAAAGTGAAAGTGGAACAGTATCCAGCATAATTTGAATCTTGTTCTGTTCTTAATTACTGAGTTAGCTGACTTGCGGAAACAATTCCTTGCGTCTTTCTTTAAAAAAAAATATAAGGGACAAGTCTTGTCTGCCCAAAATGCATCGAAGTTATGCAATCTAAGTTGATTATACTTTTTTTTTTTACCTGTAATTTACGTTCATAATTTAATCATGGAAGCATGTTGTGACTTTCTGTGAATTGAAGATTGCAATGTTTTCCCACAAAAATCCACATACTTTTAATAAAGCTATAAAAAACAAATACTACAATGTTTCTTAACATGCTAAAGTTGCATGCATAACACAAATAAACAATGCCAGAGGGTAATGCAGTGGGTTCCAAACTTGTGCTTGCGGCCTTAAATTTGTCACAAGTCATCAGGTAACCATTGTGCTCATAAATTTCTATACCATGGTAGAACTTGTGATATGTATTCTCTATTATTTTTAAACCCATACACACAACTATAAAGGCAATAAATGCAGTTTCCTGCTAAATTGTGATAGGAATTAATATTGCAACTTACCTGTAAGAGCTAGGAATGTCAGCAGTGCAGCGAGCCCCAAGACTTTCAAACTCAACAGCTGGCCTGCCATCTTTTTCCCCCCTCACGCAAAAGAGAGAAAAGTCCTGCACGCAGCTGAGCTTGCAGGCAACAACTGTGCATTGACAACCAGAGGGGAGAGTGGGCCCTGCTCCGCACTCACTCACTTAGGGGGAAAGCGGCCCAAAGCGATGGAATGTCGCCTGTGGAAACAAGACTGCAGATGGAAGTCTCAATTGGTGCCTGGGGTATATATATTTCTCCGGCAGTAGTCTTCTTCTTTTACAGTTGGTTTGTTTTGATTCCTGTTGAATTCATTCAAATTCAAACATCAAGAAAGTGTTAAACTGAATATTTAAAGGGATCCACGGATAGAAAGACTTGTAGTTCTTAAAAGATAAATGTTATTATGAGTTAAAATAACTTGATATTGAAACCTCTCTTGATGGTTTTGTTTTTATACAATTTGTAAAATTAGTTTAACTAGTGGGTCGCCACTGTTGTTGACGTCGTAGGGCCGTGATGTCACATGGTTACGCTACCATGCTTCCACAGTATGACTCTAACGACATACAGTGCCCTTCATAATTATTGGCGCCCCTGAAAAAGATTTTTTTTTAAAATTCAAATAATATGGGACCTTAATGGAAAAAAAAAAAGAGAAAAATCCAACCTTCAATACAAGTGCATTCATTCAGTGGGGAAAAAATCCCACATAAAGAAATAATTATTTGACATCAAATAATGTGTGTCACAATTATTAGCACCCCTGGTGTTAATACTTTGTACAACCCCCTTTTGCCAACTAAACAAGGTCTGGGGACTGAGATGGCCATGGGAGGAGCTTGATTTTGTGTCTGGTGAATCATTTCTGTGTAGATTTGGCCATATGTTTAGGGTCATTGTCTTGCTGAAAGACCCAGTGACGACCCATCTTCAGCTTTCGGGCAGAGGGCAACAGATTTTGATTTAAAATGTCCTGGTATTTCAAAGCATTCATGATGTCATGCACCCTAACAAGGTTTCCAGGGCCTTTGGAAGCGAAACAGCCCCACAGCATCACTGATGCCCCCATACTTCACAGTGGGTATGAGGTGCTTTTCAGCATGCACATCTTTCGTGGCACGCCAGACACACTTAGAGTGTTTGTTGCCAAAAAGCTCAATCTTGGTCTCATCTGACCAAAGCACACGGACCCAGTTAAAGCCTGGGACCGTGTGTATTTTTGTGTGAGATTGAGCTCTCTACACTCTAAGTGGGTTAGCAAAAAAAAGAAAACGCAAGTTTTCCTAATGTTTAAATAGTCAACATATTTTTATGATCATTATAAAAGCATTTACACAACGAAATAACGCTGGGAAAGTTTAATATAAAAAAAAAAAAAAAAAACATGCGGGCCACGGCATTTATGTGCGTGCACAAGCAAATGCACAATACAGAGAGCCTGCTCTCGGTTTTATCCCATTTTTTTTTTTTTTAAATAATTTATTTATTTATTTATTTTTTTTATTTTTATTTTTTTTTAAACCTGTCCTGTTCAGCTGTTTGACACAGAGAATGGAAGTCTAAGTGCCCGGATTCTGAACAGTTTTAATGTTTCACATTGAGAGTCTGACATACTCCCATTGTGATCATTCAAAATACCTTTTTATTATGACAAAGCAGCGAACAGGAAGGGATTATGGGGGGACAGAAGAAAAGAAATACAAGAGAAGAAAGAAAAGAAACACATACACAAACAACAACAAGAAATACATTGAACATCTAAACTAGTTACTAATATGCTGGTGCTATCGTCAGCGAGATGTATTTCCGGTTTACACCATGTGGGGGCCTATTGGCCAGTGAAAAGAGGAGAATGGGGGTGGGGGTGTCTATAAGACTATAAACTAAGTGATTGAAAGGGGTAGAGTGTACACAAATCAGTTCTGTCATCTAGAACCCAGTAATCGTGTGAATCTCTTATGAGTGAAAGCCCGTTGGCGACCAACCCTACGCCGCCGCATCGCCAATCCCGGCACCGGAACCCCCAACCCGAGCATGCCCTACCACATCCAGCAGCACGCAAGCCCCACCGGGCGCGCCACAGCCACGCAGACGGGCGGAGAGACCGCGCGGGCACCAACCCAGGGCCACGGCCCACACCCAGCCAGCCCGGGGAGGGAGGGCGGGCGGGGGGTGGGGGGGATCCATGCGCAGCCCATCCCTCCTCCAACCGCCCAGCAAAGGAGCCACCGTCACCCCCCCCCGGGACCCAGGGTGGTTCCCCGGGCCACCCGCGCGCCCATCAACCGGCCTTCAGGGATGGCAGGAGGGGACGCATCACCAACCCCACGCCTTCACCCACCCCCGCCCGCCCACCCGGACCACGAGCCACAGCCCCCCAACCGGCACGCCACGGGACCCCCAGCGGCCCACCAAGCCCCAGGCAAGGCAGGGTCCCCCGCCGGTGCAGGCGACACCCCGCTGATACACCGGCGCCCAGCCAGCGACCCGCGACGGAGCGCAGGGCGGACGCCCAGCCAGAGAGGAGAGGGGAAGGCGGAGGCAGGAGAACGCCCAGGGACTGCCATGGGGCGACGCAAGATCGGAGACCCGACCCCCCAACCTACTCCCGCGGCCGGCAGCCGAGGCAGAGGGGAGGCCACACCCCGGGAGCCACGCCATATAGAAAAAGTGTGGGACCCACCTACCACCCTATTACTGTGGCTGCCAGGTTCCCGACTGGCAGCCATCACCCAGCACCGTGATGGGGGTGTGAGGGGAGGGTAGTGCAATGTATGCATTAAAATAGGAGAGCTTGGCTTGGGGCAGTGGGACCGCAGCATGGAGTTTCTGTCCAGCCGCCCGTCCCACCGCCCTTTGCCAGAGCTCTCCTGTGGAGTATGATGTGTGTGGTGCATTTAAAAAAGGTGCAGGGATGGCGGGGCCTGTGGTGAGGAGGCAGCCGTGAGGCCCCCCCCCCCCCCAGCAGGTCCCAACCATCCCACAACCTTGGTGTGTGGTGCATTAAAAACAGGGGGGAGTCGGGCTGGGACTGTAAAGCCCCGTCCCAACTCTCCCCGGAGAAATGTATGAGCATGTAAGTGCCAGGGTGAAAAATATTTACAGTGCCGAAGTGAGAAGTGCGTGAGTTAAGAGGCAGGCTCCCGCGGGCGTGGCCCCGTCCACCAGAACCATCGGCCCCAGGGCGGAAGAAGCGTCAGGGCCCCGATCAATCCCCGCCCCAGAACACCCACGGCGCCTCCGCGACCGCCCACCCCCCTCCCACCCACCGAGCACCCACCCCGCACCCCGAGCAGGCGCCACACCAAGCGCCGGCGACCAGGTGGCGTCCACCCCACCGGCAAGGGACAACAAGCCTCACCCTAGGCCCCGCGGGCCCCAAGAGGCCCCGCTAACGACCCCGCCGGCCGGGGGGCAGCCGCGGCCGCCGCGGCCCAGGGAGGCGGACAGGGCCGGAAACAGACCAAGGGGAGAGAAGCGCACCCCCCACAACCCACCCCCGGGCCAAGAGGGGCGCGCGGTATGGCACCAGAGGGCACCTCCCCGGCACCCGGTACAGGGAGACGCGGCTCCGGCCGGGCGGACCTGGGAGGGAACCATGGCTGCCGCATACACCCCCCGGCCCCCACCCCAACCCCAACCCCACCCCGGCCGGCCGGGGAAGGGCCGCGGCCCCGGACCGGCACCCGCACGGCCCCCCCACCCGCCCACGACACCAGCGCGCGCCCGACGGGACCCCCCGCACAGCCAGACGCAACCGGACAAGCCCCGGCCGAAAATCCCGGGGGCCAAGACCGGCGGCGGGACGGCCCAGGGCAGGACGCCAACAAACTCCACCTGTAAAGCTGATAGAAGAAGAGGTTTATCAAACACCATTAGATGTATGCCAAGGACCAGTGAAGTGTATTATTTACGCATAGTTCCTTAATTGTTCCAAGTCTGATAAGTAATATATAGGGTGTTCCAAAAAAAGTTGCATATGATCCCCAGCAGCTGGAAACCAAATTGTCCATGAGTATCCTTGTAAAATAAGCCCATTGACCGACTAAACTGTGAAGGAAGAAAAATTATTTGTTACATGCTGTTGGGAGTGTATAAAACAGTTCGGATTTAAACATGTCCAGTTTCCAGCTGCAGAAGGATGCATACAACTTCCCTGGACACCCCGCATACATCCATTTATGTATACAATTTTATTATTTTTGTGGCATTCCTTCGCAGGTGAGAGAGAATCCTTAGTCTATGTTCATCATTCTTGCGACTGTTTCCCACTGTTGTTCGTATTTGTCCATTTTATTTGTCTGTTTGGCAGATATTTTCTCTAATGTTATATATTCAATGATTAGATTTAGCCATTGGTTAATGCTAATGTTTTGTTTGTTTTTCCAATTCAACAATATTGTTTTTTTGGCTATCGTTAGACTTGCTAGTAGTGGACGGGTTTGATGGATAGAGATATTCACTGTATTCAGATCGCCAAGCAGACAAAGAGTTGGAGACAATGGAATCCTGCAGTTCAATAGGAAAGAGAGTTTCTTCGTTACCTGTGCCCAGAAATCTTGTATTGGTTTACATTGCCAAAGAGCATGAAAGTATGTATCTGAAATATCTTCGTTGCAGCTTATACATTTATCGGATTGGGAGAACCCCATTTTGTGCATTTTAGATTGAGTAATATGCCATCTGTGCAGTATTTTGAACTGTATAAGCTGAAGGTTCTTATTCTTTGTCATTATAAATGCATTTTTACAGATGTTGGACCAATAGTTATTATCTAATGTTACCGAAAGTTCGTTATTCCATTTTTCGATTGGTAGGCAAGTAGAGTTGTTACATGAGAGGGCTTTATATACTTTTGAAAGTATTTTTTTTTGTTGAGGATGTATATTTATTATTTTATTTACGAAAGGTGGTGGGTCTAACGTACCCGTTAGTGATGGGAATTTGCTTCTGATGGCTGCCCTGATTTTATTGTATTGAAGGAAATTGACCCCTTTGATCTGGAAATCTTGTACTATTTTTTCATATGACATGAATGTATTATCTTTAAACAAATGCTGTAACTGGTTTATTCCCGTATCATCCCATGTGCTGAAATAAATAGGAATTTTATTAACTACAAAGTCTGGGTTGTGCCAGATTGGTGAGAATTTACACGGGGCTTGTTGTGATTGCGTAATTTCCATACCTCTCCACCAGGCTTTCAAGGTACATGCTATCATTGGGTTTTTGAAGCAGCTATGGTGCTTAATACTAGAGCTAATAAAGGGGAGGTTTGCCAATTGTATTTGGTTGCAGTCTGTTTGCTCTAATTCTAGCCATGACTGTTGTTCAGTGTTAAGATATAACCACCTAATAAGATATTGTATTTGATTTGCTATATAATAGTGTTGGAAATTAGGGGCCTCTAGACCCCCCTCTGGTTTATTTCTTTGCAATTTGGCAAGGCTAATTCGGTTTTTCTTGTTTTTAAAGTAGAATTTTGTGACGGCTGAGTCTAGGTCTTGAAACCATTTTTGAGTGGGTTTAAAGGGGATCATTGAGAACAAATAGTTTATTTGTGGTAATACTTTCATTTTGACTGTTGCTATCCGGCCCAAAAGTGAGATGGGTAGATTATTCCAGTGTGTCAAATCTTCACATATTTTTGCTAGGAGGGGTGTATGGTTTAGTTTAATTAATTCTGTAAGTTTTGGTGAAATGTTGATTCCAAGATACTTTATATTCCCTATTGGAATATTGTGATTTTGATTTGCAGGATTCCATGAGTTTGTTGATAAGGGCATTATAATTGATTTTGACCAATTTATAGCATAATCTGATATTTGTGAAAATGTCTTTATTAGTTCAAAAGTCTCATGTAGGGAGGATTCTGGTTTTTCTACATATAGAAGTATATCGTCTGCGTATAAGTTAATTTTGTGTTCCGATGTGTGCGAGCAGATCCCTTTGATATTAGCGTTTTGTCTTATTGCAATTGCTAATGGTTCAATAAATAGAGCAAATAATAGGGGTGAGAGTGGACAGCCTTGTCGAGTTCCCCTTTGAAGACAGAAACTTTGTGAGATGACCCCGTTTGTATTTACAGTGGCTTTTGGGGCATTGTAGAATATTTTTATCCAGCGGATAAATGGCTCACCGAAGCCAAATTTTTCCAAAACTTTGAAGAGAAAAATCCAGTTGACTTTGTCAAATGCTTTTTCTGCGTCCAAAGAGAGGATAATTGCTTTCTGTTTATAATTCTGTGCAATATTAATAAGATTTAACACGCGTCTTATATTGTTTGTAGAGTTACGTCCTTTAATAAAGCCGGTCTGGTCTTTATGAATTATAGTGGGAAGAGTTTGTTCTAATCTAGTAGCTAAAGCCTTTGCAATAATTTTAATATCTGTATTCATTAAGGATATTGGTCTATAGTTTGCTGGTTGGGTTAGGTCTTTCCCTTCTTTTGGCAGTAGTTTGATTACTGCAGTGTTCATATTGTCTCTAATTTGACCCTTTGCACTGATTTCTTGGACCATTCTATAGAAAAGTGGTGCCAGCATATTCCAAAAGTGTTTAAAATATGATGTCGAGAACCCGTCGGGCCCCGGTGCGCGACCAGTTGGCATGTCCTTTACGGCATTCCATAATTCAGCGAGGGTAAGTGGGGTATCTAGCAATTGTTGGCTTTCCAAAGTTATTTGGGGGATGTCAAGATTGTTAACGAATAGGTCAATGTCTTCATTATGATCAATTGTCACCGAGTATAAGTTTTTGTAGTAGCTATAGAAAGTTTCGTTAATTTTTTCTGGTGATTGTGTTATTACGCCGGCTGAATCTTGTATTGTTGTAATTAATGTTTTTTCTTTGTTACGTTCGAGTTGGTTTGCTAAATATTTCCCGGATTTGTTATTATGCTCAAAGTTGGTATATCGTAGTTGTTGTAACAGAAACTTAGTTTTTTTAGACAGAATACTATTGAGCCGTTCTTTGGCGCTGAAAAGTTCTTTTGTGGTATTGTCTGTGGGATTATTGGCGAATTCCTCCGTCAGTTGTTTGATTTTTATTTCTAATTCGTTTTCCAACTTCTGTTCTTGTTTTTTTTTGTATGATGAATATGAGATAATCTTGCCTCGAATTACGCATTTTCCTGTTTCCCAAAGCAATGATGGTGAGATGTTTGGGGAATCGTTAAGTTCCATAAAGTCTTTCCATTCTTTCTTAACGAATGTATCAAATGCTGGGTCATCTAATAAGGAATCATTACAGCGCCAGGTTGCGTGGGGTGTCGTGCGGGAGTCAATTTTAAGGGCTAAAGAAATTGGTGCATGATCACTGATGATTATTGGATGTATTCTTGGCGAAATATTATTAATAGCGGAATTATTCGCTAGAAAAAAATCTATTCTTGAACATGAACCATGGGCTAGGGATTGAAAGGTATATTCCCTTTTTGTTAAATGTTTTGCTCTCCAGACGTCACTTAAGCCGAAATCGTCCATATATTTCCTAATGGTTCTTGCAGTTTGTGACTGTTTAGTGAGTTTAAAATTGGAGCTATCTATACTTGGATCAAGAGTTGTGTTAAAGTCCCCTCCTATAATAATTGTTGAGTTCTCTGACATGTCACTCAGTTTACCAAAGATATTGTGGAAGAACTGTGTGTCCTCGTTGTTTGGGGCATATATGTTCACTAATGTGAACAGTTTATTACTTATGGTGGCTTGTACTATTATGAATCTACCTTCCGGGTCTGCAATTGCACTATTTAATGTGAACGAGATTCTTTTATTTATTAATATTGATACTCCTCTTTGTCTGCTGTTATAGCTGGCTGAATACATCAAGTTAAAATTTGAGTGTTTAAAATATTTCTCTTCGGATTTGGCTAGATGTGACTCTTGCATAAAGAAGAGGTCTGCCTTTAATTTGGTGATGTATTCCATAATTTTAGTTCTCTTTGCCTGCGATCGGAAGCCATTCACATTAAATGAAACAAAATTTATATACGTCATATGCGGATATTTATAAGTATCTTAAGGAAAGTAATGATCTCAGGATGTGTGTTATAATATTCGGTCCTGAATGTCAACAACCATTCACATTCATTAGAAGCCATACGAGTATGTAATAAATCAAATTCTAATAAAACTGAGTGCAATTTTTTGTAAACCTCTTGGCATAATTCACACAACATTAAGACGTTGTTAGAAGGATTAAATACGTGAGTAGCATCAACACAAAACATTACAATTTTAAAGCGTGTACTTAGTGTGTGTTTGAAAACAGCGGTGTGGAAAAGGTGAGACAAATAACCCAGAAAAAGAAGAGAAGATATGAGCGCCAGTATAGAAATGTGTAGTGTGAGACATGCGTGACTCTTCTAGACTAAGTGATTATCATGCAACCCTGATCTGTACGTGTGCATTGTTGAAATCAAATCTACTTAATACGGCATTGTGTACATATTGGAAGTGTTTAGGAAGTACAGACAAAGTGATTATCATGCAATCCTAATCTACACATGTGCCTTGCTCAAACAAAAAACAACTTAATTCGGCATTATATACGAACTGGAAGTGTTTCGAAGGTACAGACAAAATAGTTATCATGCAGCCCTATTCTACATATGTGCCTTAATCAACCCAAAACAATTTAATTCAGCATTATATGCATACTGGAAGTGTTTAGGAATAGCAGACTAAGTATTAAGGCTCCCTAATCTATACATATGTCTTGCTTAAATCAAGACAGCTACATTCAGCATTGTATGCATAATAGAAATATTTAGGCATTACTTATCGGTCAGAATAGCCATGGGGTGAGCACTTTGTCTCGGTATAGTTGACCATCAATGAAAAGTTTGTCAAACGTGATAATTGCACGTTTGCCCTCTGCTCTGGACCGCTTCAGAATTGGATAGAGGATTTTCCGTCTTTCGTTGATCTCGCGCGGGAAATGATCATTCATGCCGAATCTTGTTCCTTGTAATTCTCTTCCTTTGGATTTCACCAGTACTTTCTGCTGGTAGAACTCGAACTTGGCGATTATTGGACGCGGACCGCTTCCTCTTGGCTTCCCAAGACGGTGTACCCTCGCAAACTTGATCGAATCCACCATTTCCTTGGGCAGCTTGAGAGATGTTGCCATAAATGACTTAACGAGGGCTTCTGGTTTCTCTACCGTTTTTTCTTCGATGCCAGAGAAAATTAAATTGTCCCTCATGCTCCTTGATTGAAGGTCCAAAATAGATTCTTTCATTATCTTATTCTCTTTTTTCAGGGATTCTAATAGACCTGTCGTCGACTCGAAGGCGCCTTTAAGGATATCGTTTTGCGACTTGAGATATACTACCTCCTGCTGAGTAAACACGAGGCTTTCTTTTAACTCTTTAATCTCGGCTTGAAGGATTTCCAATGCTATCGATATTTTCTTATCGATTGATCCAATTCCCTCGCTAAGTGACTTTGTGTATTCGGGTGGGCTTGCTAACAACAGATCTTCGGTCGATGTAGCCGAATCAATAGAATCTGCCTTTTTACGCTTCGCCGGGAGATCACTGCGTTGACTGGATGTTGCCATGGCGTTTCCTTGATGTGTGGCGGAATCGGAGAAAAAAGGTAAATCACGATCGTGTATAATTTTTGGGAAAAATTAGTTGAAGTCTTCTTGAGCAAAGTTACTTGCTAGCCTAGCCAGTTGATTGCGTCATGCGTCTACGGAGTCTCGCGAGAGTAACGACGTCACAGCATACTGCTCTCCTAAATAATAATTTATTAGTCCTGACCCGAACGTGAATGCTTAACATTTTGGGCCCGACCCGACCCAACCCGAATGGTCGAGTCGGGCCAAAAATGTTAATCTGGTTCGGGCACAAGATCTAACCTCTAAGAGATAGGACATAACATAACAATGGCTAAAGCGGAGAAAGAGGGAGCAGGGGATTATTGATGCACCTAAGACATTGAAAGCTGACATCTGGGGACATTTTGGCTTCTACGAGGTTGGTGGGAAACTTGACCAGAGTTATGCGGTGTGTAAAAAATGAAACATGAGAATAATCATACAAATGGGGAAACCAAATCTGTTGCATCACCGGAATTGCGCAGGGAAGATTTTTGAACGTACTTATATATTTTAAAATGCGCTGCATCGCTGCTAGGGTTGTTCCGATCATGTTTTTTTACTCCCAATCCGATCCCGATCGTTTTAGTTTGAGTATCTGCCGATCCCGATATTTCCCGATCCGATTGCTTTTTTTTTGCTCCCGATTCAATTCCAATCATTCCCGATAATTTTTCCCGATCATATACATTTTGGCAATGCATTAAGAAAAAAATGAATAAAACTCGGACGAATATGTACATTCGATATACAGTACATAAGTACTGTAGTTGTTTATTATGACAATAAATCCTCAAAATGGAATTTACATTATTAACATTCTTTCTGTGAGAGGGATCCACGGATAGAAAGACTTGTCATTCTTAAAGGATAAATGTGACTTTGTATATTGTGACTAAATATTGCCATCTAGCGTATTTGTTGAGCTTTCAGTAAATGATACTGTAGCCGTTTAACTTTCTGGCCAAATGCATGATGGGAAGTGCAACCATGACTGTGCGTAGTGGCACCAGTTGATATATCTTCTCTGCGTTGGGAAATAAAATAGAGTGTAAAGAAAAATCAACTACTACCGTTCTTCCCCACATTGCTTTCCCACGATATTTCTAATTGTTGAGAGAGGGATTTTAAGGCTTTAGCCAATTAAAAAAATGTTCCAAAGACTGCCAAAATTCACTTCACTCATTTTACGCTGCCTTTTAGCCCTAAATATAGGTAAATCGGCGCCATCATAGATTGAACGCAACAATGCGTGAGTGGATCGTGCAGCGCATGCGTTAATTGCGTTAAATATTTTAACGTGATTAATTAAAAAAACATTAATTACCACCGTTAACCCGATAAATTTGATAGCCCTACTTTCAGCGAAAACTAAAGACTCTGGATGAGTGTAAGACATTTTGTCTGTAACGTTAAATACAATTAGAATATGATTTATTTAAAGATATATACTGTATATATATATTTAAAAAAGGCATGTCCGATATTTTTTTGCCGATTCCGATACTTTGAAAATGACGTGATCGGACTCGATCGATCGGGATGTCGATCGATCGGGACATCTTTAATCGCTGCATCGATTATTGTTGACACCACTATCCTCCACTGTTTCACAGGTTATACACAACTAATGGTTTGTTCAACAGTGTGTGGGTGTGTACTGAATAGCCTCTCTGTGTGTGCAGGTAAGAGAGGAATGCAGGAAGCAGCCAGATGTTGGCAGACGTTTGTAGCAAACTTCCCAAACGGATGAGACAAAGTTAGATTTGTCTCAATGAACGTCATCAAATCTTATTCGTGCACATGAAAAAGGTTATTAGTCACAAAGATTTCACTGCTTTTTTGAGGCTCAATATTTATTTGCAGTAATTTAGTATCAAAAGAAAAACATTTTGTATATTTGGGGAAAAAAAAAAATGTGTCGGTACAACATTGGCTGATACTACACAATGGAATCCGGGAGCAAAAGGTGTTATCATTGCAACAATACTATTATTTGCTGTTGTTAACACAGTGTGCACTTTGATTTTTCTGGCACTGAGGATGAAGCAGACTGTGCTGAAAATGAGAATGAGCTCTCTTTCCATCCTCCTGCACATGCATGGAAAACAACCCAATACACACCCTGAAGGGAAAACAGATGCACATTGAGGAAAGTCACCCCAGTTTGGCCTGTGAAAACAGGCTCATCAAAGTGCTCCGGAGGAGGCCTGGCCAATCGCAGGCACGGAGCTGGCCGCAAGGGGGGTGGGAAAATGAAAAGGAGGAATGAAAGTCACGGACTGAACCGTCATTCGACTTCTGACTTGATGTTGCCCGTTCATTTCCGCTCGTGCAACCTCTCACTGAGTTTGGAAGGGAAACCTTCTCGCATTTTAATTCATTTTTTGGATTTCTACTGAATAGAAACAATATATTCAAAGCACACCAATCAATCAAGGCTGATTTCATTAACTAAAATTAATGGTGGGCAATCAGTTGATCACTAAAAACTAGGGCTGTCAAACGATTAAAATTTTTAATGGAGTTAACCACAGCTTAAAAATGAATCAATTGTAATTAATCGCAATTCAAACCATCTTTAAAATATGCCATATTTTTCTGTAAATTATTGTTGGAACGGAAAGATAAGTAAAGTAGTGATTGAAAATACACCACAAGGTGTCAATGGCGAGTTTTAAATTAATTAGAGATCTAGCCAAGGCAAAGTCACAGTAAGTTTTATGTGTATTTTGCATAAAAATACATTAAAATATCAATGGATAAAGTTAGTGTAACTTTGGCTTAAAATTTTTTACGTAAAATGAACGATAACTGCCCGTTTTTTTGCTTTTAACCAAGAATCTAGACTGTTTTACGTTCATATCTATAGGGATTACGTGATTTAAGCATTTATTGACAAGAATTTTCAACTTAAAAAGCTCTTTGTTTCGTGACGGCCGCCCTGTTGGTTTACACAATACCATAACTTTGGCTTAAAATATTTACGTAAAATTAACGATAACTGCCGTTTTTTTGCTTTTAATCAAGAATCTAGACTGTTTTACGTTCATATCTATAGAAATTCCGCAATTTAAGGATTTATTGACAAGAATTTTCAACTTAAAAAGCTCTTTGTTTGGAGACGGCCGCCATGTTGGATTACACAATACCGTGAATTTTGCTTGAAATATTTACGTAAAATGAACGGTAACTACCCGTTTTTTTATCCAAGAATCTAGACTGTTTGTTTTGTGACGGTCGCCATGTTTGATTTTGTATCGCCACACAATAGCGGAATTCAACTTAAGTTGTGATTGTATATAGAAAAATGCACATTTTGCTTTTGTTGAGTAAAAGTAAGATGATTCTGAATTATTTCCTCAAGTATTAAGTTTCTAATGTGAAAATTGAGTGATTTATTAGCTATTGAAAACTTGCACTAAAAAAAAAAAAAAAGTTGCTATTTTGGGCAAAAAGGTATATAATTTAGGATTGTTCCGATCATGTTTTTTTTTGCTCCGATCCGATCCCGATCATTTTAGTTTGAGTATCTGCCGATCCCGATATTTCCCGATCCGATTGCTTTTTTTTTTTTTGCTCCCGATTCAATTCCAGTCATTCCCGATAATTTTTCCCAATCATATACATTTTGGCAATGCATTAAGAAAAAAAATGAATAAAACTCGGACGTATATACACATTCAACATACAGTACATATGTACTGTATTTGTTTATTATGACAATAAATCCTCAAGATGGCATTTACATTATTAACATTCTTTCTGGGAGAGGGATCCACGGATAGAAAGACTTGTGACTTTGTAAATTGTGACTAAATATTGCCATCTAGTGTATTTGTTGAGCTTTCAGTAAATGATACTGTAGCCATCCCCAAATGCATGATGGGAAGTGGAACCATGACTGTGCGTAGTGCCACCAATTGATATATCTTCTCCGCGTTGGGAAATAACTTAAGGTGTTAAGAAAAAGATCAATTGCTACCTTACTTCCCCACATTGCTTCCTATGAAATTTCTAATCATAGGGAGAGGGATGTAAGGCTTTAGCCAATTAATAAAAGGCTCCAAAGGCTAACAAAATTCACTCTACTCATTTTATGCTGCCTTTTATCTCTCTGTATAGGTAGAACGGCGCCATTACAGATTGAGCGCGACAATGCTTGAGTGGCTCGTACAGCGCATGCATTAATTGCATTAAATATTTAAACGTGATACATTTTTTAAAAAATTAATTACCGCCATAATAGGAATAATTTTGATAACCCTACCTTAAGCCTAAACTAAAGACTCTGGATGAGTGTAACATATCATGTCTGTAACGTTAAATACAATTAGAAAACGATTTAATTTAAAAATATATATATATATATTAAAAAAGGCATGGCCGATATTTTTTTGCTGATTCCGATACTTTGAAAATGACGTCATCGGACCCGATCGATCGGGACATCTCTAATATAATTTGCTAAATATTACTATTGTTCCTGAAAATATAGGTGATTATCTCTGTATTTGGTGATTTTTGTGCATCGAGTGTAAAAATTGAGAATTTTATAGCCATCTTAAATTTTGTTATACTTGTATAAAAAGATAATCGGGATTTTATTTGGGAACGACTTTGTATTTTTAGTTGTCGCTGCTCATGGAGTTTATTGCAATATATGCCTAAGGGAAGTGCCTGTTTTGGTCTTAGGTCGCTAACGGCTTTAATTTTGAAAATATTTGAATTTTAAGTTTTTGAAAATAGGCCCCCTACGGATCGGCCCCGAGCAACTGTTAGTGAAGTCTATGACTTCCTGTAGATTTTATCATTTCATTTTTTTTGCCAATAATGCCAACAGTAGCTCTACCAGTTTCATCACTGAAACCGTAAAGGCCCGTTAGTGGCCGGGTCCGAAAACCTGATAGAACCAGGTACAGTAGGCTTCTAAAGTTAGGCGCTATGATGGTTACTGTATGTCATGCTGGTTTCACAATCAACAGCTATTTGACAAATTTATTCTGACATCCCATTTTTTCTCTTTGTAGATGCTCTTCTGACATATTTTCCTTCCGCCTCTGTACATCCCGGGGCATTTTTTTTACAGCCACCTTATTCACATCAGCACGAAGTCCAAGCGCGCAAAGTCCACTACCTTCCCACACACAAACTGCTAGTGGAAAAAGAAGTACAGTGTTAGTGTTTATATATTTCAGGTTGAAAATAAGCTATTTCTTTTCAGGGGGTGGGTCCCCAGCAAATATGTTGCCTAGGGTACCAATTTGGCCAGGAACGGACTTGCTTACAATCAATATATTGGACACCACTCCTAATTTTATTCACAGCAACTTTTTAATCACTGCTTTCTCCTCGTAGAATTATTTTGCTATTTGCCAAAATACACAAATCATTATTGATTTGGAGTGAACTTTGAGTGGAAGGCTCTTGTGAATGGCAGCAACTTGATGCTACAGTCAAGAAAAGCACATTACTGCCATCTGGTGGGCATTGGAGAAAACATGGTTACTCACGTACTGTAAATAAAATCCATAATCTAATTTGTCCGAAATGCAAATGCATGCCTTTTTATTTCAAACGAAAAACATTTTCACAATGGCCTGGTTGGGTCTCTTTTTTCTGACTCTGTAACATTCATGCCCAAAGTGTTGTTTTCTTCAATGACCAATTATAATCAACATTTTGGACCCAAAAAGCATACGCGGAGTTTAAGGGGGGGCCTGGTGGCCAAAAAGTGTCAGTGCATGTAATTGACTTTCCTATATATATACACACATATATATATATACACACATATATACTGTATATATATATATATATATATATATATATATATATAAGTTAGGGCTGTCAAACGATTAAAATTTTTAATTGAGTTAATTACAGCTTAAAAATTAATCGTAATTAATCACAATTAATCGCAATTCAAACCATCTATAAAATATGCCATATTTTTCGGTGAATTATATATATATTCTGTAAAATAAATTGTTGGAATGGAAAGATAAGACACAAGATGGATATATACATTCAACATACGGTACATAAGGACTGTAGTGGGCATTTCACTCTACTGTCATTTAAATCTGTCTATGCTGTCCTCACTCCGAAGCGTCTACTTTTTCCAAAGCTAGACAGCTAGTGAACGACGCCTTAATAATCGGACTTCTTCCTTTTCATCTGATTTATTAATAAAATGGCCTCAAACCATTGTCCTCTTTAGACCGTCGTAAAACTACAAAAAAAAAGTACACAAGCATTGCATTAGCAACAACGTTAGCTTAGCACATTATACAGGTTCACTAAACATAAAGAAAAAGCGTCTCATACAAAAAATATAACATTTCGCTTACTAACATTATATGTACATTCTTTACAACAACTACACTTACGGACAAATCTTGTCCAAGGATCATATAAGCACAACATTACAACGTAGGCGTCAGCCCGAGACTTCATGCAAGCATATTGAACTGGCAAGAAAACAATAAACCATGTCGCAAAGCGACCACAAGAGTTCGCTGTTAGACAGCACAAAAAGCCTTGCTGTAAAACTTACCAAAAGGCAGAATACTGTCTGAGCGGGACATGTGCGTTAATTGCGTCAAATATTTTGACGTGATTAATTTAAAAAATTAATTACCGCGCATTAACGCGATAATTTTGACAGCCCTAATATATATTTATTAGGGCTGTCAAACGATTAAAAATTTTAATCGAGTTAATTACAGCTTAAAAATTAATTAATCGTAATTAATCGCAATTAATCGCAATTCAAACCATCTATAAAATATGCCATATTTTTCTGTGAATTATATATATATTCTGTGAAATAAATTGTTGGAATGGAAAGATAAGACACAAGATTGATATATACATTCAACATACGGTACATAAGGACTGTAGTGGGCATTTCACTCTACTGTCATTTAAATCTGTCTATGCTGTCCTCACGCCGAAGTGTCTACTTTTTCCAAAGCTAGACAGCTAGTGAACGACGCCTTAATAATCAGACTTCTTCCTTTTTCATCTGATTTATTAATAAAATTGCCTCAAACCATTGTCCTCTTTAGACCGTCGTAAAGCTACAAAAAAAAAGTACACAAGCATTGCATTAGCAACAACGTTAGCTTAGCATGCTATACAGGTTAACTAAACATAAACAAAAAGCGTCTCATACAAAAAATATAACATTTCGCTTATTAACATAATATGTACATTCTTTACAACAACCATACTTACGGACAAATCTTGTCCAAGGATCATATAAGCACAACAGAGACGTCGTGCAGCCATATAGAACTGGCAAGAAAAAAGTAAACCATGTCGCAAAGCGACCACAAGAGTTCGCTGTTAGACAGCATAAAAAGCCTTGCTGTAAACCTTACCAAAAGGCAGAATACTGTCTGAATGGGACATGTGCGTTAATTGTGTCAAATATTTTGACGTAATTAATTAAAAAAGTTAATTACCGCGCGTTAACGCATTAATTTTGACTGCCCTAATATTTATATATATATATATATATATACATAAAGTTGTAAAGCAAGAAAACACACAACAAAAATGAAAAGATATTTTTATAACAGATCTAAATTATATTTCGAACAGATCATGTGACTAGCACCTTAGACGGTCATTTGCTTTGCATTTCATTTTCAAAAAAAGAAAACAAATGGGGAGGGCAATTTTATTTTTTATAAATGATTTTTTTCTGGATTGAAATTTTTGGGGATTGAATAATTTAGACACAAATGCTCTACGCATAATATGGCCCAAAAACAAAAAGAATTGCCAAAATCAAAGAAAACTTTTTTAAATGAAAAATTAAGTGTTGAAAAAAATTTTTGAGTCTCAAATATTTTTTTCGCAATCAAAAACTTTTTTTCTATGGTGAATTTTTTTTTTTTTTTAATTGAAGTGATTTTTCTTTTGAAAATATATATTTTTTTGTATGGAGCAACTTATTTTTTGATTGATTAATAATGACACAAATGGCTTAGCCAAGATGTGGCCCAAACGCAAAACAACATTACTTCAATCAAAAAAGTTGCTTTAATCAAAAAAATTGACTTCAATCAAAAAAGAAAATAAAAATCAAATAAAAATAGCTTTCAAACGCTTTTTTTGAATTTCAAATTTATTTTTGCATTCAAACACATTTATTTTAATTGAGGAAAAAAATATATATATTATATATAATATAAATATATATTTTTGATTGAAGCAACTTTTTTTTTTTTTTTGATCGAATCATAAAGACACAAATCTACCTCCATATGGCTCCACCCAGGGGATACAATTTTTGACGGCGGTAACTACATTGGCACGACACCAGCGGACGTACCATATTCAATGGATGATGATCTTGATGAGAAGTATAACTGTCCTGCCAGCAGCCTGATTTAGAATTCCCCTCAAGAATGATGGGAAACAAAAAAACGCTCATTTTTTACTTATTATTATAAATATTCTTGTAAGTTAATTTTATTGCTGACACTGCGTTTCAGGGTCATCAACATGTTGTGCCCCCCCCTGCCCCAAAAGTCAAACTCCGCCTATGCCAAAAAGACATTGTTTTGGAAAGTTTTTTTGTCAAAATTTGTAATATTGATGTCCAATTGACAACCAAACATACTTAACGAGACATTTTGAAGCTTGATAATGTTTATTCAACTTGTTAAGATGAACATTCAACAAAAAAAAAAAAGAGAATGAATAGTTTAATATTTGATAATTCAGTAGAAACAGCAGGTATGGTCATCGCCGTTTTTGTTCTTTTTACATATGCTGTCCAAAACTGGTTAATAGTAGACCAACTGTGTAAAATAGTAAAAAGAAATATATATATATATATATATATTTATATATTTATTTATGTATATATACACATGTATACTAAGGGTGTAACGGTACATGTATTTGTATTGAACCGTTTCGGTTCGGGGTCCTCGGTTCAGTACGGGGGCGTACCGAACGAGTTTCTGACGAAATGTAAAGTGCTGTCAAATTTAGCGCGTTAACGGGCGGTAATTAATTTTTTTGAATTAATCACGTTAAAATATTTGACGCATTTAACGCAAGCGCGGAATGCCCGCTCACGCTTCCCATAATCCCACTGTTACGTCCCACGGACGGCTGCTAAGGGCGTAACATAAAACGAGACACGCACACAAGTTGCAAGTAGACACAAATTTATTCACACAAGTCGAACTCGCAATGAACAAAATATACAAAATGCGGAAGAAGCTGGCTTCAGCGTAAGCCCAGGCCAAAACAACAAACAAAATGAAACTACACTTGAACCCCACCCGCTAAGTAAACCCTGACCGTAAAAAACAATACAGCCACTAACCTGGCCTCTACACTAAACAAAACGGGTTGAACGAAAACGGCAGTTTACCTCTACTGCTGCGATGCTCTTATTTACAGTGGTGAACAAAAACGATCCAATAACGAATGAACACAAAATATCTCACCGAAAGAGAGGGAGTGTAACAAAATAGCGATCAAATGCACACGTGAATGAATAGCGAGCAAACAGCTGGCGAGGAGGTATGCGGCACGAATGCTGTCAAACGCGAAGTTGAGAACTCTGAGTGTTGACTGTAAAATGACGAGCGGTCAGTTGACTTTTGTTAACGCTGCCTTTATTTGGTTAACAAGACTCAGGCTCAATACAACACACACACGGGTATGCAAGCTCAAACAACAGCGTAATAGTGTTACCCAGAGCTGTATTACCGTGTATCGGATTAGCTGCCGTAAAACAAGTGTCGTTATTGCCGTAAATGTAAACAAAGTGCTGCATAATGGATACATGTCAGACAGCAGCTAAATCGGGTGGCCCGTCAGCGGCGGTGACGTCGTCAGCCCGTCCGGCGTCAATCAGAGTACGCCACGTTGGGAGGGGAGGCAGCCGATCAGATGACTGACAGTCTCAAAAAAGATAACAATTAAACGGCCAGGGCCGTCGCACAACTCGGAAGTGCAGTGAGCAGCGTGGGTAACGGTTAAATGTTAACATGGAAGATGGTTGGCCCTCTGGGTGGGGAATTCAAATTTAAAAAGAATATAGATGGAACAACTCTTCACTTCAGTGTTGCAACTGTTCAATTTTGCACATCAGATATTTATTTTAAAGAAAAAGTCTTAGCCAAAGTTATTTTTATTTTCTTTTTCAAAATATCTACATTTCAGAATATTGTGTTTTCTATTTTTGAGCAGAATTCTAGCTTTGTGTAGGCTAATGTTCCTATTGTTGAAAGCACAAAAGTGTGTAATAAACAACTAGCACATTTTTATTTTGCATTTTGTTTTCTTACTGTACCGAAAATGAACCGAACCGTGACCTCAAAACCGAGGTACGTACCGAACGAGATTTTTGTGTACCGTTACACCCCTAATGTATACCATCCAACACAAAAAGTCATTCATGTCACTTCTCACTCGCCGACTCATCCGAAGAAAACAATGACAAATCTGGCCCATCCCATCCTCGAGTTGATGAAATAATGCATTAGCTCGCTCTAAGTTTAGTTTTCGATGCATTCCGCATGTTTCAAAGTCGCTCGCTCAATCCAACCGGCCGTCACTTGCTATCTCGCCTTCCTGTCCTTAGGTGGCGCCTCGTTCGAAAATTTCTTATAAATGTTCACATTACGTCTGTCCTTCATGACTTCACAATGGCTCCTGGGATATGAAGTTTTTCATGGTGCTTTTGGTCTTGCCAAAGGACAAGAAATTAGGGAAATATGGAAATACGATAATTTTCGCCACCCACCAAATTTGATACAAAAACAGTATTTGTTCATAGATAAACCGCACTGGACTATAAGCTGCAGCTGTCCTCACTGTATAATGGGATATTTACACCAAAAGATATTAACCGATAACACTTCATTTGACGGTGGTGTCATAAGACAATCATAAGGTCAAATGAACCACAATGAAGCTTTGAACCATTTGGCTGCAAAGCTTCATGTTTCAAGAAGCTTCACTTGGACATCACTGCTTCCTTGGGGGAGACATGCCTCCTAGCATGCATTGCAGCGCTAATCAAAATTCATGTTCTGTGCAAATTATTTCCTCAGCTACTCTTCCAATTGTTTCATTAATTGCTAGTTATGTTATATGGTAACACTTTGACAGTGGTGCCACAAGACTGTCATAAAACCATCATAATTATGACATGACACTGCCATGAGCATTAATGAATGCTTAAACGAGATGTCATTTTGTGTCATCCGGCAAATTATCTCACTTTTGAATGAATGTTAAAGATCTGAGTTGGACATAAATGGAGTTGGTGACGTAATTTTCAGGATGACACTTAATGACATCCGTCATAAGCATTCATTAATGCCCATGATGGTCTTATGGCAGTGTTATGACGCCGCTGTCAAATAAAGTGTTGCGTATTCACTCAAATAAATCAACAAATAATCCGTACTGGACTAAAAGCCGCCGGATTAAAAGTGAGCGAAAAAAGTAGTGTATTATAGTCCGAAAATCACGGTAAACACATGGTCCATGCAGCGTTTGAATATTTCTGAGGGCAATAAAACTAAAACACAAATGACATTATCTCCCGTTTTACTTGGTCGACTGACTTCAAATAAAAATGGGCGTGGACCTCAACTTCCGCACTTACAAATGAGACCAACCAGTGGCACTTAGGTGACGAAACTTCAGTGTGACAAGGCTTCAAAGATGATATGTGTAATTGTGTCGCCGCCGACTAGGCATGTGCCGGTACGAGATTCTTACTGTATGATAACCTTAAGCTAAAATATCACGGTTTCGTGGTGTCGCAATAGTATACCGCACATAACACATCACCTATACTCATCAATAGTCATGACGTTAGCAACTGTTGCTAGGGGGGGTCAAACTTGCGTTTGTCCCTCAAGCTAAATGCATGGAAATAGTGTACGAACGAGATGCTTACTGAGCTAAACCTCCCAATTCTGCCCGAAAATGATATCCCTGGTGCCAAATTAACTGGTGAAGATGTGGAAGAACGTACAAATGTTCAGTTAAAGAGATGGCTTGAGTGTCGAGGGCTGAAAAAGACAGGGAAAAGAGCTGACCTGATCCAGAGGTAGCTTTTTTATCGACACCTTTTTCTTGTGTGCATTGCCTTACGCCACTGACAATGACATTCTCCTATTTCAACAATCTATCCTTTACCACTATATGCCCTGGCTTTCTTATATATTATATCCTCTGGTTGTCTTACGTCTCTGTTCTTGAGGGTAATTTACATTGCTATTTTTGTGTAGCGATCGCAAATGCTTCTCAGTGACAGCCAACACTTTTAATTTTTTCATTAATAAGAAATCTTAATTCTATAATTTATTTACACTTCCCCTTACTAAAGTTGTTTTTTTTAACAACAGAAAAGGTAATAACAGTGGCAGTCAGATACTATTTTAATTTTTTTTTCCAGGTCATTCATTGTCAGACAGAAACAGCACGGCAAAACGCCACGCTAATAAAATAAGTAAAAATATCAAAATGGCTTAACTCTTTTTCCTCTGTAGGACCACGGCCCCAAGAAAATGTTTACTACATATGAAATGTGAATGGCTTCACCTTGCTGGCGTTAAACTGATCATTTGGACGTCCGCGCAAGTTGATCCATTCTTCAGGAGTTTTTGGCTTCGAGAAACGTATGAAGAAAAAGATCCTTCATATGTCATAATTTCTAGAGTCCTTTCTACAAGTTCCATAGCAACAGTGTTTACTCGGCATGTTCTTTTTTGAAAGGTTACCGGCAGAAAACAAGCAGTACTAACATGGGGTGTATGCGATGGCGCTTCTATGCTGACCCCCTACCTGTTTACAATGGTGACCTCACGCAGACTAGCGGTCTAAAAATAGCATTCGTATGGTATGCTATTAAAGCTCTAAAATGTGTTACTTTGAGATACAGTGCGGCAAATAAGTATTTAGTCAACAACCAATTGTGCAAGTCCTCCAACTTGAAAAGATTAGAGAGGCCTGTAATTGTCAACATGGGTAAACCTCAACCATGAGAGACAGAATGCAGAGGTTGCGCTAGACTTTTTCGTTGTCTGTCATTTTGACTGACAGTGTCATAAAAATCCGGTCATAATCTATTTTTACCCGTCACGTACATTTTTAAAATGATAATAATGACATATTCAATAGTATTTAGTTTTCCTTCATTTTTAATTAATATTCTGTCCGAACAAGCTTAACAAGAGGCAAACAGACAGCGGAGTGCACCAGTCAGCGACGGGCAGACGTGCCGTTAGCAAAGCGACGAGGGCAGGACGAGGGACTTGCGCGCGGAAGTAAACATATGAGAACGGAGTTTATTCAACATGGCTAGCGCGAGACAGACTGTTGTCAATGACTCGTGTCGATGTGTTTTAGCTCATTTAAAACTGAATTTACCGCGGATTGGAACATATTCTCGGCTCTCCCGTTCGCCATCCGTGTTGTTGTAGAGACGACTTTCGGCGCGCAAGAGTGACGTTGCTTGTGAAGAACACGTCACGCAAATAAACAAATCTGATTTGTCGATTGATTTTGTACCTACTCGAGAGGCTGTGTCCCAGACTTTTCTCTCAGTGTTTGAAAAATACAGGGAGAACAGTCTGGCCGTGCCAGGAAAACACTCAGTTGCCTTAACATTTTTCCGAGTAAGACCAACGACGTCATGCATCAAGAGAGACAATAGCTAATAAATATGCTCACTCGCCACCCTGTGGTCTGGGGTGTGAATTGCAACCTGTCAAAATGACAGATGGACTTCAGTTTTTTCCGTCACCGTTTTAAAAAAACGGTCAACGACGGAAAATATTCGGTTAACGCGACCCCTGAGAATGTAGGGGGAAAAAAAATAGAAAATCACATTATTTGATTTTTAAATAATTTATTTCCAAATTAGAGTGGAAAATAAGTATTTGGTCACTTACAAACAGGCAAGATTTCTGGCTGTCAAAGAGGTCTAACTTCTAACGAGGTCTAACGAGGCTCCACTCGTTACCTGTATTAATGGCACCTGTTTTAACTCATTATCGGTATAAAAGACACCTGTCCACAACTATCCACCACGACTTATTTTCCATCATGATTTGCAAATAAATTCTTCAAAAATCAAACAATGGGATTTTTTTTTTTTACCTATTGACTACCATTTACCTGTTGATTTTCAGTTACTTCCTGTTGATTTTGGGGTATTTTATAGGTCACTTCCTGTTTATTTTCCACATTGTCTCTCATGGTTGAGGTTTACCCATGTTGACAATTACAGGCCTCTCTAATCTTTTCAAGTAGGGGAACTTGCACAATTGGTGGTTGACTAAATACTTATTTGCCCCATCGTATCACCATTTCGATATTTTGTCACACCCCTATTACCTTGAAACCGGTAATCTGCACGTCTACCACCGACACATCCGGTGTTAAACTAAAAAGCAAGAATTGACACCTCAAAGTGGTTTTAATGTTCTTCAAAAACCTTTATTGAACAGGAACATTTCAGTTGTCATCATCACGTTGTCAGTGATACAGTACCATAGTTGATGCCTTATTGAGAATATATACATACAGTGGAGACAAAAATTAAATAAAGCTTGAGAACATTCAGATAGAGTATGTATTAAAAAAAAAAATCAGTAAACAAACTGAAAACAACAGTTAAAGTGTTTGGTAGGGTTAGCCAGGTTGCCCTTATTTATCATGTTTTGTCTTCCTTTGAGCGTTTGTTTTTTGACACAACAAACATTTGGCACACAGACCGGCCATGGAAAGTCCATTTTTTTGTTGCTCGGTTCCATCTCATTACTGCATTCATTAGTGCAAGTAAATTAGAACTAAAGTCTGAAGTTTATATTGATGCACTGACAAACAGATGCGGTCCACACGGCGATGTCCTGAAAGTTGCCGTTATATTTGCTTACACTCACTAACTAAACAATTTGTGGCATTAGTGTAACTATTAAGTGAAGTGAAAACTGTTCAAATAGTGCGAAAAAAGGCAAGATAGTGATTCTGGTCACTTACTGAAGTCGTCACAACAATGGACACCTCTGAAGAGGAATTTAAATGAAGTTAATGAAAACTCTCCTCAACCCGCCCCACAAAAATAAAATAAACCAATTTAGATGGGTTTGAGTTAAGAGCGATGGTGTTAGGTCGTATTTAAACGTGGCACGCATGACATCACAGATAGTTTTAAGACCCCTGGGAGAGGGAGACAAGGCCTCAGTGCGCACCTGCTGGACAAAAATAAGAGGGCGACTCAGCTGACGGCCACTGGAGGGCGACAAAGGATGTGGGTAAACATGGCTGCTACCAGAGGAGGTCCAGATAAGGCTTGCGTTCATAAAACAGTCAAGAAGTACGGTTGTACACGTCTGCATGTGTTTGTTAGAGGGAGATCCAGTGTGTATGTAGATGTGTTTCACAGCAGTGCTTTGACAAGATACAGCCTGTCTCCGTGCTCACTGGTGAAGATGGGGGCTTTCTTGTAGTGCTCCACCAGCTCCTCCATGGACGTGAACCTGCGTTGGCCAATGCAGTAGACGCCATCGCACAGCTGCACTTTAAAGTGCTTGTTCTTGCCCGCCGCCTTCAGGGACACCGAGAAGTCACTGGGCTGAAACGCAACGCAGGAAGCACGGTAACATTTCATTGAAACACACCTCATTAGGAATAAAATAAAATACTGATGATGATTGAAAATGTGTTGAATAAAGAAACTTTTGCTGTTTCAATAGTTCTTTTTTCCCACTTACAACCTTTGACCATTTCTAATTCAAGTGACTATTTTTGGTCATTTAAAAAAAAAAAAAAAAAAAAACCCTGACTTTTGGGGCAGGGGGGACACAACATGTTGATGACCCCAAAGCGCAGTGTCAGCAATAAAATTAACTTGCAAGAATATTTATAATAATAAGTTGTAGAGATGTCGGGTCCGATCACGTCATTTTCAAAGTATCGGAATCAGCAAAAAAATATCGGCCATGCCTTTTTTTAATATATATATATATTTTAAATTAAATCGTTTTCTAATTGTATTTAACGTTACAGACATAATATGTTACACTTATCCAGAGTCTTTAGTTTAGGCTTAAGGTAGGGTTATCAAATTTATCCCAATAACGGCAGTAATTAATTTTTTTTTTTTAAATGTATCACGTTAAAATATTTAACGCAATTAATGCATGCGCTGCACGACTCACTCACGTATTGACGCGCTCCATCTGTAATGGCGCCGTTTTGCCAATACAGAGAGCTAAATGGCAGCGTAAATTGAGTAGAGTGAATGTTGGCAGCCTATGGAGCCTTATTTTAATTGGCTAAAACCTTATAATTCCTCTCCCTACGATTAGAAATATCATTGGAAGCACTGTGGGGAAGCAAGGTAGCAATTGAACTTTTTCTTAACGCCTTGAATTTTATCCCATCACAGAGAAGATATATGAATTGGTAGCACTACGCATAGTCATGGTTCCACTTCCCATCATGCATTTGGGCATGGCTACAGTATCATTTACTGAAAGCTCAACAAATACACTAGATGGCAATATTTAGTCGCAATATACAAAGTCACAAGTCTTTCTATCCGTGGATCCCTCTCACAGAAAGAATGTTAATAATGTAAATGCCATCTTGAGGATGTATTGTCATAATAAACAAATACAGTACTTGTGTACTGTATGTTGAATGTATATATTCGTCCAAGTTTTATTCATTTTTTTCCTTAATGCATTGCCAAAATGTATATATGATCGGGAAAAATTATCAGAAATGATTGGAATCGAATCGGGAGCAAAAAAAAGCAATCGGATCGGGAAATATCGGGATCGGCAGATACTCAAACTAAAACAATCGGGATCGGATCGGGAGCAAAAAAACATGATCGAACAACCCTAGTTGTAAAGTACTTTGAGGACCTCTCAGACTTTTTGTAAAGGGCTATATAAATAAATTTGATTTGGATTTATCTGCTTTTGCATAAAACAACCTGACCTTAAAGCCTTGAGTTTGACACCATGGTCTAGTTTATCACTTATTGCGAGCTGTGAAACCGACAGGCATATTAAGGTTATATCCCTTTCTGCCATGACCGCGAAACAAATTTGCGGCGGCAATCTTTTATTAGTCACGAGGCGCCACCCATAACTGTTTCGTGGTTTCACTTGTCATGGTTCCACTTCCCATCATGCATTGGGCATGGCCTTCAGTATCATTTACTGAGTCACAATAGTCATTTAGTCACAATATACAAAGTCACAAGTCTTTCTATCCGTGGATCCCTCTCACAGAAAGAATGTTAATAATGTAAATGCCATCTAGAGGATTTATTGTGATAATAAACAAATACAGTACTTATGTACTGTATGTTGAATGTATATATTCATCCGAGTTTTATTCAGTTTTTCTTAATGCATTGCCAAAATGTATATGATCGGGACTGATTGGAATAGAATCGGGAGCAAAAAAAAAAGCAATAGGATCGGGAAATATCGGGATCGGCAGATACTCAAACTAAAACGATCGGGATCGGATCGGGAGCAAAAAAACATGATAGCAACAACCCTAATAAGTTGACAATGAGCGTTTTTTGTTTCCAATCATTCTTGAGGGGAATTCTAAATCAGGCTGCTTAGGCAATACTTTTCGCCAAGATCATCATCCATTGAATTTGGTACGCCCGCCGGTGTCGTGCCAATGTAGTTACTCCAGTAAAAATTATATCCCCTGGGCAGAGCCATATGGAGGTAGATTTGTGTCTTTATTATTCAATCAAAAAAAGTTGCTTTAATAAAAAAAAAGAAAAAGTTGCTTCAATCAAAATATATATTTTCAACCCCCAAAAAATTGCTTTAATAAAAAATATATATGTTTGAATGCAAAAATAAATTTGAAACAAAAAAACAAACAAACAAAAAATGCATGAGAAAGCTATTTTTCTTTGATTATTATTATTTTTTTTAAGTCAAGTTTTTTTTTTTTTTTTTATTGAAGCAACTTTTTGAGTGAAGTGATGTTGATTTGTGTTTGGGTAACATTTTGGCTTGGACATTTTTCTCTTTATTATTCAATCAAAAAATAAGCAGCTTCATAAAAAATGTAGATTTTCAATAATCAAAAGAACAATTTTAATCATAAAAAAAAAAAAGGTTTTGTATGCGAAATACCCCCGAAAATTCAAATAAAAATAGCTTTCAAACGCATTTTTTTTGTTTCAAATTTATTTTTGCATTCAAACACATTTTTTTTTGATTGACGTGACTTTTTTTTTCCATTGAAAATATATATTTTGATTGAAGCAACTTTTTTTTTTAAAGCAAAAACGACGGGAAACAAAATAACGCTCATTTTCAAAATATTATTATAGATATTCTTGTAATTTAATTCTATTGCTGACACTGTGTTTCGGGGTCATCAACATGCCCCCCTACCCCCCCCAAAGTCAAACTCTGTCTATGGGATTTTAATATCAAATTATTTTAACCCATAATAACATTTATCTTTTAAGAACTACAAGTCTTTCGTTTCGTGGATGCCTTTAACTTTGCATAGAAATTTATTGAAATTTTTTACCCCTTTGCAACCCTAAATGTGTCAATTTATGGTTTGGGACTCACCGACGACTCGCTGTCCCGTATGAGGAAGTCGCCGTCGTCTCCTCTTTCATTCAGAATACGCTCGGCCTGGTGTCGGGTGACGTTGCCGTAGTACCAGTCCCTCCCTGCGAACTTCCCTGAGCGTGCTGTGGTCACGTGGCGTTTAAGCGGAGAGAGGGTCGCCGACGGCGAAGGGCCGGGTCGCTCGTCCAGTACCGTCACATAGTTTTTAGGTACCAACCCCACCATGCCGCGCGAGTTCCGACACCGCCACCACTCGGGGTCGTTCTCTGGCTTCTCCACCACCTCCATGACCTCGCCCTTCTCAAAGTTGAGCTCCTCTTCTGTGACGGAGCTGAAGGGGTAGAGGGTCTGCACCAGGTCCAGCACGCCTACGCTGATGCTCCCGTTAGCTAGCATGGTCCCTTGAGTATGGTATATCCGTGAGGTGTCAACCTCCCCTCCGTCGTCTGCCCCTACCATCTCTTCCTGCACGTAATTGGAAGGGAACCAGCCCACACGTCCTGCCTGGCTGCCTCGCCACCACCCGTCGCTGCACTTCTCCATCACCACCACCCGGGAGCCCTTCATTAAGGTCAGCTCATCGTCCCTCTCCGCTGTGTAGGCGAATTTGACCACGGCAGGGATGTTGAGGTCGTTGATTCTCTCGGCCGCTCCTCCTCCGCCTCCTCCTCCCATCCCGCCGCCACCGTTGGTGGGGTATTCCGTGTCAGAACTCGGCGTAGGCGAAGCATCACGGGCACTTGTTTTCCTTTTTGTTTTTCCCAAACCTGCAGCAAGAGCAACATCACGGACATAAGGACACAAACAGAATTGAATTGTGAGGACCATGCTACCATGTAGACTTACTAAAATGCATCTTTTAAAAAGACTACCGTAATTTTCGGACTAGAACCCACTACTTTTTTCCCCTCATTTTGAATCCTGCACCTTATAGTCCAGTGCGGCTTATTTGTTGATTTATTTGGGTTAATAGGTAACACTTTCTTTGACAGCGGCGTCATAACACTGCCATAAGACCGTCATAATTATGACATAACACTATCATGGGCACTAATGACATTATGAATGATGTCGTTAATAGGGCTGCAGCTATCGAATATTTTAGTAATCGAGTAATCGACTGAAAATTCTATCGATTAATCGAGTAATCGGATAAAACAAATACATTTTTAGGTGAAGAGCAATTATAAATATACATGAGAAAACAAGACATTTCATCTAATCTTGAACCATTTTCAGTCAATCAATGTCTTTATTTTTGATGTATATTGTTGAAAACAGCCAACAATTGCATCTCAGATGTAACTAGAATTAAAAAACAAAACAAAAAGACTAATTCACTGCTTTCACTCAAAAAACCTTTAGACCTTATTAAAAACATATATATATACATATATATATACACCTAAAAATGCCTTTACGCTTGATAACACACATCACTTAAAAGTTAGGATGTTTTGCCACGTGTTTCAATGGAATTTCTATTTGTGTCAGGCCATTTTTAAGTTCTAGTTAAGTTTTAAGTTAGTCTAAACTGTAAGTCCTGATAGGATTTTGAGTTTTTGCAGTGTTCAAAATAAATGTATGATACAGGCTGTATTGGAGCACATTAGGGACCAGTGCTACTTGGTGTTTTATCCAGCAATGACTACTGAGCTAAAATTGATAGTTAGCATTATTGAGTTTTTATTTTACATCCTCATGACTCCACAACGCTATGTTATGTTAAAGCCTGTATGTAAGACACGTTAGCCACGCATCGAAAGTGGTCATAATTAATAGAAACCTAGCCCTCCGCAGGGCTAACGTTACGTGAGCTAGTCACAGTAACGTTAATCTTATTTATTAGCGCTTTAGAGCTCGTTATTAGCGCTTTAGCGCTCTTTATTAGTGCTTAGCGCTGTACTGCTTTAAGATGGCGGCTGTTTACTAACGCTGCCCAGACGCGGCCGAGTCTGTCAATGCGCATCTAGTTCAACATACATGTGATCTCTATGAGACTCATCAGACGCTACCTGCTACCAACGAGGCATCGTGCGGGCTAGTATTTAGCAACGTCGGCGTCGTTTGTAGCGGCTGTCGGCTGCAGTAAGTTTTTTTTTTTTTTGTTGCTTCTTCCTCTACGCACGTGACATCAGCGCGTTGTCCCGCATTAAAAGTAGTCCGAGCAAAACGTGATGCTTAGAGCTGTCAAAATAAACGATTACTCGAGGTGAATAAAATTACTCGGATCAGTTTTTAAACTCGATTTACTCGAGTTGCTCGAGTATTCGTTTCAGCTCTAGTCATTAACTCTATTTACGCCCAGCTCGGATCTTCACATCCATTCGAAAGTGAGATAATTTGCCAGATGACACAAAAGGACATCCGTCATAAGCATTCATTAATAATCATGGCAGTGTCATGTCATAATTATGAATGTCTTATGAGTCTAATGGCGCTACTGTCAAATAAAGTGTTACCAAATACCATAACTAACAATTAATGAAACAACTGGAACAGTAACTGAAGAAATAATTAGCACAGAACATGAATTTTGATTGTTATTTATAGTGCCCTCCATAATTATTGGCACCCCTGGTTAAGATGTGTTTTTTAGCTTCTAATATTTTTTTTTTAAATTCAAATAATATGGGACCTGAATGGAAAAAAGAGAAAAATCCAACCTTCAATACAAGTGCATTTATTCAGTGGGGAAAATATCCCACATAAAGAAATAATTATTTGACATCAAATAATGTGTGTCACAATTATTAGCACCCCTGTTGTTAATACTTTGTACAACCCCCTTTTGCCAACAAAACAAGGTCTGGGGACTGAGATGGCCATGGGAGGAGCTTGATTGTGTGTCCTGTGAACCATTTCTGTGTAGATTTGGCCATATGTTTAGGGTCATTGTCTTGCTGAAAGACCCAGTGACGACCCATCTTCAGCTTTTGGGCAGAGGGCAACAGATTTTCATTTAAAATGTCCTGGTATTTCAAAGCATTCATGATGCCATGCACCCTCACAAGGTTCCCAGGGCCTTTGGAAGCGAAACAGCCCCACAGCATCACTGACCCACCCCCATACTTCACAGTGGGTATGAGGTGCTTTTCAGGATGCACATCTTTCATGGCACGCATGACCCACTTAGAGTGTTTGTTGCCAAAAAGCTCAATCTTGGTCTCATCTGACCAAAGCACACGGTTCCAGGCTTCAACTGGGACCATGTGCTTTGCGCATGCTGAAAAGCACCTCATACCCACTGTAGATTCGAGAACGATTCACAAACATCCAAATTCCGATTATTGCATAATACCAAATAAAACGGAAATGAAAAATAGCCAGCACAGTCTTTGAGACGCAATGAGGAATGGACCGAGAGTAAATATCATGTTCAACTCATGCCGCTGGATTAAAAAAAAAAAAAAATACCTGACTGCGGCCGTCAGCTGCTACAAACAGCACCAAGTCGCTAGTTTCTACAAACATACGGCAACATACTGCTATGGTAGATATCACATATATCTAAGGCTGCAGCTATCGATTATTTTAGTAGTCGATTAATCGATGAACTAGTTAGTTCGAATAATCGAGTAATCGGATAAGGAACATGAAAAATTGCAATACCTGAGCCTCAAACGGTATAAAAAATAAATGAGGATTTATGTACAACAAAAGAACAATTGGCTAACTTGCATAGCAAACGTCCGCTAGCTTAAATGCTATAAAATGCTAACTTTTTTATTTTATTTTATAAGGCTCTTGACAAATGGCTCAGACTCTATTCCCACAAAAAAATGGCTAAATATACCTATAAACTAAATTACAAATGCATTAAAAAAACATTAACTCAGACAAAATCTTAGTTTACGTTGGTCTTAACAGGGAGCAGTTGGATTCAGCCATTCATGTGAAATGAGGCAGACCAGAGGGTAACCCCCAGTTAACACTTTCAAAATAAACCATTACAACGCCACTTTGACTAAACGAATACTCGAAGCAACAAAATTTAGGTCGAATAATTTTTTTCTAATCAAATACTCAAGTTAATCGATTAATCGTTGCAGCACTACACATATCTAGAACTAGATGTGAAATGACAGACGACAGCCGTGTTAGAACATGTACCAAGAACCAGATGCGAAATCATAGCCTTTCCCGCGCTAGTAAACAGGTGCCATCTTAAAGCAGTAGACTTTTCTAGAAGGCTCTGTTGTAGCAAACCTAATTACTTTTTATCTAAAATACCCCTAAATCGGCAAAATCTAGATTTGAATCTATCTTTAAAAGATGAAACAGTTTTAAAACTAGGGGGCACGATATCCATTTTTTAAAAAACCGATACCGATAACTTTCAGCTCCTCAAAGCCGATACCGATATCAGTAACCAATAATAAATATATAATTTTTTTAAAATGTATAACCTGAGTTTTTGAACACCTAGAGGTTTATTTAAAATAAATAAATAAATAAATAAATAGTGGTGGATTCAACATAGATTTGATCTCACCAGATTTTTCATAATGACATGAACAAAACAGTTCGTTTCACTTCTGCACTGCCCGACAGCCAGCTAAGAATGAATGCACTTCCATAAACCACAAGACATGGTCTTTTCTTGCTTTTATGGGAAGACACTCGTCTTAATATTGTGAAAGTACAACAGAAAAATACACATATTCAATACTCAATATACAACAAATTGCACAATACACTTATATACACAACTATTATATGTATAGCATAGCACACTAGCTTGAGCTACTATAGCATTGGCTGGCTTCTATAACACAACTTATGAAGTTCTGTACATATAACCCTTCACCACAGACGTAAACATATATTGCACATCCATATGTTATAGTAAACATAAAATACTTACATATATTTCCGAGGTGGAAACGTAAAAGAAAGCATTCACGACTGTCAATGCTACCGCTAGACACCGCAATGTGTAAGTGATTGAACCAAACTACTGTAACAAAAAATAGATGCAGTGAATTATTCTGACCAGCAGGTAGGAGCAATGCCCCGCAAATGGTCAACTGATTTCCCATACTAGTGTGTAAACTGTAAAGCCAGAACAGTACATATTATCGGTCCTATTATAAATGTTATTGGATTTATCGGGATGACGTCATAATCCCTATTATCGGAACGATAATTATCGGACCAATAATTATCGTGCACAAGTATTTAAAACTTTCACATGTCGAAAGTAGACAGAAGGGAAGTTATGGAATAACGAGAGCAATTTTAACAACTTTAACGGTTGATTCACAACATTAAATTAGTTGAATGTAGTTTAAAGCTGCTGATACAGAATGGGGACTTTAGTATCTTATTTACTGTTTTTAACTGTTAACTTGATACTAAAATAGTAGTTTGGTTTAGCCTGAGAGGATTTTTGAACAATTTTGGAACTAATGTACAAAACATTAAAAGCGGGGGTGGGGGGGTGCATCAATAATCGATTTATAATCGAATCGGAGCCTCTGAATCGTAATCGAATCGTTAGGTGCCCAAAGATTCCCACCTTTAATCGTTATTGTAAGCCTTGAATCTCAAATCGTATCGTAAGGTACTCAGAGGTTCCTAACCCCTAAAAGAACAGAAGATTGACGTTTCACAAGTGCCAAGAAACGAACACTTGATGTCCTGAGAAAACCCGAGCAGAGGAGGACATATCGATTCTCCAAACCTCCCCACTTGGTGCACTCTCTCCCACATACCATCACATTCCTCCCAGTTGGAGTCGTGACATGAGCATGTGCATCCAATGCTAATCAAAAGGCTGAAAATAGACATCTTAGTCAAGGAGGGGAAAGTGGAGCACGCACCATGGGCCCAGGATAGACAGCTACACCAAGGATCAAAGCCATTCCCTGCTTGACGAAGTTCAAACACCTCTTGAAGAAGACTGGGATTGTAGTTTAATGGTGCGTTTATGGAACAACAATCTTTTAAATGGGACGATTTTTTTCTCTGCACTTTTGATGAGTGTCACTACGATCAGCAACTTTGCCAAAAAGATCCTTGTTAAAACATAATGGAGACAGAATCAAATAACCCTTATGTGAATAAATGCCGAGAACTGTGAACAATCTTTTCAATCATCTATATTGGCGTGTAGACGTGGGATTGAAGACACTAGTAAAATTGTGCGACTACGTTGCTGAGTTGTCCGATATTGTCGGGGAGTATCGACATCGGTTTTTCATTTTCGGTTTTGGGCTAACGCGGATGTTGCCTTAAAAGTGAATGTAGGAGCTATCTGTCTTTGTACAAGGGCTGTTCATAGCTTAGCATATCAGTTTTGCTTATTGACCATTATTTGTCGCCAAACTAAGATGCTTAGGATTTGTCATGTGAGTACTATCATTATTAACTCATTTGCTCCCAAAAACGTATAAATACGTTCTATATTTAATTGTTTCGGTGTTCCAAAGACATATTTATACGTTTTTTTCACATGAGACATCTCTGGGTTCTGATTCAACTTAGCTCCAGAGCACAACGCAGAAAATCCATTTTAAAGCAATAAAACTGGCCACTGGAGGGCAGTAGCGCATTTGGTAAGACCCGCAACCCGATTCAACGGAACAAACGGCCGGGCCGCACGACCGGGGTGCCGGCAGAAGACGACCGAATGAACGTCCAGGATGCCGGGCGGCGGACGACCGAGCAGAACAACCGGGAGGACGCCCGGGACGCCAGGCGCTGGATGACCGCGCAGAACGACCGGGACCACCAGTGCAGCGGACGATGCCGTTGAGTCCGTGCTGCTCGCCGAGCAGAGACAGGCGGCGATAAGGAAAAAGTTTTCCCGGCTGTCGCGGCCACAACAGCGTCATCTCTCAGTTACTAGTTATTTGTAAATAAATTGTTACTTTGCTATCAAAAGCTCTATTTGTCTCGTTGTTTATGTTATTTTGTAAACATTATTCAGATGTTTGGGATGTAACTAAAGCAAAAATAGCTGTGTAATATTCAAAGTTATGTTTGAAATGTATGCTTTCACAAAAAGCTCAATTTCTCTATTTTTTCATCAGAAATTGGAAAAGTGCTCAAACTAAAATATTTTCTAATGCTGATTTCTAAAGAATGGTAAAAGATATGAACTAACTAACTCCTGCTGAAATAATAAAGACTAATATTTCTTTTGGTGGTGTTGTTTATATAGCTCTAGAACATAATTTTCTGTGGGCCTTGCAAAATCAGTCAAAATCCAGTAAAACGGCCGGGAGCGAATGTGGTTGCACCGGTGAAAATGGCTGGAAGTGAATGAGTTAAGCATCCAGTGGGGCATCACATTACAATTTCATAATAAGTATAATAGGCCTGCAAGTAATGATTATTTTTATAATGGACTAATCGGCCAGTTAATCAAATAAATGGCACTTATTTAATTACCTTCCCAGTTTAACTTGAGGCAAGTAACAATGAAGACAAAAAACAATTTCAAAGCACACTCTCTTGTATGACAATTTACAGTTTGAATGGGAGCTTGTGTTGAGACTAAGCTGTTATATGAATTAAGAGTGTGACAATATCTCAATACAGCGATATATCGTGATATTTTGCAACCGATCAGTTATCGATATGCTCCCGCCAAGTATTGACACTTTAACATATTGGCCATACAATGGAGTATGGATGCTTTAAACTGCTCAATGTTTGTTGAGCAATTCCTTAGCGGTCCACTAGGGGCGCTCGGGAGTGGCGGTGAAGGTAAAGTTCGCACAAGTCGTCTAGAGAAGAAGAGAGGAAGCTCCAAGTGGGTTGAAAAAATAAAAAAAGCTCCGTGAGAACGGAGGAGGAAAAAATGAGAAAAATATTGCTACAAATCACACATGGGGACACACTTTAGATTTTACACCAACAAGAAAGGAAGTAAGGTGAACAAAGACTTTGCTGTATGCAAGAATTAACAAAAATAAGGTTCACTGGGAGCTGGTGACGAAGTGCACACCGGATTTCTTCACTCCTTTGCATTCATCACTTGAGGTAAGAAAGTTTTGCAATGTAATTAATTTTTAATTAACATGTATTATTTTGATGACATTTGGTGTTGAATGATATTAAATAAACCAGGACCCTAAACTGGATGAAAATGAATATCGAACAAGCCCACAGGAATTTACCGATTTATTTGATATTATTTGAAAACCACTTTCCATCTAGTTTACTACACAAACTGTTATTACTGCCATTTTGATACAATAAGCTATAAAAATGGTCTGAATAGGTTCCAAGATTAAAGTGATGTGCATGATAATTAATGTAGCCTACATATTAAAAATAGGTAATTATTGCATTTTTAATTTCTATACATTCAATTCATATTTTTTTAATTCAATACTTCCAACACAAAAAAAAAAAAAAAAATCAGGATTTCAACTCAAAAACTATGAAGTAGCTAATATTTTTTATTTTATTTTGTTGTTTTTAAGGTGAGGAAGACTGTGACTGAGCAAGTCTGACATCTCAAATGCTGAAGCAGATAGTGGAAGTGCTCAAACCAACACTTTTGGCAACAAAGGTCATATACGAAGAAAAGACCCACCAATTTTATCGTTGCCCCACTCCAAGCTCAACTGCTAACACCTACAGCACTGTTTTTTTTTTTTGTTGTTGTTTTTTTTTTTTTTCTTAAAGATTTAAAACTTTAAAGAAATTAAGGGTGCCATTCATCATGAGCTCTCCAAGAGATATCAGTGGTTGTGGTTTGTTTCCTCTATATGTGCAGGTGCACAATTTGCAGTAACTTATATTTTACAGCAATGTTGCACAGAAAAGCTGTCACTGTTTAATAAATGGCTTAAACAGTATTTTGTCTATTTTGAATTCTTTTTTTTTTTCGTTTCAACAGTTGTATCGTAGAATATCATGTATCCAATTTCTGACCAATATATCGATAATCGCTGTATCGTGATATCGTGAGATAATCGTTATCGTGAGCCTTGTATCGCGAATCGTATCATACCGTGAGGTACCCTGAGGTCCCCACTCCTAATATGAATAGGTTTATAAGTGCGATTTCTTTATAAAAAAGAAATTTACTATCAACTTTAGTATCTAACAATAACTGAAGCGCGAATATGCTTCTCCAAAACATACAAACGGATGTTTAGGACACTTATTAGCATAATTGTTAACTAGCTTAGCCCTCTGTGATAAGTAGTAACTTCTCCTCAACAAAGAATACAAACAATGCAATTGGCTTCATTTACTCACCTCTGACAGAGGCACACTGGATCTAACAACACAAAAGACAATCGAACACTCAACATTTCGTAATATTATTGATTCAGCAGTGAACTCTCTCTTGCTCTAATCACTGGCACGCACAGTCTCACATTACATACAAAGAACGACCCAAACAGGACTGTTCATAAGTGCCGGAAAAAAATCGATGATCAAATTGGTTGGCAACTAATTTATTAATCGATTTTAACCGATTACTTGTTGCAGCCTCCTTAAAGGGAATCACAGAAAGACGTAGTTCTTAAAAGATAAATGTAAGTACAAGTTACAATAATTTGATATTAAAATACCTCTTCATGTTTTCGTTTTAATAACATTTGCAAAACTTTAAACCAAAAAATTAACTAGTAGGCCACCATTGTTGGTGACGTCGCAGGATGGTGACGTCACATGGCTACGCTGCCATACTTCCACAGTGTCACTCTTTAACCATGTAAGGTAGTGATTTAAATACGCCACAAGGTGTCAATGGCGAGTTTTAAATTAATTAGAGATCAAGCCAAATTGACTGACGCCGTTAATCCCTTGACTGTCGCCATAGTTTTCCTAATATTCAACAGTGGAGTGTAAGGCAGAGAGAAAGGCAAGTGGACACAGGCGTTCATATTCGTAGCTTGGACCGTGCAGTTTATTGGCATAAGCTTCGACAACTCATCCTTCACAACATACAACTGAACATAAGTATCATATAGTGGATGACAAGCAGTACTCAATTTGGACATTTAGGGATGTACGTAGTGTCTAAGGGGTGTACTCACTTTTGTTGCCAGGTGTTTAGATATTAATGGCTATATTTTGAGGGGAAAAATTTTTAACTCTATTACATATGCTGCACATAGATTACTTTTCATTGTGTCAAAGTATCATTTTGTCAGTGTTGTCCCATGAAGAGATATACCTAAAAATCTGCAGAAATGCGAGGGGTGTACTCGCTTTTGTGATACACTGTATTAGGGTTGTTCCGACCATGTTTTTTTGCTCCCAATCTGATCGTTTTAGTTTGAGTATCTGCCGATCCCGATATTTCCCGATCCGATTGCTTTTTTTTTGCTCCTGATTCAATTCCAATCATTCCCGATAATTTTTCCCGATCATATACATTTTGGCAATGCATTCAGAAAAAACTGAATAAAACTCGGACGAATATATACATTCAAATACAGTACATAAGTACTGTATTTGTTTATTATGACAATAAATCCTCAAGATGGCATTTACATTATTAACATTCTTTCTGTGAGAGTGATCCACGGATAGAAAGACTTGTGACTTTGTATATTGTGACTTAATACTGCCATCTAGTGTATTTGTCGAGCTTTCAGTAAATGATACTGTAGCCATGCCCAAATGCATGATGGGAAGTGAAACCATGACTGTGCATAGTGCTACCAATTGATATATCTTCTCTGCGTTGGGAAATAACATAGGGTGTTAAGAAAAAGATCAATTGCTACCTTGCTTCCCCACATTGCTTCCCACGAAATTTCTAATCGTAGGGAGAGGGATTATAAGGCTTTAGCCAATTAAAAAAAGTCTCCAAAGGCTGCCAAAATTCACTCTACTCATTTTACGCTGCCTTTTAGCTCTCTATATAGGTAAAACAGCGCCATGACAGATTGAGCACGACAATGCGTGAGTGGGTCGTGCAGCGCATGCATTAATTGTGTTAAATATTTTAACGTGATACATTTTTAAAAAAATTAATTACCGCCGTTATCGGGATAAATTTGATAACCCTACCTTAAGCCTAAACTATAGACTCTGGATGAGTGTAACATATTATGTCTAACGTTAAATACAATTAGAAAACGATTTAACTGAAAAATATATATATATTAAAAAAAGGCATGTCCGATATTTTTTTGCCGATTCCGATACTTTGAAAATGACGTAATCCCGATCGATCGGGACATCTCTACACTGTATCTTTTAAGAACTACATGTCTTTCTATCCGTGGTTCCATTTAAAGTCTAACAACACCTGTAGGACTTAAAAGTGGAATAGAAATTGAGTATTATGTGATTTCTCTGCTATCATTTAAACTCATAAACAGGCAATAAAATTTGTGGTCCATTTGTGTTATGATGACACGAAGTATTTGGTAGCTAAATGGTTCATCTGAAGCTTGAGGAATTTGTCAGGAAATCTTTTTGATTGTGCACTCCTTGACAGCTAATCTTGCAGTTTGTCCACAGAGCCCGACTGAAATGCCACAAAATGTCACCGCCGATTGCCGACCGGGCCTATTTGCATTGTTGGAAGCATGCTGCGGTTCACGCAGAGTAGCATGAAACTAGTTGGCGGGGAGAAGGGGTAGATCAGGGGTCCCATGGCAGCTGGTACTCACAAGCAGAAGACCACAGCTGACAATGAAGAGGGATGGAACGGGAATCACAAGTAGATCATGTTTATGGATAACGCGGTGAACATTCTCCATGTTTAATAGTCTGATGTGTATGCAAAGTTGAGAGAGACGTTTCTACATCTGCTGCTTGTGCGTGAAACACAAAAGGTTACTTCTCTAGCGGTCCCGCAGTACAACTGAGCTTGATGCTTCACAGTCAAAATTACGTTTTCTGAACATTGCCAAGACTAAACATTGTGGGGGATAATATTGACATGGTGGTATTTGAAGGGCTTAAAGCAACACTAAGGAACTTTCAGTTTTGGTCGATTTTAGCAGCGCAGATGGACAAAAGCAATAGTGTTTTGCCTTAAGAAAGACTGCATTTCCCATGAGGACCAGCGCACACAATATCGTAAAATCCTGATCGCCCGGTCGCCTGCAATTTGATTGAACGACAGTTCTGTTTCCAGTGGCTGTGTGAAGGACGAATAGTGATGAGCTAATGAATCTAGTTGTGGCTAAACTGGGGGCCGGCAACCCGTGGTTTGAGAGCTGCCAGCGGCTTTTTAGCACTGCCCTAGTTGCTCCCTGGAGCCTTTTCAAAAATGTTTGAAAATGGAAAAAGATGGGGAGGGAAGCATTTTTTGTTTTGATATAGTTTCTGTAGGAGGACAAAAATGACCCAAACATTCTTAACATTTTACAGTGCTGTAAAAATGTGTAGAATACATATTAGATTTTAAAGATTTGGGTCATAACCTGCAACACACGTTTCTATCAGCAGGGCGGGATGCCAGGCAGGTGCCTCTGAACAAACCAGTGCTGTGTGATGGGCTATGGGTCCAAAAGGAAAAAAGAGAAAAATAACTGAGGATTCAAAGTAGAGCTTTCAAAATTATCGCGTTAACAGGCGGTAATTAATTTTTTAAATTAATCACGTTAAAATATTTGACACATTTAACGCACATGCCGCGCTCAAACAGATTAAAATGACAGCACAGTGTCATGTCCTCTTGTTGTGTTTTATGGTGTTTTGTCGCCCTCTGCTGGCGCTTGGGTAAGGCTGATTTTATGGGTTTCAGTACCATGAGCATTGTGTAATTATTGAAATCAACAATGGCGAGCTACTAGTTTATTTTTTGATTGAAAATTTTACAAATTTTATTAAAACAAAAACATTAAGAGGGGTTTTAATATAACATTTCTATAACTTGTTCTAATATTTATCTTTTAAGAACTACAAGTCTTTCTATCCATGGATCGCTTTCACACAATGTTAAAAATGTTAAGGCCATCTTGTTGATTTATTGTTATAATCAACAAATACAGTACTTATGTACCTTATGTTGAATGTATATATCCGTCTTGTGTCTTATCTTTCCATTCAAACAATAATTTACAGAAAAATATGGCATATTTTATAGATGGTTTGAATTGCGATTAATTACGATCAACTAATTTTTAAGCTGTGATTAACTCGATTAAAAATTTTAATCGTTTGACAGCCCTAATTCAAAGTCTCTTGGACTGAATCACTCGCATTGATTGCCAATGCGGAAGGATTGCCTGAATGTTTACTCTGTGGCGAGAAGTTGTCAAATTGTTCGCCATTGAAAGGAATTTTTTTTCAGAGACTCAGGCAGCTTAGAGCGCCATAGAATTTGGCACACTTGGTCGAATTGGCCCAGTTAGAAGATTCATTTTGGTTTTGAATAAGGGCTTGGCTGCACAGCTCAGTAGTGGCTCCTTTTTTGTAGTACTCTCTCCAATACGGGTTTTTATCTCTTAGGTGTGTGAATGTAAAGAGGCGACTTTCTAGCATGTCAGGTTCTAATGAGATGATTAGAGAGGAGGATCTGCCACCACCCTGACCTGCACACTGTCCGAGTTGCGCTAGATTGCGAGGGCCCGTTCAGTCCTGATTGCAGGCCTAGTTTTTTATTTTTATTTTTTGGTCCAATATGTCTCTTTCAACATTTTGGGTTGCCAACCCTTGGTCTAAACAATACCTTATGATGACGTTGAAAATAAGAAACGTTTGATTTTGTACCATATTCCCCACCAGCCGTCTGTCTCCCAGGAGGGGGGTTACGTCAGCGAGTGAAAGCTGGGCCAATGTTTATTCTTTAATGCCCTTTTATCCTGGTACCCTCCCTTTTTCATTTTTTCGGTCGCCTCGGACAAAACTTTTTGTCTCTTTTGTTGCTCTGCCATCTTTGCAGAATGCGCACAAAATTTTATTCACAATATTTTTATTTATTTTTATTTTTTTATTTTAACCTAACATGAGAGTTATGTTCTAATTTGTTAATATGTTTTGAAAAATGAAAATCCTCTTCAATTGATTTTTTTTTTTAAACCCAGATATCTCAAAATAACATATTGTAGAGCTGTAATTACAATACTGTGATACCGTGAAACCATGATATTTTGGCTTGAGGTTATCATACCGTCAGAATCTCATATTGGCGCATTCTTTATTGTGAATAGTGAATTTTGCCATTTTGAAATATTTTTATTCCTCTGCTGAGGTAAAAGAAGGGTAAAAAGTCACATGCAAGCATTTTAAATATCCAATTGCTGCCTGTACCTGGAATATATAGGTAGGGAAAAAAAGGTACATACAAAGAGGTCATACAATTAAGAGCATCAGAGAATATTCTAGGAATGACGCACACACCGTTACCCAATTTAAATTGTCTGCTGGAGCGTGTGACTATGTTCCATTAGCCTACGACCTCACCTTGCGCATCACCTCATCAACAATATTGTCTCCGCCGCAGCGAAAGCTGAAGCTTTTAACACCGGATGCTTCTGAGTAGTCATGGAATGAAACGAGGCCATAATGTGGCAGTCGATAATGTTACGATGTGGGACAGTGGAGTCATTTATCATTCCAGCACATCCATTAGACGGATGCTTTTCTTCCGCAATCAATCTAGTGACCGTCAAAAAAAGTCAACTACGGTGATAGAGTGTGAAGAGCAATGGCTGATGAGGGGACAGTGTAGCTGATGGGATGTAAAAGAGAAGCGAGGGGGAAAAGAGGTGGGGTGATGGTGACAGGCCCTGCCATGCTGCTTGTCAAAACAGTCGACTTTCAGTTTGACTAGGGATGTCTAGGGCTAGTCTATCACGTGATCGGAAATCCGGTCCTATCACGTCATTTTTAGAAGATCAGAATCGGGTGAAAAAGATCTGGTTTTTAAAATGTATTTATTGATTTCTTTTTTAAGCATTAACTATTGGCTGCCATTGACGGCGATAGACGTGCAATCCAATTTGACTGGAGGGCGAGCAGCGATATAGCTGGCTGGAATTAATGTTTAAAGTGCCTGTGACATGAAAAAGCATGTTTATGTCATAATACACGCAGTATTTTATGTTCCTGAATGAAATGGACCACTTGGATGTGTGAAGAAGCGATCGATATATTTGTTTAATTTTTTTGAATCCCGCACTACGAAAATGACAGACATCCAGATTTGGTCTTGCATTGAGGAAGAGGGCGCTGTGACGCGTACGGGAGGAGGAGTCCTCTTCACTATACAGCCGTACTGTTGTATGAGAAGGACTAAGGATTCAGGCGGTCATTGTCCAGCTGCTTCCCCTCAAACAAGCCCTCTGCCCTCAGCAGGGGAACGAAGAGCTCTAACTTGTTCGCCGCCGGGTGGGTTGCCGAACGGCGAAGACAATCGACAACCAAGTCGTCATGTGAAATGATCTGGGCTAGTTATGTGTGATTTTCCGCTTCAAAGACTTTGAAACGTGTCGGCTAGCTGTCATGCCTCTTGGTTTGTTTACATTCTCCGAAGCCGGGGAAGGAAAATGACATAAGCCCGATTTAGGTGGCATAAAATATCGTTCGGGAGGTGTGACAGTAAAGGTGAAGTCGACAGTTTTGACCATTATGGAGTAATTTTGCCGTGTCGTACTGAATAAATGCATTTTTATTATTTCATATTCAATTTAGCACAAGACTGTGTATTTGTCATGACCATGCCATTTATTTAGCTATTGGGGAAAAACACTTGGATAAAAAGAATATCCTGTAAAAATATTGGAGTAGAGAGACTGAAACAATGAAATTTTGCGGCTCTCTTAGTCGCGTTTTCCTCGTTCTGAATAATTCCCCCTCAATGGGCTGAATAGTAAAACCGATGAGCCCATTCTCCCGCTGACATCATCCAACTGTTGGGGACGCTAGAGCCCTATAATGGTAGGCGTGGCTAACCGGCAGATTAAAAGACTAATTTCTTGTCATCTGCGCTTTGCTAAAATGTTGTATATAGCTGAATCGTCTCAAAATATGATTCTAATTCACATAATAAGGCTATTTTGGACTTTTTTTCTCCTGTTGTACGCACTTTAAGTCAGTGGTTCTTAACCTGCTTAAACACCGAAGTTTCACTTGTGCATTCACGAATCCTTCCATAATTAGATAATCAAAGAATTTAAAAAAAAATTCAAAACAGGTATATCGGGTAGTCCCCGGGTTGTGACGTACTCCACTTAAGAGATTTCGACTTTACGACAGACGAGTCTCGTCTGCCATTTAAATTTTTTTTTTTTAGTCACGTAAACTACCTTATTGTACCGCACAAATTCCTCACAAATTTTTTACTTTATTTTATTGATATGACATGTTCTGTCCTCACTAAACGTGAAGTTGTTCAGCTTTACGGACAGCAAACAAAGCAATTGCGCATTTTGTAGCGTTTTCCTTAACTTTTGACAACTTGTAAAGCTGTAACACACATATGTAAGGCTGCAGCTATCGATTATTTTAGTAGTCGATTAATCGATAAACCATTAGTTCGAATAATCAAGTAATCGGATTAGGAACATGAAAAATTAAATTACCTGAGCTGAGCCTCAAACGGCATAATAAATAAATAAATGAGCATCTATGTACAACAAAAGAACAATTGGCTAACTTACATAGCAAAAGTCCGCTAGTTTAAATGCTATAAACTTTTTTTTTTACAGTGCTCTTAAAAAATTGTTCAGACACATATTCCCACAAAAATAGGCTAAATATACCTATAAACTAAATTACGATGCATTAAAAAAAAAAAAAACTTGACTTATGTTGGTCTTAACAGGGAGCACCTGGATTCAGACATGTGAAATTAGGCAGACTAGAAGGCAGTGTATCCACCGAAATCAATAAAACTAAATGCAAACACTTTCAAAATAAACCATTGCAACGCCACTTAAATTAAACGAATACTCGAAGCAGCAAAATTTAATTTGTATCTTTTTTTCTAAACGAATACTCGAGTTAATCGATTAATCGTTGCAGCACGACACATATGTACACTTACGTTCAAAATGACAGGCATTTTAACAATAAAATACTTGACACAAAACAATATGTGTTGAAACTTCAATCTAGAATGATAAATATGTAAATTTAGTAGATTTAATTAGCCTAATTTTGCTAAAAAAAAAAAAAAAAAAAAAAAAGTCTGCTATCTAAAATGCTACAAATGCTAACGTAACTCCATAAGCTGTAGCTGGTCATTTATTTACAAATACTGCTGCCACGATTAATCGATTAATTCGAGTAATTAGATTAGAAAAATGCTTTGAATCAAATTTTGCTGCTTCGAGTATTCGTTTAATTAGAGTAGCGTTGTAATGGTTAGTTTTCAAAGTGTTTGCATTTAGTTTTACTGATTTGGGTGGATACACTGCCCACTAGTGGCAACAGTGAATATGACATAATTCATTTAACATGGTTGAATCCAGATGCTCCCTGTTAAACTTATGTTAACCTTATGTTGGTCTTTTGTTTGAGCTCATATGTTTTAATTAGGGCTGTCAAACGATTAAAATTTTTAATCGAGTTAATTACAGCTTAAAAATTAATTAATCGTAATTAATCGCAATTAATCGCAGTTCAAACCACCATAAAATATGCCATATTTTTCTGTAAATTATATATATTCTGTAAAATAAATTGTTGGAATGGAAAGATAAGACACAAGATGGATACATACAGTGGGGAGAACAAGTATTTGATACACAGCCAATGGATTTTCCCATTGGCAGTGTATCAAATACTTGTTCTCCCCACTGTACATCCAACATACGGTACATAAGGACTGTAGTGGGCATTTCACTCTACTGTCATTTAAATCTGTCTATGCTGTCCTCACTCCGAAGCGTCTACTTTTTCCAAAGCTAGACAGCTAGTGAATGACGCCTTAATAATCAGACTTCTTCCTTTTTCATCTGATTTATTAATAAAATAGCCTCAAACCATTGTCCTCTTTAGACCGTCATAAAACTACAAAAAAAAAGTACACAAGCATTGCATTAGCAACAACGTTAGCTTAGCACGCTATACAGGTTCACTAAACATAAACAAAAAGCGTCTCATACAAAAAATAGAACATTTCGCTTACTAACATAATATGTACATTCTTTACAACAACCATACTTACGGACAAATCTTGTCCAAAGATCATATAAGCACAACATTGCAACGTAGGCGTCAGCCCGAGACGTCGTGCAGCCATATGAACTGGCAAGAAAAAACTAAACCATGTCGCAAAGCGACCACAATAGTTTGCTGTTGTGCTGCAGCACAAAAAGCCTTGCTGTAAAACTTACCAAAAGGCAGAATACTGTCTGAGCGGGACAAGTGCGTTAATTGCGTCAAATATTTTAACGTGATTAATTTAAACGCGATAATTTTGACAGCCCTAGTTTTAATACATTCTTAATTTAGTTTGTAGGTATATTTAGCAGTTTTCTGTAGGAATATGCGTTTGAACCATTTGTCGAGAGCATCGTTAAAAAACGTTAGCATTTTATAGCATTTAAGCTAGCGTACTTTTGCTATGCAAGTTAGCCAAATGTTCTTTCGTTGAACTTGGAGCCTCATTTATTGATTTTTTTGTACCATTTGAGGCTAAGCTCAGGTATTTTGATTTATTTTTAAATGAAAGTACATTCATGCATAGTTTGAAGAAACACTCGGGAATTCTATTCTGCAACGTATTAAATGTTCCTAATCCGATTACTCGATTATTCGAACTAACTAGTTGATAGATTAATACTCGACCACTAAAATAATCGATAGCTGTAGCCCTAATTAATGCATAAACAAACATAATTTACCTGAAACAACTTACAGCCTTATGTGGGCCAAACCAGAGCGCAGCTATCTTTTATCCATGTCAGACGTCTGAGGCGGCTTCCCAATCACACAAAGCAACAGGCCATCCAGACCCAACGCTGCCACCAGAGGGCAGTGTATCATCCATTATTAAACAAAATACATTACTTTTGGACTTTTTGGATAGTTATTTTGAGATGTACTATTTAGGGTTAATTCAGATTTACACAGAAATTTCAGGTTACATCAGCAGAGTAGGAACGGAACTCGTTCGTAACCTGGGGATTACCTGTATATTTAATTACTGCACATAATAACAAACAACCCAAAAAATTTAGGTTTCACAACAAACAATACAGCAGTGGCAAACATTAAAGTTTACCGCAAATGATTTCAACATTTGTCATTTCATTTGCAAATGCTAGTCTCACATCATTTTCACCGCAAAGTTCACAATTCTTGTTCTATGGTCACACCCTTGCATCGCACTATATGAAGCCCATTTTCGTGTATAGGCAAGTAGTTTTTTTCTGTGTGTCCTAAGTAGTATGAAAAAGTATCTGAACCTTTTGTAATTTCTCACATTTCTGCATAAAATCACCATCAAATGTGATCGGATCATCTTTGTCAAAACCACACAGATGAAAAAACAGTCTTTGCTTTAACTAGAACCACCCATACATTTATGTTGTCCTGGCCCTGAGGCAGCCAAACAGCCCCAAATCACGATGCTCCCTCCACCATGCTTCACGGTGGGGATGAGGTGTTGATGTTGGTGCGCTGTTCCATTTTTCCTCCACACATGACAATGTGTGGTACTCCCAAACAATTCAACTTTGGTTTCATCAGTCCACAAAATATTTTGCCATAACAAAATAAAAACAGGATGGATGCTGCAACAAGACAATGATCCAAAACACAGAAGCAAATCAATTTATGAATGGTTTCAGAAGAACAAAATACACGTTCTGAAGTGGCCAAGTCAAAGTCCAGACTTGAACCCCATTGAGATGCTGTGGCATGACCTACCTAAAGACAGCGATTCATGCCAGACATCCCGGGAATCTGACTGAACCTAGGCATGTGCCGGTATGACATTTTGACGGTACAATAACCGTGAGCAAAAGTACCGCGGTTTCACGGTATGGCAATTATAGCTCCCAAAAAGTTTGAGATGTATGGGTTAAAAAAATTTTTTTTCATTTATTTCTTTTTTCCATTGAACAGGATTTTTTTTTTTTTCAGACCATAGTTGCAAATTGGAACATGAATATATTGTTAAAATAAATAAATTATCAATAAAAAAATATTTTAAATAAAATTAAAATAAATATAACTTATAGACTATACTCACAGCCACAGCTTAAGTTGCTCAAGATTAGAGCAAGAACAAAATAATTTCTATAAAAAAGTAAAAACACTTCTGAATAATTTTTTTTAAAATTTATACTGCATGACTTTTTTTGTTAGGGTGGAAAAGCTTAAGTGAAGTTTCGCCATTTTCAGCCACTGTGTCAACTCTATTCTACATGATGTCATGCCTTTTTGTTAAAAAGAACAAAGAATTCAGAAGTTAGTTAAAAATGTATAAGTTAGTTAAAATGTCAATATTGTTGTGGAAAGGTTTCATCTAAAAAAAACCAAAAAAACATTGGGAGTGAGACCTCTCCTTGATCCAGCGAACGTGGATTTGTGCTTAGGGCAAGATCATCTTTCGCAATTAGCGATCTTTGACGCTATCACTTTTCCCCCTTCATTCAAGCGAATCAAGCTTGTTTTCTCACTCCGCGGCTGTAACACTCAACGAAGTTGCTCTCCCAGCTAAGCCTAGGCTAACATTCATCTTTGTAAGCTTTGATTTAGTTTGTATATTGAATTTGAAAGGAAAATGTGTGTTTTGTTTTTGGCGAACTTTTTCCATGGTGCTAATCTGTTGAAGCTACTCACATGGAAAAATCTAATTGTACAACATTTTAAATATATTTATTTTGTATATTACGCTTACCACGATTTGAGAGCTCAATAAATTGAAGAACAGCACTTATGCCTTATGTTTGGAGTATTTGTTTTTGGGTTAGCTCGTTGTCTAGCCGATAGCGTCACTTTCACACACAGCAACAAACGGGAGGGGGTGAGCGCTGCTGCGCCAAGCCGCTTCTGGCTGCATTTTGGACACAAGAGAAATAGCGAATACCGTACTACGGTCTGACGGAAAATTTTAGTGGTTTTGAAACCGCGACGTTTTCACACCACGGTAAACCGTGAAACCAGTAACCGGCACATGGCTAACTGAACCACAGCAGTTTTGTGAGAAGAATGGGCCAAAATTAGTCCTGATCGATGTGCCAGACTGATCTGCGGCTACAGGAAACGTCTGGTTGAAGTTATTGCTGCCAAAGGGGGGCCCAAAATATTAAATGTGATGGTTCACTTACTTATTTTCCTCCTTCTGTCATTGTTTGCATACTATCCTCATTAAAGTATAAAAACTTATAAATGTTTGGGTGGTTTTAGTTCAAGCAGACACTTTTTTTCATCTGTGTTATTTTGAGAAAGATCAGATCACATTTGATTGTGATTTTATGCAGAAATGTGAGAAATTACAAAAGGTTCAGATACTTTTTCATACCACTGTAAGTGTGTGTCAACCATCCACTGAGCAAACCAGTTTCTCCTTTCAGGTAGAGGATAGTAGTTAAAGGAAATAGCTAAAAACCAGTTGGCATTTTCACTCTCATATCGAGTGCGTGTCTCAACTTCTACCCATGTGGTGAGATCGAACCCAGGTTAAGAACCGCTGCTTTAAAAAGACTTTGACAGGTCATCGCGCCACCCAGATTGTTCTGCACATTCTGCTTTGTTACATTTTGCTACAGTATGCCATTTTAATGTATCACTTTTTAATTTTGTGAATTCAATAAATGACTATTACCAGTTCACTAACAGGAAGATGTCTTTAACCTAAGCTGTAATAATCTAATTTTCATGAAGGTTTATGTTTTCATTTTATTTTGTTTGATTAGCAAATAGCTCTTTTCTATTTTCATTAAAAAAAATATTGAAGCGATGTCAGAATGCAAAAGGCGACTAGCTAAGACAGATATAGAAACAGCAACACCAAATTTATTTACCTAGTGTGTCCTTGATATTCTTCACCAGTGAGCCTTTCTTCAGGCTGTTCTTGCGCTCCACATAGTTGGACGGCACGTAGCCTGTCTGGTTGGCAGCGTTGCGGACACGCCACCACGTTTTGGAGTCGTCCAGCAGGAAAAGACGCTCGTTTTTTCGAATGTCAAGTTCCTGGTCCTGCTGGGCAGTGTAGTCCCACTTGGCTACAACAATCACCTCCTCTGTCATCTTTCATGGAGTCCCCCTGTAGAAAAGAGAGAGAGAGAAGGGGTTGGTTAGATCATATACGAACAGGACCTCATTGATCACTGGACGGCAGAAAGGTTAGTTAAATGCTTCGATTGGTCGTGAAAAGGAGATAAAATTATCCTTGAGGTTAAGAAATTACCCAAAAATAATATATAAATATTATTAATGCAATTTAATCCCTTAAAAGGCACATTCTGAGTTGCACAAAGCTGATTTGCTGCAAAAAGGAGATTTGCAGTAAACTGTATATCAAAAGGCTGAATTCACATGACCTGGCAAAACTTGTAATTACAACACCAATACAAACACTTCCTTGGAACAGTGAAATCTCAAATCTGCTGATTGTTGCCAGATTCATAAAGAGGACAAAATAGAGCAATTGTATTTTTAATACAAACCAGATGTTTAAATAAAAAAAAAAGTTGGGACGCAAAACAAATTATAAATAAAAACCGAATGCAACGATGCGCACGTATCAAAGTTCAATATTTTATTGAAATAGAACATAGAGAACAGATCAAAAGTTTGAAGCTAGCTATGATTCCGGAAAATTGTTTGCAGTAATATGTAAGAAATATAATTAGCATTGTTGTTCTAGTCAAAGCCAATGATAACGAAAATGTTTCTTCGACCAACAATTTTTTCATGACGATGACGAGACAATTTCAAACTAAAAACGTGTCTTAGGAGACTAAAACATTACGACATGAGTGTCAGTTTTTGTCTGACGAGATGAGAACAAGATGAAAATGAGCCATAGTTTGCGTCAAATGGTGACAAAGTGTGAAATGTTCTAACTGTACGTGTAATTAGCCTGCATTAGTTATTGCATTCATGTGACGTGCTGTAAGATTTGTTATATCTAGAGAGATTGTGTGATATTACTTCAGCCTTCAAAGGTCTGTACTGAGTGATCATCACACACTAAATGCAACTCATAGCATTAGCGTAGCGTTCTCGTTAGCATTAACATTTGGCGTGGTGAGCGTCATCTCAAACTTTTACATTTTTCACATACTGTTTGTGGCTTCTAAGTGGGTTTAATTGAAAATAGTGTACTGCTTTTCCTGCTGAGGGTGTATTATCACCAAGTTGGTGTTGTCCTTGTAGACGCTACAATATGTGCTCGTTTGTAAGTTTTCTTTTAAAATTGTGAGAAATCTTTATTTATTTTTGGACTAAAACTTTTGAATTTAACAGAGAAAACCTTTTGAGTAATTGTCAACTAAAACTAGACGAAATTTGAGTTTTCGTCAATGGAAACTAGATGAAGACCAACACATTTTGAAATTAATAGTATTTTCGTCCAGTAGACTAAGACAATTAAAAGGGCTGGCAAAACCATCAATGATAATTAATTAAATGAACATTGTTTTAAGTTTTTCATAAATCTGTGTTTGCCATATGGAATCCGTAGACTTCATATTGACAGGTCAGATCGGTCATTCACTGCGCCTCATCTTCAAGTAGGGGACCGCCCACATCAAGAGGAAGAATTCACAAACACAAGCACGCAGCGATCTAACGGCAGATTTCTGTTGGAAAAAGTATGAAAGCTGTACCGCATAAAAACAGGAAGGATTGTCTCAGGAGTGATTCGTTCGAGGATTCAAGGTAATTATTATATACCATGCATGCATTTTGAAACGTGAAAAAAATTCATGGGAGAAATTAGCCGCTACTGCATCGGCATCATAGTATATATTTACATAAAATAAATGCTAACGGGACGTTTTTTTTTCTTTTGACCAAGAATCGAGACTGTTTTACTTTCATATCTATAAAGAATTCGGGGATTTAAGCATTTATTCCCAAGAATTTTCACCGGAAAAGCTCTGTTTACATAAGGCGGCTGCTAGCTACATTTACTAACAGACTAGCATTGTACTCTGACATATTTACGTGAAATAAATGGTAACTGCACCTTTTTTTTGTTTTTTGTTTTGTTTTTTTGCTTTTAACCAACAATCGAGACTGTTTTACATCCATATCTGTAAAGAAGTCAGGGATTTACACATTTTTACACAAGAATTTTGACCAGAAAAACTCTCTTTACATAAGGCGGCCGCTAGCTACATTCACTAACAGACTAGCATTGTACTTCAACATATTTATGTAAAATAAATGCTAACTGCATGGTTTATTTTTGCTTTTAACCAATAATCGAGACTGTTTTACGTACATATCTATAAAGAATTTGGGGATTTAAGCACTTATTCACAAGAATTTTCACCGGAAAAGCTCTGTTTACATAAGGCGGGCACTAGCTACATTCACTAACAGGCTAGCATTGTACTTTGACATATTTACATAGAATAAATGCTAACTGCACTTTTTTTTTTTGCTTTTAACCGAGAATCGAGACTGTTTTACGTACATATCTATAAAGAATTTGGGGATTTAAGCACTTATTCACAAGAATTTTCACCGGAAAAGCTCTGTTTACATAAGGCAGGCGCTAGCTACATTCACTAACAGACTAGCATTGTATTTCCACATATTTACGTAAAATAAATGCTAACTGCATGGTTTAGTTTTGCTTTTAACCAAGAATCGAGACTGTTTCACGTACATATCTATAATTTGGGTATTTACGCATTTATTGACTAGACCGTTTCACCGTAAAAAAGGCGGCCGGTAGCTACTTTTACTAACAGACTAGCATTGTATTTCGACACATTTACGTAAAATACATGCTAACTGCACGTTTTTTTGCTTTTAACCGAGAATGGAGACTCTTTTACTTCCTTATTTATAAATTATTCAGGGAATTAAGCATTTATTCAGAATTTTTGATTTTCAACGAAAAAAGCAATTTGTCTGTGATTCCACTCTGTCAGCTTTGACGGCCTCGCCAACAATGCAGGCCCCCTATTTATCGGCCCCGCGCCTCATCAATACATTATGAAGTCTATGTTGGATCATATCACAATCTGCTTTAAACCGCAATACCCAGCCCAACTAATAAAGTGGTAATTGGTCTTTCAGAATATGGCTTTTCCAGCCTCTTATTGCTACTTGTCCCAACGTTTTAGAGATTTGTTGACACCATAAAATTTAAAATCAACATATTTCTCCCGTAAAATGATGCATTAGCTCAGTTTTTGCTGAAATACATAAAATAGTGCAATTTAGAACGTTTACATCATTGCATTCAAGTTTTATTCACAACTTTTTTAGAATCTGCTCTGTAGCGCAAAAGGGTAATTTGCGGAACTCCAAATAGTATGCTATAATAATATACGTATCGATATCAAAACTGCAAAACTCAGTCACAATCCTGTGTCGTGGTGTGAGAATAGAATTGTGACACAAAAGAGTTATGATTAATAATTTTTTTTTTTGGGGGGGGGGGGCGAATTGTCATACGCTTGCTTATGACATGATGTCATTGAGTGTCATTTAGTAAATGATGTAACTTTTGATGCAACATTAACATTTTTTTTCAAATGTCTTTGGGTTTGGATTGAAGTGTAGGAACTGTGTAAGGGTTAGGAGTCTAGGACACTTAAGTAGCATATGTCAAAAGCATTCATTAATATTCATGACTTATGTCACAAAGTTCAAGTTAATTGTTATCAAAATATCATTTTGTGTATCGAATCGTAGGTCAAGCATCATGACACGAATCCTATCGTTCAGTTTTGTATCGTTACAGCCCAAGCAAATAGTCTAAAACTATGTTTAGACATGGCAGTCACGTAAACATCAGTGGAATTTTGCCGAGTTGACCGTCTCTACATGGTGGACAACCGCAAGCTCTGAGGGATCCAACATGCCTGAATGTACAGCAGGGTCGTGAGAATTTGCTCGTCAGATTGCATGCTGGGATATGGGAAGCTCCATTTTTTTCCCCATTTTGGCAGAAAAAGTCAGTCTAGAAGTCAGGTTATATTTAGATCAGGAATATATCAAAAGCCGGCAGCTGGAAATGCGATCACTGAAGTAAATAAAGGAAGTGCAAATATTTCATTGCATGGGCCTTATTTTTAAGCAGCACCACTGCTTGACTGACGGCGATTCAAGTGTTATTGAGTGCTTCAGAAGACTTTTGCTTAAGTGATTCTTCATGATATGATTCGGACCGGATGGTAACTGTATGAATGGATACTAATGGAGAAGCCAAGCAACCACAAGAGAAAGTGATGGCTAATGAGGAATGCAGCTGCACAAATTAGGTTACATAAAAGATCCAATTATGTGTGGAAAGACTGAGATCTCGGGGAGAGGGTAGCAGTCTGAAAGTATTACATTTCATCTTGACATTGCTGGATATTGCCCTTGTTACACTGCCTCCATTTTCTGCATATTTCTCTGCCGCTTATTTGAAAGATTGTGATGAAAAAAGTCAGCCTGGGAGGATGTTTTGAAGCCCGGACTTTTGAGTTTAAACGAATTGTTCGGTGATATTTTCATTATAGTGAGCATGAGTGTTGTTTTTGGCAGCCCATTTAATTTTTGTCTTAGCCTTGTGGGCGAAAATACTTATAAGTCATAGTTAGAGGTGTGCAAAATTTCCGATTCTTAGATTATTCGCGATTCGGCCGTGGAAGATTCAAGAACGATTCACAAAAATCCAAATTCCAATTATTGAAATATGCCAAGTAAAGCGGAAGTACAACATACTCAGCACGCCGCGCGGTCTTCGGGACGCAATGAGGAACGGAGCGAGAGTAGCTAAACATCATGCTTCTCATTACCCGGCCCCTCGGGTAATGCCAATGCTTAACTCACGGCTCTAGCGCAACTCATGCCACGAGATAAAAAAAAACACAACAACATACCTGACTGCTTCCGAAAAGCTGCTACAAAGTACATCCACATAATGTTACGGTAGATATCATTTATATAGGACTAGATGCAATATAGATTCGGTAGTGTTAACAGCACATCTACAAGAAGCTAGATGCGGACGGTAGTAAACGGCCACCATCTTAAAGCACTACATTTCCCTGCAAGGCTGTTGTAGCGAACCTTCCAAGCAAACCTAATTAACTTTTTATCTAAAATACTCCTAAATCTATCTTTAAAATAGTTTTAAAACTTTCACATGTCGAAAGTAGACAAAAGGGAAATTATGGAATAACGGGAGCAATTTTAACAACTTTAACGGTTGATTCACAACATTAAATTAATTGAATGTAGTTTAAAGTGCATGTGACACAAAAAAGCATGTTTATTTCATAATACATGCGGTATTTTATGCTCCTGAATGATATGGACCGCTTGGATGTGTGTGGAAGCGATCGCTATTTTTATTTAATTTTTTTTAATCCCGCGCCATGAAAATGAGTGACTTCCGGCTTCGGTCTTGCATTGAGGAGGAGGGCGCTTTGACGTGTACGGTAGAAGGCATCCTCTTCACTATACAGCGTACTGTTGTGTATGAGGACGAAGGATTCAGCGGATTTTGCGGATTAATACGTTTATTTTTCGCATCACGCCAGCCAAACGGCTGCAGAAAAATCATTCTGTATGAGGGAGAGGCGTATGCGCCTTTTTGGAGTTTCAAAAGGTTCCCATTCACCGTGGATATTGGCCAAAACAAGCCCGACGACTACTGTGGGACCATTGGACTTACGAGGAAGTGAGTAAACATCTTGTTTAGTATTATGTCAAATATTAATACAGCTATTACAAAGTAAAGACAACAAACTTTCTTTTAAATAAAGGACTACTTACGTTTGATCATTGTTAGGCATGTAAAAAGCTCTCCTCATGCACATTAGCAGCACGTTAGCTGCACAACAACTGCAGCCACCCTCCTCTGGGGAACCAACTGTAAATTGCTCTCCGCCGGGCCGTTTGCCGATCCGCGAAGACAATCGACAACCCAGTCGTCATGTCAAATAATCCGGCCTAGTTATGTGTGATTTTCCGCCTAGAAGACTTTGAAACATCACTCGGTTCGGGTTAGCATGTCGGCTAGCTGTCACGCCTTTTGGTTTGTTTACATTCTCCGAAGCCGGGGAAGGGAAATGACATCCGATTTAGGTGTCATAAAATATCGTTCAGGAGGTGCGACAGTAAAGGTGAAGTCGACAGTTTTGACCATTATGGAGTAATTTTGCCATGTCGTCCTGAATAAATGCATTTTTATGATTTCATATTCCATTTAGCACAAGACTGTTATTTGTCATAACCATGCCATTTATTTAGCAATTGGGGAAAATACTTGGATAAAAAGAATATCCTGTAAAAATATTGGAGTAGAGAGACTGAAACAATGACATTTTGCAGCTCTCTTCGTCGCGTTTTCCTCGTTGTGAATAGTTCCCCCTCGACGGGCTGACTGGTCCTTCTCAAGCCATTTATATAGCTATTGGGGAAAAATACTTGGATAAAAAGAATATCCTGTAAAAAAATGGAGTAGAGAGACTGAAACAATGACATTTTGCGGCTCTCTTCGTCACGTTTTCCTCATTCTGAATAATTCCCCCTCAATGGGCTGAATAGTAAAACCGATGAGCCCATTCTCCCGCTGACGTCATCCACCTGTTGGGGACGTTAGAGCCCTATAGTGGTAGGCGTGGCTAACCGACAGATTAAAAGACTAATTTCTCGTCATCTGCGCTTTGCTAAATTGTTGTATATAGTTGAATCGTCTCAAAATATGATTCTAATTCACATAATAATGCCATTTAAGACTTTTTTTCTCATGTCGTATGTTCTTTAAAGCTGCTGATACAGAATGCGGACTGGAGTTTTTTATTTACTGTTATTTTTGTATATTTGTTTACTGCTATATGTTAACTTGATACTGAAATAGTAGTTTGGTATAGCCTGAGAGTATTTTTGAACAATTTTGGAACTAATGTGCAAAACATAAAAAAATTAATTAATTTAAAAAAAAAAAAAAAAATTTTAAAGGAAGGGGGTGCATCAATAATCGTTTTATAATCGAATCGGAGCCTCTGAATCATAATCGTAATCGAATCGTTAGGTGCCCAAAGATTCCCAGCTCTAGTCATCGTCATATTTTAGTCTAGAGCAGAAAGGAATACTCAAGCAACTCGAGTTTAAAAACTGATCAGAGTAATTTTATTCACCTCAAGGAATCGTTTAATTTTGCCAGCTCTAAACATCACGTTTTGCCCCGACAACTTTTAATGCGGGACAACGCGCCGGCGTCACGTGCGTAGAGGAAGAAGCAATTAATAAAAATTTTTAAAAAAACGTACTGCAGCCGACAGCCGCTACAAACTACGCCGACGTTGCTAAAAACTACCCCCACATGATGCTAGTGTGATAGCAGGTAGTGTCCAATGCGTCTCATGGATATCGCATTCATTTAGTACTAGATGCAAAATGACAGACTTAGTGGTTTGTTTTTTTTCTAGTCACTTTTCTCCTATGTCTTCTTGTGTACAGCGTTTTTTTGTTGGTGTGTGTGCTATGGACCCCCTGTGAGATTCCTGAATAAAGATATATGTAATACACACTCAGCAGCAAAACACTACATTATTTTCAATTGATTATACCCACCTGGATGCCACGTACTGAGTGTAAAAAAAAATAAGCCCGAGAGTAGGAGGATGCTTGCCGTTAGCACTAGCCTAATGCTAACCCGAATACTATGCTAATGTTACGAGTTACATTTAGTGTGTGATGATCACTCAGCACAGATCTTTAAAGGCTAAAGTAACATTGCACAATCTCTTGCCAAGATAAAATAAATTAAATAATTTTACAGCACGTCACATAAATGAGACAACTAATCACTGTTCTGATGCAGGCTACTGTACGTCAAAAGAAAAAAAAATACGACATTGGATAATTTCTCGCGGCACACCTGATGATCTCCCACGGCACACTAGTGTGCCACGGCACACCGGTCGAAAAACACTGGCCTAAACCCTGAGCCACAGCTCAACATTATTACAATTTGAACAAAAATAACTGAATTATTTTTAGGGCTGTCAAACGATTAAAATTTTTAATCGAGTTAATTACAGCTTAAAAATTAATTAATCATAATTAATCGCAATTAATCGCAATTCAAACCATCTATAAAATATGCCATATTTTTCTGTAAATTATATATATATTCTGTAAAATAAATTGTTGGAATGGAAAGATAAGACACAAGATGGATATTTACATACGGTACCAAAGGACTGTAGTGGGCATTTCACGCTACTGTCATTTAAATCTGTCTATGCTGTCCTCACTCCGAAGTGTCTACTTTTTCCAAAGCTAGACAGCTAGTGAACGACGCCTTAATAATCAGACTTCTTCCTTTTTCATCTGATTTATTAATAAAATGGCCTCAAACCATTGTCCTCTTTAGACCGTCGTAAAACTACAAAAAAAAGTACCCAAACATTGCATTAGCAACAACGTTAAATTAGCACGCTATACAGGTTCACTAAACATAAACAAAAAGCGTCTCATACAAAAAATATAACATTTCGCTTACTAACATACTATGTACATTCTTTACAACAACCATACTTACGGACAAATCTTGTCCAAGGATCATATAAGCACAACATTACAACGTAGGTGTCAGCCCGAGACGTCGTGCAGCCATATTAAACTGGCAAGAAAACAATAAACCATGTCGCAAAGCGACCACAAGAGTTCGCTGTTAGACAGCACAAAAAGCCTTGCTGTAAAACTTACCAAAAGGCAGAATACTGTCTGAGCGGGACATGTGCGTTAATTGCGTCAAATATTTTAACGTGATTAATTTAAAAAATTAATTACCGCCCGTTAACGCGATAATTTTGACAGCCCTAATTATTTTACATAAAACGCACGTGTGTATGACTCGTATCATGTTCACATTATACACATCCTCTTGCTCAAAACTGAGAGTTGCCAGAAAGAAACACACTAAACACACTGGTGCTAACTTTCGTAGCTGGGAAGAAACGTTCATGACAGTGTTTACTAACCTTAAATTTTGTATAAATGCGAAATCATATTGGAGGTATTGTTTTCTCGGCAGCCAACCGCAAACATATTTTACATGTCGGTTGGCCTTCCTCCTCACAGTTGCAGCTGTCAGTAACTTATCTGTAGCCGAAGTATTCCCATACCAGCAATTTCGTTTTCTTTGGGGGGAAAAAGTTTAGGAATTTCACCTCCTCCAGCCATCGTGTAGCACAGCTGACTCAATGACACTAAGCAACAACTAGTGGGGTAGGGCTGAGCCTTGCAGCTGCAAGCAAAGGATTTCTCCCTGCATTTTTGGGATGTTTTCATACCACGGTATACCTTGAAACCGGTAATCGACACATGTCTATACATAAGTACAAAGATAAAGCTTTTCAAGGGCAATTTAGAGAGGGATGAATACAGACAAGAATGCTCGAGAAATTACGGTTAGTCATAATGAAATTTTCAAAATATTAACAACAGCTTTCTTGGAAAATTTTGTTTCACTTCTCATCTCAATAATCACAAAACATTGTTATGCATTTAGTTATTTGATTGTCGTGAAAGCTCACACAAGCGGCAATAACCCTGTCCCTCGGTAGGTCTTGTGTAAAAAAGGCAAAGGCCAAGTTTCTGTCAGGTCCTGATGCAGCAATTTTGTAATATCTCTGTGTAAGGGAGCATAAAGTCACATACGGAAAAGTAGTTGTGATGTCATTGCATGAACATGCTCTGAAAGTGCTACAACGGAGCAATAATGCCTGTGCTTGCAGTCATCAAAGCTGTCAAACTTGATTTGAGAGGAGTTGTGCAACACACAGCTGGAAGAGTTTCAATAGCTTTCAATAGATTGCACCTCTACTGGGCAACAAGGGGAGGAGAGAAGGGTCACCTCAGTTCCAAAGGCAGCTGCAGTGCAGTCAGTGTGAGTAGATGCAGAATAGCAAATTCAAGGCAAAAGGAGGTATGTACACCAGTTGTATAGTGACATAGATTCTTCCATAAGTCAGGAAGGAGGTATGCGAACAAGCTGCGGCCTCTGTCCGCCTCGGGCTACAGCTGCTGAATCACACAGAGCTTGTATTTCCATTCTGAACTCCAATGATTCATCAAGCATAGATGGGTGGGTGAGCCACAGTGATCCTTGCCCAGGGATTTCATCTTGGATGATCGCAATATCAACCAGATTAGACATGTTCAATGCGGAATTCAACGAATACTTATGCTTGCTGGCCACGATGGGTCATCAAATTATGTAATTGAAACCGATACGGAGAGATGGCGTATTATTCCCGCTCGGTCGATTTAACTCGCCCACTTTTGTGTCCTTCTTCCCTGAAGTAAGCTTCCCAATTGAATTAATGGTTCTCTGACGCAGAGGATAATTCATTGAGCGTTTTATTACAATTAAGTTACAAACTACTCAAGACGTATTTCAGCCAAAGTACATTTTGTCAGCAAATTCAATAATTGTAAATACAGTGTAAAACAGATTGACGGTCTCAATGCTGGTGCTGTTGACCCACTCAAGTCCCTATTTGTTACTGCTATACAACTAAATTAGGGCTGCAGCTATCGATTATTTTAGTAGTGGATTAATCGATGAACTAGTTACTTCGAATGATCAAGTAATCGGATAAGGAACATGAAAAATGTAAATACCTGAGCTGAGCCTCAAACGGTATAAAAAATTAATAAATGAGGATCTACGTACAACAAAATAACAATTGGCTAACTTACATAGCAAAAGTCCGTTAGCTTAAATGCTATGAAATGTTAATTTTTTTTTTTTTTTTTTTTTTACAATGCTCATAACTAATTGTTCAGACACATATTCCCACAAAAAGCGGCTAAATATACCTATAAACTAAAATACTAATTCAATTAAAACACATTAGCTAAAAAAAAACTTGGCTTACGTTGGTCTTAACAGGGAGCAGTTGTATTCAGCCATGTCAAATGAGGCAGACCAGAGGGCAGTGTACCCACCCTATTTAATAAAATGAAATGCAAACACTTTTAAAATAAACCATTACAATGCCGCTTTAATTAAACGAATACGCGAAGCAACAAAATTTAATTAGAATATTTTTTTTCTAATTGAATACTCGAGTTAATTGATTAATCATCGCAGCACTAAATTAAATATAGAAATATCAGGAAACAGAGACGTTCTCCCAATTGATTGATTTTGATATCCTCTTACACCTTTCGTGCTAATGTTCAGCCAATAGCATTGTTGTTTTCATCAACAATGAGGATAACGAAAATATTTAGCCAACGAACAGTTTTTTTTCATGACGATGAGCTAAAAACATGGCTTGAGAGACCATAACAACGAAAAAAATGCCATTTTTTCGTCGGACGAGACACGACACCGAGATGAAAAAGCGGCATAGTTTCGGTCATATGTTCATAATGTGTGACATTTTCATATTGTATGTAGCATACGTCAGCTTGCATTGTAGCATTATTTGGGTTGTGCCACTCATGTGAGATACTGCTTCTGTCCCTCACTCTCCTCACCGGAGTTTAGGATGTGTTTCAAGCTAGGCTGCGCTCCTTCTTGCTTGTTTGGAAACATATGATATGTTTTCTTATCTTGGCAAGAGAGAATATGCAATGTTGTTTCAGCCTTTTAACAGTCTGTGCTGCGTGATCATCACACACTAAATGTAACTTGTCGCTTTAGCATAGCATTCGCGTTAGCATTAGCTTTAGCATGGCGAGCATCCTGTTAAACGCTCAGACAATTTTTTATACATAGTTCCTGGCAATATGGAACTAAAAACATGTATTAGGAGACTAAAACGTAATGATATGAATGCCAGTTTTCGTAAAACGAGAACAAGATGAAAATGAGCCATAGTTTCAGTCATATGCTAACAATGTGTGAAATTTTGTGATTAGTTATGTCATGTGACGTGCCGTAAGATTTATTTTATCTTGGCAAGAGAGATTATGCGATGTTACTTCTTACACGTTAAATGTAACTCATAGTATTAGCGTAGCATCCGCGTTAACATTAACATTTAGCGTGTTTAGAGTCGTCTTTAACTTTTAATTTTATTTTTTTTAAATTTCACATACAGTGTGTGGTTTCTCTGTGAGTTTAATTGAAGATAATTTACTGCTTTTCCTGCTGAGTGTGTATTATCATCACAATGTTGGCGTTGTCCTTGTAGATGCTACCATATGTGCTTGTCTGTTTATGTTCATTCAAAATTGTTGGAAACCTTTATTTTTGGACTAAAACTTTGGAATTTTACAGATCAGTTCAGTTCAAGTTTATTGTCCCCTAAGAAGGGAACACTTATCTTACAGCAGGTAAGCACAAGAATAACACAACAACAGATAATTTCGTCAACTAAAACTAGACAAAGACCAACACATTTTGAAAAACTTAAAATATGACTAACACTAAGAAGTATTTTTATCCAAAAGAACGAAGACAAAGAAAATAATAATAATAATAAATTAAAAAAAAAAAAAAACACTTGCAACGAGGATGCACGAATACAGACAGACAATAGTCATACAGTGAGCTAGCATGTCATATTTCACAGCAATTATGATGAAAGCAATGCGTATCGGCCCATCTACTAGGGGTGGGCGATATGGCCTTAAACATGTATCACGATAAATGGGGCAGATTTATCTCGATAACGATAAATGACGATAAAGTCGTCCAAGCGGACTGTTATATAATTTGAAAATCTGTTAATCTGTATTTCATGCATTGATTCAGTTTCTTGTTGATTTAGTTACCAGCATTCAATTTGATATATTTAACAAATGTACATGCAATCTAGACATTAGGTTTATACAAATGAATTGTAAACAATAAGAATTCAAGTATGAGCATTTATAACAGAGTGTATGGCTTGAACAATGTACATTGTCAAAATCGATATGCCTGTGCAAACATGTCATTGTAACACAAATGACTTGCAGCTCGAACAGTACACTTCAAAAAGACAATTTATTGTTAATGGCTGCTGTGACATAATTATTCAATACAAGTGTTTACTTTATGGTTTCAGGGTCCCCCCCCCCCCCCCCAGTGCATTTTTTAATAAATGCACACATACATGAACCCCCAAACAGACAGACAGACAGACACACATTAAAGCTATATTGATCTTCTGCAAATGAAACACTTAAGATTTTATGATAGCAATAATGACACAGAATTAAGCACATACAGAAAAATAGCTGGGGCCATTTGTGCTTTATGCTGAATGCTTTACCATCACAAAAGCTATCAGAAAAATCACACACAGTCAGATACAAAATAACGCGACATAGTAATTGCTAGATGCAGTCCATGCCCAATCCACTCATTAAATTCAGCCGTTTCGACAAGGTTAGAGCCGCTATCCGACTCCATCACGTTCATTTGTAGCATTAGCCGCTAGCGGCCGCTAGCGTTAGCGGCTAGCATTAGCCTGTGGCCTGGCTACCGGTAGAAAGCACTGAAAGCACCATCTCCGGAAATTGTGAGAACAAGGGAGGACAGCTGGTGAAAGCCCGTCTGGATGCCACCAAGAGTCTATTAAATGTCGGGTGAAAGTTTGGCGAACCTCCCTTAAGCCACACTCCATCACGTTTTGCTTGTAGCATTAGCTGCTAGCGTTAGCTTACCGGGCTTCTGTTTGATTGGCTTCCTGATGATCACGTGACTCCCTACGTAAGTACATTCCCTGCTTTCTTAAAGGGGAATGAGCATAGACGAACAACAGAGTCAAAGCGGGATGAAAAGACTATTTTCTTGTTTTATTAATTTACCGAATTTACCGACATGGTCAAAATTACGTCGGTCATTGTGAAGAATTTCGGTGACGGTAAATTTTCGGTTTACCGCCCAGCTCTACCATCTACTCAAAACACAGAAATTGAATCATATCGTATCAGCTGACCTTCAGATATAATGAAAAACAATCTACTCAATAACAACATCTTTCAATCTTCTATCAAGACATTTCTTTTCAAGCAGACCACCACATGCGAGTGTCTTCCGTCTGCTTCATGATATCAAATTCTTTGTCCCCTGAAAGTCTCTGGTCATTTGCCAGAGAGCTGGAACGCCACTTCAAACAGAGTCTGGCTTCCTCTCAGGCCAATTATGTGCATCAGAAAGACTGCTACAGCATGCATCACGTCTGCAATTCCGCCATCAATTGACTGCTTTTGCAGCAACCAATATAGACCAACTATACGACAGTGCACAACACAAATTGAACCTAATTTCATTGGACATGAAAACGTATCTCTTCGGTGTGGTTTTCCTGGATTATTTCTTGTTGTGCCTCAATCAAATGTGAGTGAAACCCCCCCATCACGATGATCATCCCTATGAGAATTGAAAGGGAAGGGGAAATATATGAGGGACAGGCTGTTAAAATGGCCTTTGCCCACCCTTCACAGCGCCTTATATTGAGGCGGGAAAATGCAGGGGCCCTTACAATGCGGCAAGAGAAAAGGGACTTAAAAGAGGATTATAAAAAAAAAAGAAAGAAAGAAAAGAGGAGATGTTTAAAGAGAAAAAGGTCTGGCAAAGCTTTCTATGTAGGCCATTCAGATCGAACACAAGAAGCATTCAGCCAATAGGACCCCCCTCCTTCAATTCATCCCACAAGGTTTCAAGAGGGAAGCCGCTTCACTGGAAATAAGGGAGCATTTGGAGTGCGCTCATGACGAAGCAGAGCCAGCAGCTCGCTTGGAGGCTCTACAATGTTAATCAGTCCAGTGGTCCAGTTCAAACACACTCGGCCCACTGAGCAGCTCCGTAGCGTTTGTAAGTACAGCTGCTGCTGCTACACATCACCATTAAGAGATGTTGTTGACTGCCGGCTCTTAGGACAGTTTATCAACTTAACAAGCTTTCAATTCGTCGCCATAAAACACGCACATACGGAAGGGCCCTAATGTGAGGGTGACTCAGGCTGTTTCGGAGATTTTAACTGAAATAGATAAAAACAGTGTGGTTTGGAGGATAAGCGATTGGCATAATTGATAGACTGAGAATTGAGAAACCTGTCAATTGTGGGGGCAAAATGGAGCCCAGTACTAAGATGATTGACTTTTGATTTGAATGCTTTATTTCGGACATATGCCAGTAGAAAATAAGAAAAATACAAAACCAATGAGAAACTTAGGATAACAACAACAGGGTAGGGGTAGGGGTAAGGGTAGGGGTAGGGTAGCTTTACAAGGGTGCTGGAGCCGAACCCAGATAGCTATGGGCAGGTGGGGGGAATACTGTGACCTGGTTGCCAGTCAATGGCGTACTGCAAGCAACACGTCACTTCCGCTCATTAATATTCATGACGTTAGCTACTGTTGCTAAGGGAGGATACGCCACCGTTTGTCCCCTATAGACCCTGCTCACATGACGTCACAACCACGCCTCCGCGCCATATTGTCCGTCAACTCGTCGTGTTGACGCATTACTGCTACGTAAATTCCTCCTATTATGGCGTGTTTTTCTGCTCGTTAACATTAATAATCAAAATGGTGAAGGCGTGTGTGGCGGTTGGTTGCAATAACAGAGAAGATAGACAGAGACTTGAAGTTCTGCCGTATTACGAGAGACCCGGAGAGGAGAGCGAGATGGACTGCTGCAATTCGACGAGAAAACGGGGCTCCAAACGATTACCACAGATTATGTAGTAGTCATTTTATATCTGGTAAGATGCATTCAATATATATTTAGAGGCTTTTGGGCTGACAACCACAATTAAGATCATTGCGAGGCTAATCGCCGACAACATACAGTTTCAAATTCAAGATGCTTATTTCTTCCACCATCATTACATTTTGAATAATATTTAGCTGGTACCAAGTGAAAGAAGCTGGCCTCGTCTACAGATCATCAGTTAAACAGGTGTGTCCAAACCTTTTGCAAAGGGGGCCAGATTCGGTAATATCATTATCGCGTCACATCGAACTCTTTGAAAACAGCGACTGTCTCTTTGCAAATGAGGCAGACACAGCTGTTGCGTGTTTTATTGAAGAAATAGTCCAATATCCACCTATCCTTGAAGCGTTGGCCATCGCAGTCAACTTTTTTTTTTTTATTGATTGTCGCCATTTTAGAAAATTAAAGTAAACGGGTCACACGGGGTAATGTTGCTTAGAGTGCTGCTCTTAAAGTTTTTCAAACTTTCGTGAGAATAGACTGATTTTGTGTGGACAAGATAGTTGTAGATATCAGGGTAGCAGATGTCAGGCAGAGAGGGCGAAGACAGCGGGTCGAAAAATATCGATTTAGGCATCAAATATGGATCTGGCGAATGGATAGACTGAAGCTTTTCCACATAACGCCTTTTATGCAACGCATCCAATGAGTTTACAGCGTCTGAAAGCACCGGGGCTTCCATGAATTGCACTATAAATTGAAACCATTGAGAATACGGATAAACAATGACGGACAATATGGCGGCCGGATACAGCGACACGTCATTCTGTGACGTTGGTGAGTAGGGTCTATAGGAAATGAATGGAAATAGTGTACGAAGGAGATGTTTTACAAAGCTGAACCTACCAATTCTCTCCAAAATTTATGTCCCTGGTGCCAAATTCACTTGCAAAGATGTGGAAGTACATAAAAATGTTCAGATAAAGAGATGGCTTGAGTCTCGAGGGCTGAAAAAGACCACAAAAAAAAAAACGAGCCTACCTTAGCTTTTTTAATCGACACCTTTTTCTTACGCGACTGACAATTACATTCTCCTGTTTCAACAAGGAGACTTCACCACCAGCCCTGTCTTTCTTATATATTATGTCCTCTGGTTGTCCTACGTCTCTGACCGTTCTTGGGGGTATTTTATATTTTGTGTAGCGATCGCAAATGCTACTCAGTGACAGCCAACGAACACTTAATTTTTTCATTGATAGCAAATCTTAATTCTATAATTTATTTACACTTCCCCTTAGTAAAGCTTTTTTTTTTTTTTTTTTACAACAGAAATGGCAACAGTGGCAGTCAGATAGCCTACCATTTTAATTCTTTTCAGGTCATTCATTGTCAGGCACAACGTCACGCTAAAAAATAAGTTAAAAATATCAAAATGGTTTACCTTTTTGTCCTCTGAAAGACCATACCAACGCAACAAAATGTTTACTGCATATGAAATCTGAATGAATTCACTGAGCTGGTGTTAAAAGTCGGCGCAAGTTGATTCCTTCTTCACATTTTTTACTCCCTTGATATGTCGAAATGTCTAGAGTCGGTCCTACAAGTTCCAAAAAAAGAAATGTGTGATCGGTAGAGGTGTGCAAAATTTCCGATTCTTAGATTATTCACGATTCGGCCGTGGAAGATTCGAGAACGATTCACAAACATCCAAATTCCGGTTATTGAAATATGCCAAGTAAAGCGGAAGTACAACACACTCAGCGCGCCGCGCGGTCAATGAGCAACGAAGCGAGAGTAGCTAAACATCATGCTTCTCATTACCCGGCCCCTCGGGTAATGCCAATGCTCAACTCACGGCTCTAGCTCAACTCATGCCACGAGATAAATAAACACAACAACATACCTGAAGCTGCTACAAAAGTACGTCATCCACATAATGTTACGGTAGATATCATTTATATAAGACTAGATGCACTACGGTAGCGGTAGCGTTTGCAACACATCTACAAAAAGCTAGATGCAGACGTAGTAAACGGCCGCCATCTTAAAGCAGTACACTTCTCTGCAAGGCTGTTGTAGCGAACCTTCCAAGCAAACCTAATTAACTTTTTAACTTTTTATCTAAAATACTCCTAAATCGGTAAAATATTGACTTGAATCTATCTTTAAAATAGTTTTAAAACTTTCACATGTGGAAAGTTGACAAAAGGGAAATTATGGATTAACGGGAGCAATTTTAACAACTTTAACGGTTGATTCACAACATTAAATTAATTGAATGTAGTTTAAAGCTGCTGATACAGAATGGGGACTGGAGTTTTTTATTTACTGTTATTTTTGTATATTTGTTTACCGCTATATGTTAACTTGATACTGAAATAGTAGTTTGGTTTAGCCTGAGAGTATTTTTGAACAATTTTGGAACAAATGTACAAAATATTAAAAAAAAAAAAAAAAAAAAAAAAAAAAAAGGGGGGGGGGGGGGGGGGGTGCATCAATAATCGTTTTAGAATCGAATCGGACCATCTGAATCGTAATCGTAATCGAATCGTTAGGTGCCCAAAGATTCCCAGCTCTAGTGATCGGCATGTTCGTTTTTGAAAGATTACCGGAGAAAAGTAGCAGAATTAAAATTGTTTCTATGCGAAGGCAGGTCTATAATGTCCCACTTCTGCTTTACATCCGCTTTACGATGCGACGTCAGGGTCTAAAAATAGCATGCATGCGGGTACGCCATTGCAGGGCACATGGAGACAAGCAACCTTTCACATTCACACTTATGGAGAATTTAAAGTGCTCATTAAGTCTATCGTGCATATTTATTTGTATGTGGGAGGAAACCGGGGTATCCAGAGATAACCCACGTAGTCGTGTGGAGAACATGGAAACTTCACACAGAAAGGTCTTAGGTTGAACCATTGATCACAGAACTGTGACGTGGAAGTGCTAACCACTGATTAACTGTGCCCCAAGATGTAAAAACTGAATTACAGATATCTGTGTCACATACAGTATCTCGTCTAGTATTTCAATTCTAAGAAGTCTTGCCATGTTTACCCACATGCTGATACCGTCCATTAAATATACAGTAGTTGTACAGTGACATGAAAAAGTATTTGAACTAGGGCTGCAGCTATCCATTATTTTAGTAGTCGATTAATCGATGAACCATTAGTTTGAATAATCGCGTAATCGGATAAGGAACATGAAAAATTAAATTACCTGACTTGAGCCTCAAACAGTATAAAAAATAAAGGAGGATCTATGTACAACAAAAAAACAATTGGCTAACTTAGATAGCAAAAGTCCGCTAGTTCAAATGCTATAAAATGCTAACTTTTTAACAATGATCTTAACAAATGGTTCAGACACATATTCCCACAAAAATAGGCTAAATATACCTATAAACTAAATTACAAATGCAATGAAAAAACATTAGCTCAAACAAAAACATAGCTTATGTTGGTCTTCACAGGGAGCACCTGGATTCAGGCATGTGAAATGAGGCAGACTAGAAGGCAGTGTATCCACCCAAATCAATAAAACTAAATGCAAACACTTTCAAAATCAACCATTACAATGCCACTTTAATTAAGCGAATACTCGACGCAGCAAAATGTAATTCGAATTCATTCATTCATTCATTCATTTTCCATGCCGCGTTTCCTTTTTTTTTTTTTTTTTTAATCAAAAACTCGAGTTAATCGATTAATCATTGCAGCACTAATTTGAACCTAATGGAATTTCTCATATTTCTGCAAAGAATCACTATAATAAGTGAGCTGATCTTTTTCAAAATCACACAGATGTAAAAACAGCGTCTGCTTTAACTGAAACCACTCAAATATTTATAGGTTTTCATATTTTTATGAGGATAGCATGCAAACAATGACAGAAGGGGCAAAAATAAGTAAGCAAATCCTCTGCCTAAGGAGACTTAAAGAGCAATTGAAACCAAGTTTTACCAAACAATTAAAGTCAGGTGTGTGCCCAATCACTGATTGAGTGGTTTAAAGCATCTATTCATTTTAAAATCATTGAAATAGACTGAATTAGTGGTCATTTAATACAGGAATTGTCCTTGTTTAACTGGGTGTCGATTTTCAATTTGTCTTCTACGGAAAATCACTCGTTTATTTATGCTCAAAATGGCGACTTCTCAGGAGAAGGCGTTTTGTGTTTTGCGAAAACAAATGCCATTGTCACAGTAGAACGTGCTTTCAGTTTTTGTCGCTGGTGGTGGTCACATTGAGCACTTGAAGTTATATGCAATACTTGTATCCAGCTAGTTATTAATTCTATTTTTTTTTTTTTTTTTTTTTTTTTTTAAATATACCACAATGGTTTTGGCACATTCTTTTTAAATAACCCTGTATTTTTCTTTTACTTAAAACCCAATCTTTTTCACCCAATTCCGATCCTCTGAAAAATGGTGCAATCAGCACGATTTCCCATCACATGATTTTGATCTGGGACATCCTTAACTTATACCGCTTCTTTAACCGAGTCATGCTTGGACATTGCCCTACATCTAACTTGTTCCGTAACCTCACTCCACAAAGAGAGACACAAAAACTTCCCAATGTGCTCTGTACCCTCTGATGCTGTAGTAAATGGAACTCCCTCCTCAAACTATAAAACCCTTCCTGTGTTAAAAAATAAATAAATAAAAATAAAATAGTTTCTGAATATTGCCAGGAAGTGATTTATTTATTGCTTTGTGTATGAGTGGAGCTTTATCTGTGGGTTTTAATGTTCTAGATTTTTAAGAGTAATGTTTTTGTGCGATCTCTATGCCCAGCATTATATATTATCCTTATCGCCCTTACGGCCAACGGGGGTGTTGTTGATTCACTTTGTCAGTTTATGGAGTCTGCTAGCCTTCTTCGCATAACAGGACTAGTTTTAAAATAGGATTAGTCCATTGTTACAACCCCCACGGCAGAGAGGTTTAAAAGAAAAAAAAATTGGACCACTGCAACGCCAAATGGGCCAGCTTTGTAGATAAAGCAGAGTCAGCAAACCTAAGGACATGCTTAATGTTTTACGATGCAGATTATTTACTGCAATTCCCAAGTTATATCATTAAAAGTCAATTTCAATCATCGGGCCAAACATATTTTGCCACAAGTAAAGCAATATTCCATCAAATTAATTCAATATTCGAGTGCAATAAACTTCAGGTTGGGTTATTTGAACCACAAATATGTTTGAGGAATAAGGGAGTTCCAAAAAATCGATTATTAGATGCATCACGATTCGACACGTGACGATTCGATTACGATTCATAAAGGTTCAAAAACGATGATTTTACCTAATAACCTTACGAAAGCCTCTCGTAGCAGAACGAAATTCATGACATTTCTGCCACCTGGACACCTCTAACGACGCAGGCACAATGTTATGATGGATGCTGCCGGTTACTGAGCGAGAGATCTACTCCTTTTTAAAAGAAGGAAAGTAAATTTGTGTATGAGACAGGCAGGGACCCGACGGTGGCGCTCCTGTGCGCAAGTTAATTTTTTAGAGCGAGAGGGGGAGATAGTTTGTTGCGCCTTGTCTTTCAGATGTCCAGCAGTAGTTTCAAGTTACGTCAACTGAAAAATGTCCTGAGTGTGTTGTTAAGACCCGTGTGCGTCTATCAGAGGTGAGTACACGAACCCTCTTGTACTGTTTAGCCTTTATTGTTGTTGTTTTTGAGATGTTAACAGTTAGCGACGAGCGCTAAGCTAATCAGCTAATTTGCTAACGTGTATTTCATATGCAGAACGTGTAACACCATGATTAAGTACAGCGGTAACACTACAAACATGCGAAATAGTACAGAAATCTGTGAAAACAATGTATATTGGTTAAAAGAAGTCTTATTTCTAACGACGCTTTGTTTCCAGAAAATGTGGAATTCATTCCAACTGTGTAACTTTTATTGCATTGTTGAGAGAAATAAGTTTTTGCATTTCTTAATAATAAAAAAAAAAAAGCAGCTTAAGGGCAGCTTTTTCTTATATGGGCATGTTTCCATCCGTCCTGTTGAATCATTAGGCTATTCTCTGGGCTCTGAGTGAGTGGGTGAGTTAGCGAGGGAGAAACACGTCTGCGAACCTACGTTCATTGTTTATGCTTTTTAAATATCTCTACAGAGGCAACGCCTGTGTGTATCATCTTTTCTGTTGTTGTTGTTGTGTTGTCCACCCGCGACTGGACACTTAGAGCCAGTTCTGTGGGTGTTTGAACAATGTGCTAAAGCTAGCAAAAGCATGCTAGCTGTTTATGTCATTGCTGTAAAACAACCTAATTATCATTTATTTACGTTGATGCGAACCTGTTTGGTATCGAGGACCAAATTGATTCAGCAAGTTATACGGTCATCCAGCATTGTCATTTGGGAGTTCGCTGTATAGCCAGGACCGAGCCGTAGTGTCCTGGTGAGGACAGTATATTCGCATTTCGTCGTTCATGCACTGTACACTGTACATTTATTCAACATGTTGTTCTCTATTGTATTTTTATATTAAATTGCCTTTCAAGATGACATATCTGTTCTATGTGTTGGATTTTATCCCCAAAAATGCGACTTATACTCCGGTGCAGAGGTTGTGCAAGACTTTTTCGTTGTCTGTCATTTTGACTGACAGTGTCATAAAAATCCGGTCATAATCTATTTTTACCCGTCACTTACATTTTTAAAATGATAATAATGACATATTCAATAGTATTTAGTTTTCATTCATTTTTAATTAATATTCTGTCCGAACAAGCAAACAGACAGCGGAGTGCACCAATCAGCCACGGGCAGACGTGCCGTTAGCAAAGCGACGAGGGCAGGACGAGGGACTTGCGCACGGAAGTAAACATACGAGGAGAACGGAGTTTATTCAACATGGCTAGCGCGAGACAGACTGTTGTCAATGTCTCGTGTCGATGTGTTTTAGCTCATTTAAAACTGAATTTACCGCGGATTGGAACATATTCTCGGCTCTCCCGCCATCCGTGTTGTTGTAGAGACGACTTTCGGCGCGGAAGAGTGACGTTGCTCGTGAAGAACACGTCTCGCAAATAAACAAATCTGATTTGTCCATTGATTTTGTACCTACTCGAGAGGCTGTGTCCCAGACTTTTCTCTCTGTGTTTGAAAAATACAGGGAGAACAGTCTGGCCGTGCCAGGAAAACACTCAGTTGCCTTAACATTTTTCCGAGTAAGACCAACAACGTCATGCATCAAGAGAGACAATAGCTAATTAATATGCTCACTCGCCACCCTGTGGTCTGGGGTGTGAATTGCAACCTGTCAAAATGACAGATGGACTTCAGTTTTTTCCGTCACCGTTTTAAAAAACCGGTCAACGACGGAAAATATTCGGTTAACGCGACCCCTGCTCCGGTGTGACTTGTATATGTTTTTTTTCTCTTCGTTGGGCATATTATGGCTAGTGTGACTTGTACTCAGGTGCGACTTGTCCGAAAAATACGGTAATCACCTTTTATTCTCACTTGAGTCCCATACACAAAACACACATCTCTGAGCAATTGTTCGCCTAATTCATTATCCGTCACTTTTTCAGGGCTTTTTCTCATCAGGATAGCTCAACATTGTTGAGTGATTCTCCATGGCAACCCCCGCTGGGTGGTCCCGTTTTCACTGACGGGGAGCAAGAATCTGACTCTCCATCATCCTGTAAGATTCACAGTAGTTTTGCTTAATTCTACACAAAAGCCACACAATTGCACAGTTGCCTTCCAAACAGCAATTTCATTTTTAACTTCCCAGTCAAGTTCTTGTTCTCTGTACACACATCTCGGCTCTCGAAAAATACATTGTTTTTCAAGGGTTGTTTCCCATGAGGTATCATCTTTGCTACAACTTGCTGCAAGCTACGATCATTAACGTCGGGTAGAGCTGGAAGAAATGTACCTATTTTTATTTTTTGTACGGTGTGGTATTTGATGTGAGGGAAGACTATCGAACAATGAAGGTGGAAACTGAGGAGAAAATGAAAGAAGGCTGGAAAAGGAAGGAAACTTTGATGTGGGATTGCTTTCCCCAAAACTCAAGGAGAGGCTACATTGTTCCGCAAAAGAACGAAGAAACTATAAAATAGATATTTTTCAATGACATAATCAAGACTGAGTGGGAGCATTTTTCTCAGTTCTCATCTCATTACCAGAAGTGAAATCTCCAAATTAAAAAAAATCCTTAAAAGATGAGTTTATGGGCATTTTATTTTTCTTTTCAGTGTGGCCACAAAAGTCCGGAAATATGATACATACAACTTCATCACTATACTACTGCACAGTCAATTTTAAGGTGACTTGCTGCAACTAATGACTATTTTTTTATTATCAATTAATTGGACAATTAATTAAACGATTAATCGATTAATCAGATAAATGTCACTTTTTTTTCCAATTACCTTCCCAATTTAACTTGAAGTCGTTTTAGGCATGTTGCAAGTAACAATGAAGACAAAATGGATGACTATGTCCTTCAAAAATTATATTTTATGACAGCTTCCTGACTTAACTGTGGTTTACAACTGTACTGTTTTAAGTAGAGATGTCGGGTCCGATCACGTCATTTTCAAAGTATCGGAATCGGCAAAAAAATATCGGACATGCCTTTCTTTTAATATATATATATATATATATATATATATATATACATATATATATATATATATACTTTTTTTTTTTTTTTTAATTAAATCGTTTTCTAATTGTATTTAACGTTACAGACATAATATGTTACACTCATCCAGAGTCTTTAGTTTAGGCTTAAGGTAGGGTTATCAAATTAATCCCGTTAATGGCAGTAATTTAAGAAAAATTTTATCACGTTAAAATATTTAACGCAATTAACGCATGCGCGGCATGACCCACACACGCAGTGTCACTTTCAATCTGTAATGGCGCCGTTTTACCTACACAGTGGGGAGAACAAGTATTTGATACACTGCCAATAGGTTTTTCCATTGGCAGTGTATCAAATACTTGTTCTCCGCACTGTATATAGAGCTAAAAGGCAGCGAAAAATGAGTAGAGTGAATTTTGGCAGCCTTTGGAGCCTTTTTTTAATTGGCTAAAGTCTTACAATCCCTCTCCCTACAATTAGAAATATCGTGTGAAGCAATGTGGGGAAGAAAGGGAGTAATTGATCTTTTTCTTAACACCCTATGTTATTTCCCAACGCAGAGAAGATATATCAATTGGTACCACTACGCACAGTCATGGTTGCACTTCCCATCATGCATTTGGGCAGAACAGTTAAATGGCTACAGTATCATTTACTGAAAGCAAATACACTAGATGGCAATATTTAGTCACAATATACAAAGTCACATTTATCCTTTCAGAATTACAAGTCTTTCAATCCGTGGATCCCTCTCACAGAAAGAATGTTAAAAATGTAAATGCCATCTTGAGGATTTATTATCATAATAAACAAATACAGTACTGATGTACTGTATGTTGAATGTATATATTCGTCCGAGCATTTTTTTCTTAATGCATTGCCAAAATGTATATGACCGGGAAAAATGATCGGGAATGATTCGAATTGAATCGGGAGCAAAAAAAAAAAAGCAATCTGATCGGGAAATATCGGGATCAGCAGATACTCAAACTAAAAAGATCGGGATCGGATCGGGAGCAAAAAAAAACATGATCGGAACAACCCTAGTTTTAAGTACATAAAACTTGAAGTTTTAAATAAGGTTCTGATGACAAAATGTAAGAATTTCTCAGTACAAAAATCAGACAAAAGTCATGTTTATTCAAATTTTTAAAAAAGTGCTCCTGATTGACTTTTTTTTTTCTTGTGGGCAAAGCGCTGACATAAATTGTGTCAATGACTCATTTATTTTTTCTTTAAACAAAATTGAATCAGGTTTTTTTAATCAAACAGTTGTTTATAAATAGCCTAGAATCCAATGCCAGTTTCAAAGCACAATTTACAGTTTGAATGGGATTTTGTGACTTTGAGCTGCTATATGAATGGGTTTATCTGTGCTGTTTCTTTCTAAAAAGAAATGGGACAACTTTACTGTCTAATAATAACTCAAGCTTTAACATTCTTCTCCAAAACACAATACAAAGGGACACTTAAGACACTGATTAGCAAAATCGCTAACTAGCTTAGTGCTCCGTGGTAAGTAGTGACGTCTCATCGACAAAGAATACAAACAATACAATTGACTTCATTTACTCATCTCTGATGGAGGCACACCAGATCTAACAACACAAAATACAATCCAGCTCTCGAAACGAAACGTCATAAAGTTATTGATTCAGCAACCCAACCTGAGTGTAGCAGACCAGCAGTGAACTCTCTCTCTTTCTTGCTCTAATCACTGGTGTGCGCGAGCAGCCTCCCATTACACACATAGGCCCAAACAGGGCTGCTCTTAGCTGCCGGCAAAAATCGATTATTAAATACTAATTTATTAATCGATTTTAATCCATTTAATTGATTACTTGTTGCAGCCTTAGTACAGTAGTACCTAGGCCTGCACAAAATACATATCACATATATATCATTGGAACATCGCAATCACGATTTGCGCATGAGCAATAGTCCAATCACATGATGTGCGATTGTTTTCGTTGCGGTTTGTTTTTGGTTTGTTTTTTAACACGCATCTGTGCAATTAAGGCAGTACTTCTCAAATAGTGGGGGACAAAGCAATGCCTCGGGGGGTACATGTGACCTTGCAGAACATACTTTTTTGCCATACTAAAAAAACGTGTAATTGCATATCCACTCAGTGGGTGGCACACCGTGGCAGTGGCGCGCTTATTTTCAGAGCGCATTATTTTTGCATTAAACACAAGCACACAGCAAAGAGCAAAATATATGAAGACTCCCAAAAGCTAAAACAAGGAAATATAACCAAGCGTACGTATCATTTGGCTTCACTTTTAATACAGTGGGAGACAAGGAAAGACCAGTATCTGTGTCTAAAAATGTTGGCAGCTGGCAGCATGAAGCAAAATCAATGAAGACGCCACTTAAAGACATTACACCCCAACCTCAATAAACTAGCGAGCATTGTGAGCATCATAGAAAAAAAAAAAACAACAGAAAATATTTGAGAAGCACTGAATTAAGGTATACAGTGGGGCAAATAAGTATTTAGTCAACCACTAATTGTGAAAGTTCTCCCACTTGAAAATATTAGAGAGGCCTGTAATTGTCAACATGGGTAAACCTCAACCATGAGAGACCTAATGAGGAAAAAAACCCAGAAAATCACATTGTTTGATTTTTAAAGAACTTATTTGCAAATCATGGTGGAAAATAAGTATTTGGCCAATACCAAAAGTTCATCTCACTACTTTGTTATGTACCCTTTGTTGGCAATAACGAAAGCCAAACGCTTTATGTAAATCTTCACAAGCTTTTCACACACTGTTACTGGCATTTTGGCCCATTCCTCCATGCAGATCCCTTCTAGAGCAGTGATGTTTCGGGGCTGTCGTTAAGCAACACTGACTTTCAACTCCCTCCACGGATTTTCTATGGGGTTGAGATCTGGAGACTGGCTAGGCCACTCCAGGACCTTGAAATGCTTCTTACGAAGCCACTCCTTTGTTGCCCTGGGTGTGTATTTGAGATTATTGTCATGCTGAAAGACCCAGCCAGATCTCATCTTAAATGCCCTTGCTGATGGAAGGAGATTTTCACTCAAAACCTCTCGATACATGGCCCCATTCATTCTTTCCTTTACACAGATCAGTTGTCCTGGTCCCTTTGCAGAAAAACAGCCCCAAAGCATGATGTTTCCACCCCCAATCTTCACAGTAGGTATGGTGTTCTTCGGATCAATTCAGTATTCTTTCTCCTCCATACACGAGAACCTGTGTTTCTACCAAAAAGTTCTATTTTGGTTTCATCTGACCATAACACATTCTCCCAGTCCTCTTCTGGATCATCCAAATGCTCTCTAGCGAACCGCAGACGGGACTGGACGTGTACTTTCTTCAGCAAGGGGACATGTCTGGCAGTGCAGGATTTGAGTCCCTAGCGGCACATTGTGTTACTGATGGTAGCCATTGTTACTGTGGTCCCAGCTCTCTTTAGGTCATTCAGTAGGTCTCCCCGCGTGGTTCTGGGATTTTTGCTCACCGTTCTTGTTATCATTTTGACGCAACGGGGTGAGATCTCCCATGGAGCCCCAGATCGAGGGAGATTATCAGTGGTTTTGTATGTCTTCTTTTTTCTAATAATTGCTCCCACAGTAGATTTCTAAACACCAAGCGTTTTACCTAGTGCAGATTCAGTCTTCCCAGCCTGGTGCAGGTCTACAGTTTTGTCTCTGGTGTCCTTCGACAGCTTTTTGGTCTTGGCCATAGTGGAGTTTGGGGTGTGACTGAATGAGCTTGTGGACAGGTGTCTTTTATACCGATAATGAGTTCAAACAGGTACCATTAATACAGGTAACAAGTGGAGCCTCGTTAGACCTCGTTAGAAGAAGTTAGACCTCTTTGATAACCAGAAATCTTGCTTGTTTGTAGGTGACCAAATACTTATTTTCCACTCCAATTTGGAAATAAATTCTTTAAAAATCAAACAATGTGATTTTCTATTTTTTTCCCACATTCTGTCTCTCATGGTTGAGGTTTACCCATGCTGACAATTACAGGCCTCTCTAATCTTTTCAAGTACAGGAGGAGAACTTGCACAATTGGTGGTTGACTAAATACTTATTTGCCCCACTGTATAAAAACTGTCAGTCTGTATTAGTGTGTACTAGGCAGTGTGGAGCACCCACTCTTCTATTTTTTTTAAATTAAAAATATATTTAATATTTTTGCTGCTATTGAAGTCTGAAATCGTGATACGAATCGTATCGCCAGTTATGAGGCAATACACACTCCTACTAACTAGTATCATGTTTGCATATAGGAGATAAACTAAAGTAACAGTAGTGATGAACATACCTCTTAAATATGCACAATGCTGTTGAATGAGAAAACACTCATTTAGCTACAGACACGCTCAGTATGATTTGCGCTAAATAGCTGCTAGCTGCTCTGCGTATCCCCAGAGAGCCAGCTTCGGGAGAGGTTATGTGAGAAAATGCAGCGGTCTGAGAGAATGTGTTTATCTCTCTGTCCTTTTATGCATGAGGGGATATTGCTGAAACTGATTGAACTTCCACATAGTATCACAGCAACCAGCGATCACGTAATAAGCAGCAGTTATAGCAGTTTCTTGTTTGACATATTGCTTATATATGCCATGTTGCTAGGTGTGGTGCTATTTCAGTATTAATTTATATATTAATTAGTACTAAAGATGTCCTGATCGATCGCCATCACGTCATTTTCAAAGTATCGGAATCCGCAAAAAAATATCGGACATGCCTTTTTAAAATTTAAAAAAAAAAATTTTTTAATTAAATCATTTTCTAATTGTATGTAACGTTACAGACAAAATGTCTTCCACTCATCCAGAGTCTTTAGTTTTGGCTTAAAGTAGGGCTATCAAATTTATCGAGTTAACGGCGGTAATAACATTTAAATATTTAACGCAATTAACGCATGCGCTGCACTACCCACTCACGCATTGTCGCGTTCAATCTATAATGGCACCGTTTTACGTATACATAGAGTTAAAAGGCAACGTAAAATGAGTAGAGAGGATTTTGGCAGCCTTTGAAGCCTTTTTTTAATTGGCTAAAGCCTTACAATCCCTCTCTCAACAATTAGAAATATCGTGGAAAGCAATGTGGGGAAGAAAGGTAGTAGTTGATCTTTTTCTTAACACACTATGTTATTTCCCAACGCAGAGAAGATATATCAATTGGTACCACTATGCACAGTCATGGTTGCACTTCCCATCATGCATTTGGGCAAAAGTTAAATGGCAGCAGTATCATTTACTGAAAGCTCAACAAATACACTAGATGGCAATGTTTAGTCACAAAATACAAAGTCACATTTATCCTTTAAGAATTACAAGTCTTTCTATTCGTGGATCCCTCTCACAGAAAGAATGTTAATAATGTAAATGCCATCTTGAGGATTTATTGTCATAATAAACAAATACAGTACTTATGTACTGTATGTTGAATGTATATATTCGTCCGAGTTTTATTCATTTTTTTCCTAATGCATTGCCAAAATGTATATGATCGGGAAAAATTATCGAGAATGATTGGAATTGAATCGGGAGCAAAAAAAAAAAAAAAAAGCAATCGGATCGGGAAATATCGGGATCGGCAGATATTCAAACTAAAACGATCCGGATCGGATCGGGAGCAAAAAAACATGATCGGAACAACCCTAATTAGTACGGTTATACAAACGGTTATATTAATAGTTGAACTTATCGTTTTGCGACTTGAGATATACTACCTCCTGCTGAGTAAACACGAGGCTTTCTTTTAACTCTTTAATCTCGGCTTGAAGGATTTCTAATGCTATCGATATTTTCTTATCGATTGATCCAAAAAAAAAAAATAGTCGAACTTATCACTAAGCCTGTCGCGATACGCAATAAGTCAGTTTATCGCACGGTGAATAAAAATGAGGGTGGTAAATTTGTGCGTGTTGATTGCATATGAGACTTCATTTCTTTTCACAGATGTTTATTGGTCATCAACACGTCGTAAAATTAAGGTTCAGAAATACAAAATAGGGAAACACATCTATATTAAACATTGTAAAAGGTTAGCATTTCTACACTGAGGCCAATGGAAAAAAAGACAATGTACTAACCACTTTAGCCTGCTATAAAACAGTATAAAAGCAGTCTTCTCCAAAATGCAAAATTGCGGTTAAAAGGTGACACTTCAAACATGAAAACTCGCTGGTTCATAGCATTTGCAAACAATGCGAAAAAAGAAAAATCTATTACTAACACCACATGTGTGACAAAAAGAGAAGCGCTTAATCTTACGGTTAGCGGCTTAGCAAACGTACTTTCAGTAAACATTTCAAAATAAAAGCATGCGATGTTCAATATGTAAATAAAGATTTCTGGTGTTAATCTCAAATTCTTCAGATTCTATACGGAGAATAGCTTTAAAATGGCACACATTATGAAAAATCTGATTGGTAATGAATAATTTGGCTTCAAATTTGCCAACATGCGCACTTTGCACGACAAGATGACAGTCTTTTTGGATCAAATAAACACTTTTGCTTTAATTGGCAGAGAACAAAAATGGCGCTGGGTTTCTCACTTATTTCATATTATGTACTTAGCTAGCTTTCAAATGACTTGTAATGCATTGTTTTTTGTTTTTTTTTTAATATTTATTATTTCTAATATAGTTTGTGTTTTATTTAAGAATAATAATTTATTGCATTTGAATGGGTGATTTATTACATTGTATTGTCACTACATTAGTGGTTGAATTGGTAAAAAAAAATGACAATCTCGCAAATCGGCAATAATTTATGAGACAATACATCACCTACTAAAATTTGTTATCGTTACAGGCCTACTTATCACTGATTATTTTTGCAATTTGCATTTGATTAGTATTATCCGTGGACCACTGTTGATTTTTTAATAACAGTGGAGAATGTCTTAAGATGTTAATGCCTTGCCAATGTGACATGTCTGTAATTTAATGTAAATATTCTGCCTTTGAATTACCGACACTGATTTGCCAAACAGATGTCCACTTATAATACTAGTCCCATGCAAATTTGCATTGTCAGTGTTTGTTATTGTAATTAAGCAGATTCCCTCTATTTATTTTCTTGTCATGTTCTTTTCTCTTTGTTAGCACGCCTCCCTGTATCTGTCGTGGGTAAGGAAGGTTGCTGTGAAATTTTAATTGGCAATCAGCAGTTTTTCAGGAGCGAACTTTAATCCAGTCTCATCTCAAAATGTATGGAATGGCAAAAAAAAAAGGGCAAGCGTCCCGCCTCTAATGAGAATTTTTGAGTTAGCGCTTTTGTGCTTTAAACTCAGGAGTGGCAGCAATCTTGTCGGTATCAGAACAAGTGGACAAGCCATCAACTGTAAAAAAAAAACAAAAAACAACAAAAAAAAAAAAACAAAGATCCAGCTGTAATGTCTTCCTCTCGTTTGTTATTGTGTTGATTTGCGGGTGACGTATCACCCTCATAGTCAAGTCACATGAACAAATGTCTCAAAAGGCTTCACAGACCCACTCTTGACAATTACGAGATCCACTGATCTGACTTCCAAAAGAGTTAGGAGACCACCACCTACTGTGGATTATTACATAATGTCAGTGAAAAAAAATCAAATTTACAGACTTTGATTATCTCATGCAAATGCACAGCAGGCAACACCAAGGTTGGACGATAACTGGAAAATTAGCAAAGGTTCATAGTTAATATTAGGGCATATACACTCACCGGCCACTTTATTAGGTATACCATGCTAGTAACGGGTTGGACCCCCTTTTGCCTTCAGAACTGCTTCAATTCTTCTAGTCATAGATTCAACAAGGTGCTGTAAGCATTTCTCAGAGAGTTTGGTCCATATTGACATGATGGCATCACACAGTTGGTGCAGATTTGTCGGCTGCACATCCATGATGCGAATCTCCCGTTCCACCACATCCCAAAGATGCTCTATTGGATTGAGATCTGGTGACTGTGGAGGCCATTTGAGTACAGTGAACTCATTGTCATGTTCAAGAAACCAGTCTGAGATGATTCCAGCTTTATGACATGGTGCAATATCCTGCTGAAAGTAGCCATCAGAAGTTGGGTACATTGTGGTCATAAAGGGATGGACATGTTCAGAAACAATACTCAGGTAGGCTGTGGCATTCCAACGATGCTCAACTGGTACCAAGGGGCCCAAAGAGTGCCAAGAAAATATTCCCCACACCATTCCACCACCACAACCAACCTTAACCGTTGATACAAGGCAGGATGGATCCATGCTTTCATGTTGTTGACGCCAAATTCTGACCCTACCATCCGAATGTCGCAGCAGAAATCGAGACTCATCAGACCAGGCAACGTTTTTCCAATCTTCTATTGTCCAATTTCGATGAGCTTGTGCAAATTGTAGCCTCAGTTTCCTGTTCTTAGCTGAAAGGAATGGCACCCAGCGTGGTCTTCTGCTGCTGTAGCCCATTTGCCTCAAAGTTCGACGTACTGTGCGTTCAGAGATGATCTTCTGCCTACCTTGGTTGTAACGGGTGGTTATTTGAGTCACTGTTGCCTTTCTATCAGCTCGAACCAGTCTGGCAATTCTCCTCTGACCTCTGGCATCAACATGGCATTTCCGCCCACAGAACTGCTGCTCACTGGATATTTTTTCTTTTTCGGAACATTCTCTGTAAACCCTAGAGATGGTGGTGCGTGAAAATCACAGTTGATCAGCAGTATCTGAAATACTCAGACCAGCCCTTCTGGCACCAACAACCATGCCACGTTCAAAGTCACTCAAATCACCTTTCTTCCCCATACTGATGCTTGGTTTGAACTGCAGAGGTATACCTAATAAAGTGGCCGGTGAGTGTATGTGTGCTGACACCTACAGTAGGTTTACTAGTGTTGGGAACTTTTGGGTACCTTACGATACGATACGGTTTTCGATACAAGGCTCATGATAACAACCTCACGATGCCGATTATCGATACATGGGTCAGAAAATCATGATAGGATATTCTACAAAACAACGAATGAACAGAAAAAAAAAACTAGGTATTTTCATCCTTCTGCTGTGAATTGGAACGAGTTTATTACTATTAGATGTCCAGTTCATTTGAAGTGGGAGGATGGCAGGTAGGCATGTCCCGCTATGTTATTCTGATGGTATGATAACCTTAAGCCAAAATATCACGCTTTTACAGTATCACGGTATTGCAATTAGAGCTCTAAAATATGTTACTTTGAGATATCTGGGCTTAAAAAAAATAAAAACAATTAACAGGATTTTTATTTTTCAAAATATATTAGCAAACTGGAACATAAGTATAATGTTGCCTAATGCCTAAACCCACAGCCACAGCTCAACATTATTACCATCAGAAGAAAATAATTGAATTATTTTCCATAGAAAACGTGTGTATGACTCGTATCATTTTTACATTATACACACACTCCCTTTTTCAACACAGACAGTTGCCAAAGAGAGGTAACGTTCACAACAGTGTTTATTAACCTTTAATTTTGTATAAATAGGAAATCATATTGGAGGTTTTGCCTCCCCGGCAGCCACCCTCTGCAAACATGTTTTACATGTCGGTTGGCCCTCCTCCTCTAAGCCGCGGCCGTCTGTAACTTTTCTGTAGCTGAAATATTCCAATACCAGCAATTTCGTTTTCTTCGATGGGGGAAAAGTTCAGGAGTTTCACCTCCTCCAGCTATTGTGTAGCACAGCTGGCTAAATGACACTGAGCAACAACTGGGGGAGGAGGGTTGAGCCTTGCAGTTGCAAGCCGGGGATTTCTCCATGTATTTTTGAGACGTAAAAAATAGCTAATACCTTAGGGCAGGGGTGTCCAAACTTTTTGCAAATGGGCCAGATTTGGTGTGGTAAAAATGTGGATGGCCGACCTTGGCTGACGTCCTTTACGCGGAACAATATATTTAAGCAAATTTTAGCAAGCCATTCCGTGTGTCACATTTGCTTTATTTTTTTTTTTTTAATTAATAATTTCAACAATCTCGCAACTAGCCTTTGTGGTGTTCTCTTTCGACTCTCGGGCTCTTGTGAAATACTGTAGCTGTAAAATTAAACTAGCTTCAAGATGCTTGAATTTCTCGCTACGTATCTTCTCTGTAATCTTGTCGTACATGTCAGCGTGTCTTGTTTGGTAATATCGCCTCACATTGAACTCTTTAAAAACAGTGACTGTCTCTTTGCAAATGAGGCAGACACAGTTGTTGCGTATCTTAATGAAGAAATATTCCAATTTCCACCTATCCTTGAAGCATCAGCCGTCACAGTCAACTTTCTTTTTTTTTGTTGATTATCGCCATTTTAGAAAATTGGGAATAAAGGGTCACCTGGGGTAATGTTGCTTAGAGTGCTGCTGCCTTTTGGTTGGTAAATAAGGAGCAGCATTTAATGTGTAAGCTACTTCATATGCTGGTAGCAGTACTGCTGACCAATTTATTAAGCCTGTGTGCGGGCCAGACGTAATTGATTTTATGACAGAGGCTGGGGGCCGGATGAAATTTGACCAAGGGCCGCATTTGGCCCCCGGGCAGGACTTTGGACATGTCTGCCTTAGGGAAACCTTAACATTTTCATACCACGGTATACATTGAAACTGGTAATCGGCACATGTCTAGTGGCAGGGAACAATCATTCGTTCCCTCCTACTTCAAAAAGATTGGACTTCTATGGCGATCAATGGCAGCCAATAAGTAAATTTTGGGGCATTTCATTTACTGTGGATTTTTTTCTCACTTCATGTTGATTTCGGGGCATTTACAGGTCACTTCCTGTTGATTTTGGGTGACTGAAAAGGAAGTGACTCAAGAATATCCCCAAATGAATAGGAAGTGACTCAAAATCAACAGGAACTAACCTGTAAATGTCTTAAAATGAAGAAGAAGTGACCTGTAAATCCAACAAAAGACAGGCTGTGAATGCTCTGGCTTCAGTGCCATTGACGAAACTAGATGTCGAATCCAGTCAAAATGAATTGGATGTGTAGCGCCTTCAATGGCAGCCAGTGAGCAAACGTAAACATGATTCTAATGGAAGATTTTGGATACAAACGTGTTGGTTCTTTTTGTATTTTAAATAGCGAAACTTTATTATAACGATATATCAATTCTTGGTGGGAGCATATCGATAACCTTTTGGGCTACAAAGTATCGTGATATATCACCTGTTCGATACATTGTCACACCCCTAATGTTTACAGTATTGTACTTGTATAAACTGAATGTGACTGTCGGCTTCATTTCAATCAAGTTTAAAGTTAAGCTCAGCTGCTGAGTGGGTGATGCAACACACCAAGTGGGAGAAGTGTGGAACTGTGCTCATCACTTGCTGTTAAACTCTCAGCACACTGCTGAGAAAGACCAACTGTGCAACAGAGGCCTGCAGCAAGTGTGTGTGTGCCTGTGCGAGCATGAGAGACCAAATACTGTTTGTGTGCCGTCCTGCATTCTCCAGAGAGCCCTATGGCATTCAGAGTGATCCATCTCATAAATAAAGCAGGGCTTCCTTCAACTGCAGTCATGTCTGCATGTGCATGGTTGTGTGCGTGCATCAAGGCAAAAGGAGAGACAAATGGATTAGGAAGCCTATAATATTCTTTCAATCAACTCTTCAGCATCAGAGCGCATCCCAGGACTAATGTCCTTGAGGACAACAGCACACGCTCAACATGAAATGGCTGTTGACTAAATTACTTTGACCATTTTGACACAATAAAAGATCTTTTCCAAGCGAAAACGACCGTAACAATCCATTAGGAATGTTGTCGTTCCATCAAATGGGAGAAATAATAGCAGTGTTACTTCGGCACATTGAGTTTTTTATGTTTTTAAAAGAAATTTGATTTAAATGAATAAAATAAATTGATGTCACTTTGGTATTTATTGGTAGCAGAGTTAAACCATTGTACAGATGCAAGGTCAATTTACATGTCTGTCACCATTTTTCTTCTTTTTAAGGCATAAGTAAAAAAATATAAAATAAAATAGGGCTGTCAAACAATTAAAATTTTTAATTAAGTGAATCACAGCTTAAAAATGAATTAATTGTAAATAACTGCAATTCAAACCATCTCTAAAATATGCCATATTTTTCTGTAAATTATTGTCGGAATGGAAAGATAAGACACATGACGGACATAAACATTCAACATACTGTATAAAAGTACTGTATTTGTTTATTATAACAATAAATCCACAAGATGGCATTAACATTATTAACATTTATGTGTATTTTGCATAGCTATTTGATTGGGAATGCCAGTTCTCTTTGCATTGAGCGCTTTTCTTTTTGTGAACATTATTTTTTTTTGAGAGATAGGAATATTATTTTTTTTGTGCTTTCACTAAATGATACTGCAGCGACTTAACTGTTCAGCCCAAATGCATGATGGGAAGTTGGGCAACCATGACTGTCAGTGGTGGCTGCATACAGTATACAGTATGTTCTGCGTTGTGTTCAATTACGTGTGTTAAGAAAAGAGCGTCTCCTGCTCCGCCCAATTGCATGATGGGAAGTTTGGCAACCATGACTGTCAGTGGTGGCTGCATATAGTATACAGTATGTTCTGTGTTCTATTCAATTAGGTGTGTTAAGAAAAGAGCGTCTCCTGCTCCGCCCAATTGCATGATGGGAAGTTGGGCAACCATGACTGTTAGTAGTGGCTGCTTAAGCCAATAAAGGGCACAGTCCATTGAACGCCTGTGTCCAATCGCATTTCTTTGCCTTTTTTGGTCTCATTGTGCTAAAACGACATCGTTGTAAACTGTTTGAGGCAACGCAGGAACGGGTCACTCCGTCCATGCGTTAATTGCGTCAAATAGTTTAACGTGATTGATTTAAAAAATTAATTACCGCCCGTTAACACGATAAATTTGGCAGCCCTAAAATAAATACAATGGTACCTCTACATACGAAGTTAATACGTCCCAGGACCTTCTTTGTAAATCGAAATGGTCTTATGTCGAGCAGGATTTTCCCATAAGAACACATTATAATTCCATTAATTCGTTCCACAGCCCGATAACCTACACTAAATAGCAGTTACACAGAGCAAAACAAATAAATCATAAATAAAAATCAGAATAATATAATAATAGTAATAATAATAATAATACCTGCAATACTGTAACGAATCGGGTTCTAATGAAGCAGATGTGTTTTGCGTGGTGTACTTGAACGTACTGTGTGACTGACTTGACAGTGAGAGAGGACATTTTACTTTCACTTTGTTCAGCTGCGGAGGACAGTAGGCATGTTGTGTTGCACTAGTTCTGAAATAAATGATTAAAAACCTGACGGAGCTGACGTTTTTTTGGCAATGTGGCAACAATAATTGTCACCTTAACTTATAAAGACTGGCGAACGGAGGTCGGCGGAGGACCATCGAGATCGTGGACATTCTATGGTTGTATTATCGAGCCAGTTCACGGGCGGCACACCACGCTCATATTTTACGATCATTTTTATCTTCATTTCAATGGCAAGGCTCAAAAAACGAGACACCGAAGTTGAAATCACGTAAGTCAGGTACATCGTAACCCGGGAACGATCTGTATTCAGAACCTATCCAGCCCATTTTGAGTAAGGTTTTATTCCAAACGTGAGGGTTGGTTCATGACGCAAGACTAAACTGGTCTGTATCCTAAACAAACACGCTTCTTGAGATATTAGAAGAATTGTTGAATGGCCTGACAGTAGAAAAATGGGGAAAAAAATGCGCAAAATAACACTAGCATTTCATATAGAAATGGAAAGGGCTAGGGTTGTTCCGATCATGTTTTTTTGCTCCCGATCCGATCCTGATCGTTTTAGTTTGAGTATCTGCCGATCCCGATATTTCCCGATCCGATTGCTTTTTTTGGCTCCCGATTCAATTCCAATCATTCCTGATAATTTTTCCCGATCATATACATTTTGGCAATGCATTAAGAGAAAAATGAATAAAACTCGGACGAATATATACATTCAACATACAGTACATAAGTACTGTATTTGTTTATTATGTCAATAAATCCTCAAAATGGCATTTACATTATTAACATTCTTTCTGTGACAGGGAGGGATCCACAGTTAGAAAGACTTGTGACTTTGTGTATTGTGACTAAATACTGTCATCTAATGTATTTGTTGAGCTTTCAGTAAATTATACTGCAGCATGCCCCAAGGCATGATGGGAAATAGGCTGTATTGGCACCATGGAAAAAGTGCTTAGAAAATAGATTTTGTTCCACTGAAATGGATCTACATCACCGCTGCATTATAATATACATACGTTGCTAACTAGTACCAAAAAAAATGTTCTACTCACGGTTTCCAGTCATTTTTTAGTAATTAGCCTTTTTTTTGTCGGTCTTTTTTTTCCCCGTGGCGCAGTGATATTGATACGGCGGAGTCGTATCGTTAGTGTGTGAAGCCATTTTAGGTCACGTGCACCAATAGGAGACGAGGACTGTTGCTATGGGTTTGGAAAACAAACAACATGGCGGCGACCGTGTCAAGCTACGACACGAGCGAAGATGAACAAAAGATAAGAAAACCGCATTCGAAATGTAGTCAAAAGGCATGGAAACGGTGCTATATGCATCTCTCATCTGTCCAAGGGCGAAAAGCGGCAGGAATTTGGCCGAAACGGCATGCAACTTGCTAAGCCTTCGTGGCTACGTCAGACAATGGCTTTCTCTCCAGGCTCCGTCGAAGGATCTTGCTGAAAATGCGTCGACTGGGATTTTTAACGACATTGACTCCAGGTAAGCCACACACACGCCTTTTGTTATGAATAACTATGGGAGTTGGGGGGCTTCTGGTCAGATCACATATGAAGTTAAGACTTGCAATGTGAGTTCTGGGCTGTAGCGGTCATTATTATGATGTTAGATTGTTAACTTTGAGCAAAAAGTTTAGATTGACAAATAACATAGGTTTTTCATAGTATTTAGTTTGTTTAACTGTAGTTCCAAAAACCTATTTGATAATATTATTCAGGAAAAAATGGCAGAATAGACAAGCCTAGATCATTTGGATTGGAAGATTATGTAAATATGATATGGATGAAACAGTTCACACATGGTTTATGTGTGTGTGCGTGTTTTTCAGAACTGAAACACCCTTCACTGACAGCTACAACTTCTGTGGGACCGTCGTCCAGATTAGAGTTGACCAGGATCTGCTGCGAATGGACAAGCTTGTGGAAATATGGCTTTATTGGGACCATGGAAAAAGTGCTTAGAAAATGGATTTCATTCCACTACGCTGGAACTATGCGTTCAATGCATTTTTTCAAAGCCAATACCCTTCTAACTTAGTCACCAGCCAGAAATGTATCTTGATGTGAATACACAAAAATACAGATCTAGTGTTGCTGTTTTTGCTTGTTTTAAGTGTTATATTAATTCTGGCAACACAAAATCTTTATCAAATGTCATAAACACATCTACCAAACATTTGAAACAAGTATTGGTGCCTTAGTATACACATAGGTGAATTCATGTAAATGAAATGAAATGAAATGAAATCAAATGCAAATGTAGCTAATTTCTTGAAGGAAACACTTCAACATTAATGATTCGCACCCAGCACAATGAAATATATATTGAATTAAGCTAAAGGCTTATGTATCACATATTAAAAATATCACAACCTACTATGCAATGAAATATATAAAATAAAAAATGCACACCATGATCATAAATGGCTGAAAATCAACCGAATTGCTACCACACCCTCCTAAATGTGAATCATGACAAAAATGGAATAAGACAAAAAATGATAGGGTGATCAAAAACTAATGTGCCAAATTCATAATGTGATACTTAAAAAATAAAAGACATCACAAAAGAAGTGATGGACACGTGTTGAAGATAACTTCCAAGTTTTATTTCATGTTTCACAAGTGCTCAAATGTGAGCACACCCAGCAGCACGGACAAAATCAAGCCACGATGAGAATTCCTCTCAAACTTGTGCATGTCGCAGTTATTGTCTTGATTGCAACTGTTGTTCGATATTTCACATCATCAGTACTTGCTGGACGTGTTGGTATGTTAAAGACAAAGTTCATTATTCATCTTTATGGCACATAACATATGTTATACACTAAGTGTATGTTCCACCACTTCCAGCTAATATTGATGACATGAAAGATCGAATAACAGACTATATCAACGCGGGAGGGAGGAATTCTCATGTCAACTTGGATGTTGTCCATGCTGCTGGTGATGGCCTTATTTGAATACTATGAAAACATGAAATTGAACATAGTTACTTCCTACATCTGTCCAAGGTAGAGTTTTTTTTTTTTTTTTTTTTTTTTATGTTTTTGGTTTTTGACATGGCATTATGATTTTGCCACAGCCTTTTTTAATCACACTGTATATACACAAAAGGTTGGAATCATTCAAGTATGGTACTGTTGGTATACAACATTTATTTAAACATGGAAATGTCTCATACTATAAAAATACACATACAAATATTGAAAAACGAATTAAAAAAAATATATATATAGAAATAAAAAATAGTAAAACTGTACATGACAACATTACTCCTCAAAATAGCTTTCATCAAAGTCATCAGCCCATCCAAGTGTCTTCTGTTTCTTTGGAAACATTCTCGCATGCTTGGCACCGATATAAATCAGTACAAGAAAGTTTTGCAGACATATAGGAACATCTTCCCGTGTCACAATTGGCTGCCTTTCAACTACAGTTGACTACTTGCAAAACAGTATCAGGGGCAGGATTTTTAGTCATCCATGTCACTGCCAACTGCCCATCCTCACTGTCCCACCACTTCCCAATGGGTGAAGGGGCACACATTTTACCTGTCAGACAATGTTTCATAATTGCTGCTTGATAGTTTGCTGTCCTGCAATGTTGGTACAGAGCATCAGTTTTTGGGGGAATAGAATGTTCTGGCAAGATTGACGAGGCCATACAGAAAGATCTGCATTTGGCATCATTTTTGGCATATAACTGGCCAAACAGGTGGCACACGTATTTCCACAACGTGTTAAATGTTTGTAGGTCAAGTTTAAAACTGCTGCCCAGCTTTGCAAACCCAGTCAGGTACTCTTTTTTTTATGACGTGCAAAAGAATTTTTTTCCCCCTTTGCCATGAAAGGCACAAGCAGAGTCACAACCTGTGAATGTATGGATGCCAATGAGTGCTAAACACACACTAGTGCCAGGAGCTACAGAGACCTCAGAGACGTCAGTCCTCGTTCTGTTGCCTCCTCCTGTGAAAAAATGCAGTTTACACTGTAAATCTATCTGCAGACTTACAGCAATGACTGCCACGTCAGTATCAGGGCTTTTATTGACTACAGCTTGATGTTCTTGAGCCAAAAGGTTTTTTTTAACCATTGTCACCCATAACAGGTATGCAATAAAAAGTTCTACTGGATTCACTTTCTATACACTGTACATACATTTTATAACAAAGTGGTATTGATATCTGGGCTAAAAAATTGTATCGTTACAACACTAGTTTAAATAAGATTTTTGTGAGCATAGGTTAATAACAATTAACCTTGTAGCTTGTAGCGTGCGTGTGGCTTACCTGTAGTGAATGTCGTTAAAAATCCCAGTCGACGCATTTTCAGCAATATCCTTCGACGGAGCCTGGGGAGAAAGCCATTGTCTGACGCAACCACGCGGCTCTGCACGTTTTTTTCCAAATTCCTGCCCTTTTTCGCCCTTGGACAGTTGAGAGATGCATATAGCATCGTTTCGATGCCTTTTGACTAAATTTCGAATGCGGTTTTCTTATCTTTTGTTCATCTTCACTCGTGTCGTAGTTTGACACGGTCGCCGCCATGTTGTTTGTTTTCCAAACCCATAGCAACAATCCTCGTCTCCTATTGGTGCACGTGACCTAAAATGGCTTCACACACTGACGATACGACTCTGCCGTATCAATATCACTGCGCCACGGGGGAAAAAAAGACCGACACAAAAACGCTAATTACTAAAAAATGACTGGAAACCGTGAGTAGCACTTTTTTTTGGGTACTAATTAGCAACGTATGTAAATTACAATGCAGAGGTTATGTAGATCCACTTTAGTGGAACGAACCAACACAATTTTCGCTCAGCCAATACAGCCTAAAAGTGGAACCATGATGGGAAGTAAAACCATTACTATGAGTCGTGCTAACAATGGATATACCATCTCTGCTTTGGAAAATAAGTTATGGAGTAATGACAAACACGTATTGCCAACTTCCTTTCCCACATAGCTTCATATGACAATTCTAATCGTAAGGAGAGGGTTTGCAAGATTATAGTAAACTGAGGAAAAGTTTCAAAGGCTGTCAAAAATCCCTCTATTCATTTAATAATGCCTTTTGTCTCTCTGTGTAGTTAAATCGCCATCACAACAGTTTGAGCGTGATAGCGCGTGAAAGGGTTGCGCAGCGCAAATATTAATAGCTTTAAATATTTTAACGTGACACATTTATCAATCATCTAATAACCGCAGTCATCGGGATGTTTTAGATAACCTACGTTTAACCTCAACTAAAGACTCTGGGTGAGTGTAACATATTATGTCTAACGTTAAATACAAATAGAAGACAATTTAATTAAAATATATATATACATTAAAAAAAAGGCATGGCCGATATTTTTTTGCCGATTCCGATACTTTGAAAATGACGTGATCGGACCTGATCGATCGGGACATCTCTAGAAAGGCCAATGTATTTTTGACACGGAAGTCGCTTCTTTTACTGCTAGTATTTCCGGTATATTTGATTAATCTGTGTGTGTCAAAATAATTTGTTCCAACCAAAAGTGTGTGTCTGAGTGTCCATGAAAAGTGCATCCGATCATAAATTTAATTTGAACACTGATCGGAATGAAGACATTTTGTTTAAACGAAGCCACTGATATTGATTTAATACACAGAGAACACATGTATGAACAGGAAGCCCATTCACTCTACATATTCATGATATCGAACGGTGTGGGTGATGGGTTGGCAAAGATCAATTGATTTTAGCCATTGGTTCCCTCCCTCAACATCCACCTAAAGGGACAACCCTTGAACAGATGTGATTTGGAGTGGTTAGTGAAGCGCTGATGCCTTTCACTGCTGCTGCAAGTGTGCTAGTAGACTGTTAATAAGGGCGAACCTCAATGGGAGGCATGTTAACACGGGCCGTGAAACTCTACGGGGAACCTGCTTGTGCAGAACATTCGGTGAGATGCTGATAATTTTGTGGTCTAGAGTTCTAGACGAATGAATGTTAGGTTGTCGGATTGAGTGCTAGAACTGCCAAAAGGGAGAGCAGTCAGTTAATCAAAGGAATTAGAGCATGAGGGGCTAGAGCGTCCAAAGCAAACAAAACCATGGAATAAACACAAAATATTTTCACTACTCTAGAGTCACCAAATATTGTAGAAAACACACACACACACACAAAAGAACATACAATTAAGAATGTACCAATAATGTATCAGATTGATATCAAGTAACATTTATTGCTGTGGTTCTTAACCCTGCCAAAAGTACCGAACCCCACCCGTTTCACATGTGCATTCACCAAACCCTTTGGAATAAGATAATGAAGAATATTTTTTCAAATTCAAAAACAATGTAGCTAAGCTAACCAGCTAATATCTACTGTAAGTGAATTCCTGTTCAAAATTCTTCTCATTTTTGCAGCCTTTTATGAAACAGGTCGAATTTATATTTAATGTTTTTATCTTTACAGACATACTGTGGTATATAAAAGTTTCTGAACCTTTTGGAATTTCTCACATTTCTACATAAAGTCACCATCAAATGTGATCTTTGTCAAAATCACACAGATGAAAAAAAATGTCTGCTTTAACTAAAACCACCCAACAATTTATATAGGTTTTCATATTTTAGTGAGGAAAGCATGCAAACAATGACAGAAGGGGGAAAATTAAGTAAGTGAACCCTCTGCCTAAGGAGGCTTAATGAGCAATTGAAACCAATTTTTACCAAACAATTTAAGTCTGGTGTGTTGCTGGGAAAGGACATAAAACCATCTCTAAAAGTCTGGATGTTCATCAATCGACAGTTAAAAGTCGTCTACAAATGGAGAGAGTTTGGCACTGTTGCTTCTCTCCCAAGGAGTGGCCGTCCACCAAATATGACGCCAAGAATTCAGCGCAGAATACTCAGCGAAATAAGAACCCTAGCGTGTCTGCAAAAGACTTACAGAAATCACTGGCACAGTCCAATATCTATGTGTACACATCAAGTATATGTAAAACTATGGCTAACAATGGTATACATGGGAGGACTCCACAGAGGAAGCCACTACTGTCTAAAAAAACATTGTTGCTCGTTTAATGTTTCCAAAAAGCCACTTGGACACTCCACAAAAGTTTTGGCAAAATATTTTGTGGACTTATGAAACCAAAGTTGAATTTTTTGGGAGTAAAACACAACTTCATGGAACAGCTCACAAACATCAACACCTCACCCCCACCATGTAGCATGGTGGAGGGAGCATCTTGAATTGGAACCGTTTTGCTACCTCAGGGCCTGGACAACTTGCAATAATTAATGGAAGAATGAATTCAAAAGTTTATCGGGGTGTTTTGCAGGAAAACATGAGGCTGTTTGTCAGACAGTTCAGGCTAAAAAGAGGATGGATGCTGCAACAAGACAATGATCAAAAACACAGAGGTAAATCAACTTCACAATGGTTTCAGAAAAACAAAATACACATTCTGGAGTGGCCAAGCCAAAGCCCAGACTTGAACCACATTGAGATGCTGTGGCATGACGTAAAGACAGTGATTCATGCCAGACATCCCAGGTATGTGACTGAACTACAGCAGTTTTGTTGAGAAGAATGGGCCAAGATCAGTCCTGATCGATGTGCCAGACTGATCTACAGTTACATGAAGCATCTGTTTGACATTACTGCTGCCAGAGGGTGAGCAAAAATATTAAGTGTGATAGTTCACTTACTTATTTTTCCCCTTTAGTCATTGTTTGCATGCTATCCTCATTGAAATATGAACAACTATAAATGGTTTTAGTGGTTTTAGTTAAAAGCAGACACTGTTTTTTCATCTGTGTGATTTTGACACAGATCAGATCACATTTGATAGTGATTTTCGACATAAATGTGACAATTTCCGAAAGGTTTTTCATACCACTGTAGAGATGCCTGAAGCATTCGCCGAACCCCTTAGACTTACTCACCAAACTCCTGGGGTTTGATCGAACCCAGGTTAACATCCATTGATTTAGGGTATAACTCAATACCCTAAAGCAACGTTGACAGATTTCTCTTGACTTTCAAATACCGTATTGGCCCGAATATAAGATGGTGTTTTTTGCATTGAAATAAGACTGAAAAAGTGGGAATCGTTATATTGGGGGGGTCTAGACATTATACCCATTTACGACGCTAGATGGCGCCAGATATCATAGAATCGAATGCTGAACTTGAGGAGTAATGTTCTGTCATGACAGATCTCAGCTACTCGCAAGTAGTTTGCATTATTTTATTGCAATGTTTTTCCTTATTCAGATTTGTTTCAAGACTACAGTTACAGTTAGACCTCACTTTGATGGTTAATACAGTTATTGCAATTTTGTCGTTCTGTCACAATAGATTGGTTTATTTACATTTCAAGAACCAGAAGCCATTCATTTACGAATGTGATTGCACTTTAGTTTACATATTCAAATGCTCAGATATTAGGATTTGAATGAGGCAAAATAACATGTTTTTTCTCTCAAATGTATTGTTATAATCATTTGTTTTAGATGTACTGTAATTATTTTCTGTATAAAAATTAATTTGGTGTTCAAAAAGTCTTTTTTCAAACTTGAGTCTTGAAAAAGAGGGGTTCGTTTTATAATCAGGGCCGTCTTATATTCAGGCCAATACAGTAGCTCTTTGAATGAATGACCACTCAACAGTGAGCATAATATTGGAATCAATCTAAATGCAATTTGCAGCATCACTCCAATTTCAAGGCTAATCTTTTAGAACTTTTAGTCATTTTCTCAATTACATTTATTAAGTAAATCACCCAACACAACCTGGATATCAGCATTTCTTACTCCACTTGACTTCCATTACAACAAGGAGTTATGATATGACAGATGTTGGAACTGACTTTTCTCTCTTGTTGGTTTGTTGGCTCTCAGCCTCAAAAACCCAAAGCAGGATTAGGCCTGGTTGCAGCGTACGAGTTAAAAGACTGTTCAGTTGTTGAACCACAAATTAGGAACTCAACCCGGTGACTGCCGAGGAAGCCACTGACAGACACCAACAGCGTAGCTGGGCTAGAACAAACACACTTAATGGACAAAGAGGAATACTAAGGACAAAGAGCTGCCGATTCAAAACAAAAAAAATAAATAAAGCAGATGCTCGTGGCAGCACAAATCCTCTTTCTCTTTCCCGGTGAATGGCGAGCAAGCAGTGAGCTCCATTGTTTTAGCGGCACATACAACCAGTTTAATGGCTGCCCACTGCCCAGATTACATCTGATTACAATAACAATGGGATGACCTTTATCTCGCCACACAGTCATGTTCGTTGCCAGTGTGCCCATCTGTGCTAGCTCTTCATTAAACTCTTTGCTCCAGTAAGGACCGTAAATCTTACTTCAACACGGAAACAAAGATTCACAATATAATCCGCAGCCTACTGGCTGCATAAAAACGTTGCCGATCAGTCAAGCTTTAGAATTGTCCAGATAATCAAGAGACCCATTTAAACAACTTGAAAAACACAGCAATTGTCATGAGATGTGGCCTAAAAGCAAGGAACTGGAAAATTATGAAGAAAATCACAAGCGAGGTGCACACATAAGCATCAAGTTGCAATGAAAACAATTTGGCTGTTTGTTTTTATGGGCAAGAAACGTTTTGATTCGGGCTGCAGCTATTGATTATTTTAGTGGTCGATTAATCTATCAACTAGTTAGTTCGAATAATTGAGCAATCGGATTAGGAACATTTAACAGAATACATTTCAGCAGATGTTAAACAAAGGCTTGCTAAGATTGCACTTAGAGTATTAAAGAGCATATGACACGAGAAAAAAAAGTCTTAAATGGCATTATTATGTGAATTAGAATCATATTTTGAGACGATTCGACTATATACAACAATTTAGAAAAGCACAGATGACAAGAAATTAGTCTTTTAATCTGCCGGTTAGCCACGCCTACCATTATAGGGCTTTAGCGTCCCCAACAGGTGGATGACGTCAGCGGTAGACTGGGCTCATCGGTTTTACTATTCAGCCCATTGAGGGGGAGTTATTCAGAACGAGGAAAATGCGACGAAGAGAGCCGCAAAATGTCATTGTTTCAGTCTCTCTACTCCAATATTTTTACAGGATATTCTTTTTATCCAAGTATTTTTCCCCAATAGCTATATAAATGGCTTGAGAAGGACCAGTCAGCCCGCCGAGGGGCAACTATTCACAACGAGGAAAACGCGACGAAGAGAGCGGCAAAATGTCATTGTTTCTGTCTCTTTACTTCAATATTTTTACAGGATATTCTTTTTATCCAAGTATTTTCCCCAATAGCTATATCAATGGCTTGAGAAGGACCAGTCAGCCCGTCGAGGGGGAACTATTCACAACGAGGAAAATGCGACGAAGAGAGCGGCAAAATGTCATTGTTTCTGTCTCTTTACTTCAATATTTTTACAGGATATTCTTTTTATCCAAGTATTTTCCCCAATAGCTATATCAATGGCTTGAGAAGGACCAGTCAGCCCGTCGAGGGGGAACTATTCACAACGAGGAAAATGCGACGAAGAGAGCCGCAAAATGTCATTGTTTCTGTCTCTTCAATATTTTTACAGGATATTCTTTTTATCCAAGTATTTTCCCCAATTGCTAAATAAATGGCATGTTCATGACAAATAACAGTCTTGTGCTGAATGGAATATGAAATAATAAAAATGCATTTATTCAGGACGACATGGCAAAATTACTCCATAATGGTCAAAAATGTCGACTTCACCTTTACTGTCGCACCTCCCGAACGATATTTTATGACACCTAAATCGGACATATGTCATTTCCCTTCCCCGGCTTCGGAGAATGTAAACAAACCAGAAGCCGTGACAGCTAGCCGACATGCTAACCCGAACCGAGTGATGTTTCAAAGTCTTCGAAGTGGAAAATCACACATAACTATCCTGGATTATTTGACATGACGACCCGGTTGTCGATTGTATTAGTGGATCGGCAAACCGCCCGGCGGAGAGCAATTTACAGTTCGTTCCCCGGAGGAGGGTGGCTGGATTTGTTGTGCAGCTAACCTGCTGCTGCTAATGACCATTAGGAGAGCTTTTTACATGCGTATCAATGATCAAACATAAGTAGTCCTTCATTTAAAGGAAGTTTGTAGTGTTTACTTTGTAATCGCTGTATTTGTATTTGACATAATACAAAACAAGATGTTTACTCACTTCCTCGTCAGTCCAATGGTCCCACAGTAAATATCCACGGTGAATGGGAACCTTTTGAAACTCCAAAAAGGCGCATACGCCTCTCCCTCATACAGAATGATTTTTCTGCAGCCGTTTGGCTGGCGTGATGCGAAAAATAAACGTATTAATCCACAAAATCAGCTGAATCCTTCGTCCTCATACACAACAGTACACTGTAGCGTGAAGAGGACGTCTTCTACCGTACACGTCACAGCGCCCTCCTCCTCAATGCAAGACCGAAGCCGGAAGTCACTCATTTTCATGGCGCGGGATTCAAAAAACTAAATAAAAATAGCGATCGCTTCCACACACATCCAAGCAGCCCATATCATTCAGGGGCATAAAATACCGCGTATATTATGAAATAAACATGGTTTTTCGTGTCACAGGCACTTTAAATGCGAATACAAAACAAAATGCCCAGATGTTTCTTTAAAGTATGCAGGATTGCACTTTCATTTAAAAATAAATTAAAATACCTGACCTTAGCCTCAAACTATAAATAAAAAATAAATAAATGAGGATCTAAGTACAATAAAACAACTGGCTAACTTAGCAAAAGCATAGCAAAAGACCGCTAACTTAAATGACATGAAATGCTAACAATTTTTTACATTGACCTTAACAAATCATTCAAACACATATCCCCACAAAAAACAGCCAAATATACCTATAAACTAAATTGTGAATGTATCAAAAAACATATTAGCTCAAACAAAAACTTAGCTTATGTTGGTCTTAACCGGGAGCAGCTGGATTTAGCCATGTTAAGTGAGTTATGTCATATTCACTGTTGCCACTAGAAGGCAGTGTATCCACCCAAATCAGTAAAAATAAATGCAAACACTATCAAAACAAACCATTACAAGGCAACTCTTAAACAAATACCGTAATTTTCGCACTATAAGCCGCGCCTGATTATAAGCCGCTACCCATAAAATTTGGCACGAAAATGGCATTTGTTCATAGATAAGCCGCACTGGACTGTAAACCACATTTGTCCTCATTGTATTATGGGATACAACACTTCTTTTGACAGCGGCATCATGCGACTGTCATAAGACCAAATGAACCACCACCATAAAGCTTTACAGCCAATTGTTCCTTGCTTCAAGAAGCTTCATTTGGTCATCACTGCTCCCTTGGGGGAGACAGTCCACCTCTGCTGCCACCTGCTGTTAGCACTGTTGTTTTCCAACATTCCTCTTAGCATGCACTGCAGCGCTACAGATGTACATAACAATCACAGTTCATGATCTGTGCTAATTATTTCTTCAGTTACTGTTCCAGTTGTTTCATTATTTGCTAGTTCTGCTATTTAGTAACACTTTATTTGACAGTGGCGCCATCAGACTGTCATTAGACAATCATAATTATGACATAACACTGTCATGAGCATTTATGAAGGCTTGTAACAGATGTCATTTAGTGTTAACCAGCAAATTATCTCACTTTTGCATGAATGTAAAGATCAAAGCTAGACATAAATGGTGTTAGCGACATAATTTGTTGGATGACACTTAATAACATAAGCATTCAGTAACACCCATGATAGAGTCATGTCATTATTATTACGGTCTTATGACAGTGTTATGAAACCGCTGTTAAATAAAGTGTTACCTATTAACCCAAGTAAATCAACAAATAGGCCGCACTGGACTATAAGCCGCAGGATTCAAAATGAAGGAAAAAAGTAGCTGCTTATAGTCCGAAAATTACAGTACTCAAACCAGCAAAATTTGATTCAAAGCTTTTTTTCTAATCGTTGCAATAAATGTTTTGATGCATAAAATAAAACTGCATTTTTTTCTAATTGAATCACAATCAATGGCACAATTTTTTAAATTAAAAAAACAAAACCTTGAAAATCCTTGGTAGCTGTACAAAAACTAGACTACACTAAAAAAACTTTTTAAAAAAATAAATAAATAAATAAAAAATAGCTCCCAAAACATGCACACCACTCCACAGATCAGTCAGGTTCGGCCACATCTTGCTGTGTATGGGGCACACCTAGCTAGACTCACTTCTCCAGCCCTTGAGTATTGAAGTAATTCTGTCATACCAGATGCCGCCCTAGATGCCATCCCAAGCACACTTATGTCAGTGATTCTCATTACTGGGAAATCAGGCTTGAATGATAATTTGTCTGTCATACAATGATACTGTGACTTTACACACAGTGGCACAGTAATGGTGGCTATTCTATATTAGGGTTAGGAACTAGAGGCGTGCGAAATTTCCAATTGTGACATTATTTGAGATTCGGAAGTGGAAGATCGGGTACGAATCATAAACATCCAAATTCCGAGAATTAATTTACCAGGTAAAGCGGAACTAAAACACAGTAAGCGAGGTCTTCGGGACGCATGGAGGAACGGACCGAGAGTAAATATCATGTTCAACTCATGCCGCTAGATTAACAAAAAACAATAATACCTAACTGCAGACTAGATGCGAAATGACAGACGACGGCGGCATTAGAACATGTACAGAGAACTGGATGTGAAATGACAGATTTGCCGGCGTTAGTAAAAAGCCGCCATCCTAAAGCAGTAGACTTCTCTAGTAGGCTCTGTTGTAGCGAACCTAATTAACTTTTTATATAAAATACTCCTAAATCGGCTAAATCTTGACTTGAATCTATCTTTAAATGATAAAACAGTTTTAAAACTTTGACATGTCGAAAGTAGACAGAAGGGAAATTATGGAATAACGGGAGCAATTTCAACAACTTTAACGGTTGATTCACAACATTGTGAAATGGAAACATTCAACATATTTAATTTAAAAATAATATTAAAACAGTAAATTAAAGCCGACATTCCACCATATTTGTTGTTTTTAATGTTTAGTAGCACCGCTGCGCGCGCCCAATGTGACTTGTACGAACACTGACGTTATCGGCGCGGTGCCGCAGGGGCTTTTGATATTCATACTGAGCAAGCTGCCCCTCAATTCCCCGCAATCGAATTCTTCCACTTTGAAAGCAGGATTCATAATTTTTCGTCTTCGCCGACACCATATGCACGCGAGGAGAGTCCGCTACTCAGTCATTGCGTCTTTGTGTCGCAGAGTCGCCATGTAAACTGCCCCCAAGAATTGCAGAATGGCCTCGCCTTTATATGGAGTCAGCGAAAACGGAAGACGAAGACGCAAACCATTGAATACGGGCTCCATAGTGGAAGGATTCGATTGCGGGGGCTTGCGCCACATCCATACCAATGGAAAGCTCCCGTGCCGATGACGTCAGCACCCAAACACGTCACATTGGGCGTGCGCAGCGGTGCTACTAAACATCAAAAACAGCAAATGTGGCGGAAAGCCAGCTTTAATTTACTGCTTTTTATAACATTTTAATTTAAATATGTTGAATGTTTCCATTTTTGTGCCTTTTGGAGCACAAGAAAAATGCCATCGCTTGGAGTAGGCGGGTATGTTGTCTTCCGGGCAGAGGAGGTTGTTGGGTTCAAAATGCATCATTGGCAGTCGCCTTGTAAATTTGCACCGCCCCCTAGGGCATGGCATGAATACTACATCGTTTTCACGCGGAATTGCGACATTGTTTGAACGGAGATGGAACCATATAAATGCAAATTTGAAATTTTTCGTTTTCTCGGAGAGTCACCATGTAAACGGCCCCTTAGGTAGCAACTTATTTGTTTTCTTAAACATTGACACAATTTTAAACATATCTTACTGGTGCACAATAATTATTGGTCCGATAATTATCGGTCCGATAATAGGAATTATGACGTCATCCCGATAAATCCAATAACATTATTAATAGGACCGATAATATGTACTGTGCTGGCTTTACAGTTTACACACGAGTATGGGAAATCAGTTGACCATTTGCGGGGCATTACTGCCACCTGCTGGTCAGAATAATTCGCTGCATCTATTTTTTGTTACAGTAGTTTGGTCGATTCCTTACACATTGCGGTGACTAGCGGCAGCATTGACAATCGTGAATACTTTCTGCTACGTTTCTGCATCGGAAATATACGTCTGTAAGTATTTTATGTTTACTATAACATATGGATGTGCAATATATGTTTACTTCTATGGTGAAGGGTCATATGTACAGAGCTTCTTAAGTTGTTGTGTTATAGAAGCCAGCCAATGCTTTAGTAGCCCAAGCTAATGTGCTAATGTTGTGTATATAAGTGTATTGTGCAGTTTGTTGTATATTGAGTACTGAATATGTGTATTTTCTGTTGTACTTTCACAATATTAAGACGCGTGTCTGCCCATAAAAGCAATAAAAGACCAAGCCTTGTGGTTTTTATGGAAGTGTATTCATTCTTAGCTGGCTGTCGGGCAGTGCAGAAGTGAAACGCACTGTTTTGTTCATGTCATTATGAAAAATCTGGTGAGATCAAAGGCAAATCTATGTTGAATCCACCATTTTTTTTTTTTTTTTTTTAAACCTCCAGGTGTTCAAAAACTCAGGTTATACATTTAAAATATTATATATTTGTTATCGGTTATCGATATGGGTATCGGCTTTGAGGAGCAGGGAGTTATCGATATCAGTTTCAAAAAATGGATATCGTGCACCCCTAATATATCTCGATTCTTGCCATGAGCGTATCGATAGCCTTTTGGGATGCGAAATCACGATATATCACCATTTCGATATTTTGTCACACCCCTATTCCATCTCATGAGGTATTAGTTTACAACTACTACAGGGCCAGCTGTCAAGCCAAGTGTCAAGTGTAAAATAAACTACATTACGAACAGTAAGAGTTTCAATGAGGTAGGCGGCAAGTATCTTCAAAACATTCCTTTCGCTCTCAGTCCGCTCACCTTCCACATACCTGACATTTCAAGCGAACATTGTACCACTACACCAACTACCGGAAGGGTGTGCCTGCAGTAAAGGTGGGCTTGCAAAGAGTACCTGTACAAAAACCTACTTTTAAAATCTCAATATAACAAAACCAAAGAAATAAATAATAAACAAATTTGGCTGTGTAAGTGAGGAATTCCAAATCTGTGCAAGTAGTCCATTGAACATTAAAGCAAGACAGGTTGTAGTAGCCATGAACAGCCTCTAGAACCAATGACAAGCAATTATTTTCATTGATAAGATTTCAACACTCATAGCAAAACTTAACAATAAGGCTGACAACATTGTTTTACTATTAGAATACAGCAAGAAAATGGATGCAGAAGAACAGCTGTGCATTAACATGCTTCATGAAAACGTTTACTGGACTTATACAATACAAATGAAGATATTTATCTATACCGTTTCCTTTTATAAATATATATGTATAGATAATATTGGCTATTTTGGAGCGAACCACGTCAAAAGGCGGCGTAAGTGACCGAGGCAGCGTCGCGTCTGATCGGACAAAGACCTTGCGTCAGAGTATCAAAAGTGAAGAGAGGACGCAGCCGTTTCGTCACAACTTTTACTGCCGTTTGTCATTATGACTCTCAGCAAAGAAAAAAATAGCAGCAGGTAGCTTTTGAGGCTAAAAAGTTGTTAAGTTGGTTCAACGATCTGGTTCTTACCTTAGTGTTGGCTCCAGGGAGAAACGGCGACACTCCAGACTGCACCACCCGTGGAAAAAATAACGCCAGGCAAAAGTAATTCAGCTGAACAATGGACGTTTAAATACACCAGATGGTGTCTTTTACAATTTTTTAGTTTTGAATGAATCACAAACTGTACTGTTTAAGTAATACAATATTCCTATTTTTCTGTCGCAGACGCCCCCACCACCAGCAGCCTTCCACACCGCATTCACACGAATAAGCTAGTATGAAGGGCTGGCGTCTTGACTTCCGGTTTTGATTTTCAGAGTAAAATTACTCTTGGTCTTTGTCAAACATGGTGTGGAACTTTTAAATTGAAGGCAGCTTTTGCTTTCGGTTAAAAATGACTATGATGATGGCTTTGCTGATATGACGTCACCAATCCAGGGTTGAGAAAGAGCGACACTTTGTGGAAGATGATGTCGCTCTTGCCAAAATGTGTAGGGATCCCCTAAATTCATAGGCGGAGTTTGACTTATGGGGCAGGGGGGGCACAACATGTTGATGACCCCGAAACGCAGTGTCAGCAATAAAATTAACTAACAAGAATACTTATACTAATAACTTGACAATGAGCTCATCATTCTTGAGGGGAATTTTAAATCAAGCTGCTTAGGCAATACTTTTCGCCAAGATCGTCATCCATTGAATATGGTACGCCCGCCGGTGTTGTGCCAATGTAGTTACCCCAGTCAAAAATTGTATCCGCTGGGCGGAGCCAGATGAGGTAGATTTGTGTCTTTGATTTTTTTTTTTTTTTTTTTTTTTTTTTTTAAAAGGTAATTCAATCAAAACAATTTTTTTGCTTCAATCAAAATATATCAAAATATATTTTTTTAACCATAAAAATTTCACTTCAATATATATATATTTTTTTTTTTTTTTTAAGTGTTTGAATGCAAAATTAAATTTGAAACTCAAAAAAATGCATGTGAAAGCTTTTTTTTTTTTTTTTTTTTTTGATTGAAATAATGTTTATTTGTGTTTGGGCCACATTGTGGCTAGGACATGTTTGTCTTTATTATTCAATAAAAAAATAAGTTGCTTCAAGAAAAGATGTAGATTTTTAAAAAATCTATATTATAATATAATCTATATAAAAATCACTTCAATCAAAAAAAGAAAAATTTGAATAAAAAAAATTTTTTTTGAATGCAAAAAAAAATATTTGAGGTTGAAAAATCTGCATTTGATCAATTTTTCATTGAAAAAGTTTTCTTTGATTGACTCAATCCTTTTCGTGTTTGGGCCGTATTAGGATTAGGACATTTGTGTCTAAATCATTCAATCCTAAAAAAACTTGCTATAAAAAAATCATTTTTTAATATTTTTTTTTCTAATATGTATATATATATATATATATATATATATATATATATATATATATATATATATATATTTAAGAATTATATCCAATGCAAATGACCATCTAAGGTGCTCTTAAAATAATTTTGACCCATTATAAAAATATATTATTTTGTTCATTTCATTCATTTTTGTTGGTTTTATTGCTTTACAACTTTTATATATATAGGAAAGTCAATTACATGCAAGTCACAATTTTCGGCCCCCTTTTATATATACTGTCTAGGAAAGTCAATTACATGCAAGTCACAATTTGACAATGTTGATGACCCCGAAACGCAGTGTCAGCAATAAAATTAACTTACAAGAATATTTATAAAAATAAGTTGAAAATGAATGCGGCACGGTGGCTGAGTGGTTAGCACGTCTGCCTCACAGTTCTGAGATCAAGGGTTCAATCCCGGGCTTCGGCCTTCCTGTGTGGAGTTTGCATGTTCTCCCCGTGCCTGGGTGGGTTTCCTCCGGGAACTCCGGTTTCCTCCCACATCCCAAAAACATGCATGGTAGGCTGATTGAACACTCTAAATTGTCCATAGGTGTGAGTGTGTGCGTGAATGGTTGTGTGTCTCCTTGTGCCCTGCGATTGGCTGGCAACCAATTCAGGGTGTCCCCTGCCTACTGCCCGAAGTTAGCTGGGATAGGCTCCAGCACCTCCGCGACCCTTGTGAGGAATAAGCGGCATGGAAAATGAATGAATGAATGAAAGTTGAAAATGAGCATTTTTTTGCTTCCCATCATTCTTGAGAGGAATTCTAAATCAGGCTGCTGGCAGGACAGCTATACTTTTCACCAAGATCATCATCCATTGAATATGGTACTCCCGCAGGTGTCATGCCAATCAGGGCCGGCCCAGGCCATTTGGGGGCCCTAAGCAAAATAATGCAAAGGGGCCCATATTTTTGGCCCACCATTTCGTCACAGTGTACTGTGAAACCAATACATGCAGTCCAACCCATACGTCCATATTTTGTATATTAATCAGATTTTGTTGCACTTCAAACTTCTCACCCCAAATGATTGTCAGTACTTACAGTAGATAGTGCCAAACCTTTTTCTAAAAGAGGAAAGAAAGAAGTTAAGGAAGAACTTTTATTTTTTTAAGCTTGTAATCAAATATCAAAACTCACACAAGTCAAATAAAGCAAACTGTAGTAAACAAAATAGAATATAAATTAAACAATAACCAGATTGGGGGCCCCCTAGTGGTCAGGGGCCCTAGGCAGCTGCATAGTCTGCGTATAGGCTGGGCCGGCCCTGATGCCAATGTAGTTACCTCAGTCATAAAGTGTATCCCCTGGGCGGAGCCACATTGAGGTAGACTTGTGTCTTTACGATTCGATCAAAAAAAAAAAAGTTGTTTCAATCAAAAATGTGTTTGAATGCAAAAATAAATTTGAAATGAAAAAAAAAAATGCATTTGAAAGCTATTTTTATTTATTTATTTTTTTAAGTAATTTTTTTTGATTGAAGTAATGTTGTTTTGCGTTTGGGCCACATTTTGGCTTGGACATTTTTGTCATTATTAATCAATCAAAAAAAAAAGGTTGCTTGATACAAAAAAATATATATTTTCAAAATCAAAATCACTCCAATAAACAAAAGAAACATTTTAATCATGGAAAAAAAGTTTTTGAATGCGAAAAAATATTTGAGACTGAAAAATTTGCATTTCAACAATTTTTCATTAAAAAAAGTTTTCTTTGATTTTAGTAATCCTTTTTGTGTTTGGGCCATATTATGGGTAGGGCATTTGTGTCTAAATCATTAAATCCCCCAAAAAGTTGCTTCAAAATCATAAAAAAAATATTTTCAATCAAAGAAAAAAATCATTTTTAAAAAATAAAATTGCCCTCCCCATTTTCTTTTTTTGAAAATGAAATGCAAAGCAAACGACCGTCTAAGGTGCTAGTAACATGATCTGTTTGAAATATAATTTAGACCCATTATAAAAATATATTTTTGTTCATTTCATTCATTTTTGTTGTTTGTTTTCTTGCTTTCCAACTTGTATATATACTGTATATGTAGGAAAGTCAATGTCATACAATGACACTTTTTCAGCCACCAGGGGGGGCCTGCCCCCCCCCCCCCCCCAAACTCCGCTTATGTACTTTGATACATGCGAAAAGTAAATCTGGCAAATTTTGCGAATTTCCGCGAAAGTGTATTATTATTCTTTTATTTTTGTAATTTCAAAAGAGATCATCAATGTGCAGGGGAAATTACTAAATTTCACAACTTAATTGCCGTTAGACCAAAATGTCTGTAATTTATCTTTGGTCATCTATCCATGCCAATAAAAAAATAGTCACCAGCAGAACAATTAAATCTTTTAGTTTAAAATCTCAATTTTCTGGGGGAAGAAAAAATTTGAACAGGAGGGCATTTAAAAATGAATAATTAAACCCTTAAACCATAACTCGAGGTGAGAGCATGAGACAGCATAATTAAAGACACCATGATTTTAACGAGATATTATCGTGTACTTACCTTGTTTTGATCCAAAAACTCCATGTAACATGCATCACCGAGTGTCAATACACAGCTGTGAATGGCCACAGCCGGACTTTTGTGGGATTTTATGGGTGAAACATGGTAATATAAATATAACAAGGGTCGCGTTGCAGAAATTGCAGACATCAAGGAGTGGTCGAGATTTTCTTTTTCATATACGGTCCCAGTTGAGGCCTGGGACCGTGTGCTTTGGTCAGAAGAGCCCAAGATTGAGCTTTTCGGAACCAAACACTCTAAGTGGGTCTGGCGTGCCGCGAAAGATGCGCATGCTGAAAAGCACCTCATACCCACTGTGAAGTATGGGGGTGGGTCAGTGACGCCGTGGGGCTGTTTCGCTTCCAAAGGCGCTGGGAACCTTGTTAGGGTGCATGGCATCATGAATGCTTTGAAATACCAGGACATTTTAAATCAAAATCAGTTGCCCTCTGCCCGAAAGCTGAAGATGGGTCGTCACTGAGTCTTTCAGCAAGACAATGACCCTAAACATATGGCCAGATCTACACAGAAATGGTTCACCAGACACATAATCAAGCTCCTCCCATTGCCATCTCAGTCCCCAGACCTTTTTTTGTTGGCAAAAGGGGGTTGTACAAAGTATTAACACCAGGGGTGTTAATAATTGTGACACACATTATTTGATGTCAAATAATAATTTCTTTATTTGGGATTTTTTCCCCACTGAATAAATGCACTTGTATTGAAGGTTGGATTTTTCTGTTTTTTTCCATTAAGGTCCCATATTATTTGAATTAAAAAAATATATATTAGAAGCTAAAAAACACATCTTAACCAGGGGTGCCAATAATTATGGAGGGCACTGTATTTACCCTTTTAAAGTTTTTTTTTTTTTTTTTCCAATTTTTCTTTGTTTGGATTGATTATTTATCATCTAAAACATTGGGGGAAATGCGGCAGTAACAAAAAAAGTACAATTGAGCGATAGTGATGAGGTAGATATCCGTGACCTATTTACAGGCACTGTTTTTTTCATTGTGACGTAATTTGTTTAAAAGTTTAAAATATGCGAGTGAATTTTTTTTTTTTTTAACTAAGTATTAGACATCAATTAATGATTCTAAGCTAAAAATGACAGACATTTTGAATGATAAATATAACTACCTTCTATTTATGGCTGGGTTGAAATGCGTGATGTCTGTAAACAGGGGTCTCCAGGGTAAAACGGACAAATTAAAAATAGTTCAGGAGCTTAATGCGCCATGAAACTGCTATGGCAGGATATAGACATATTTTCCTATCAAACACAACAGTTCTTTTGACCCAAAATACTATTTTTAACAATTTATTTGTGTGATATAGCTGCAAATAAGTATTTGGACACCTGTCTATCATCTAGAACAGGGTTCAGTAAATCCGGACCTCGGTGCCACTTTTCCTGTCGTGTTTTCCATTTCTCCCTCCTCCACCACACCTGAATCAAAATAATCAGGATCATTATCAGGCTTCTGGAGAGGTTGCTGATGACAATCATTTGATTCAGGTGTGTTAGGGGAGAGAGACGTGGAAAACACGACAGGAAAAGTGGCACCGAGGTCCGGATTTAGTGAACCCTGATCTAGAATTCTGACCCTTACAGTCTGCCTATTAAAAGTCCACCTCCACTCCACAATTGCTAAACAGCTTGGTGGCAAAAAGTCCACTGTTGGAGCAATCATCTGAAAATGGAAGAAGCTAAACATGACGGTCAACCTCAATTGTAGTGGAGCCCCATGTAAGGTATCACCTCGTGGGGTCTCAATTATTCTAAGATTGGTGAGGAATCAGCCCAGAACTACACGACAGGAGTTGGTCAATGACCTAAAAAGAGGTGGGACCACTGTTTCCAAGGTTACTGTTGGTAATACACTAAGACGTCATGGTTTGAAATCATGCCAGGCACGGAAGTTTCCCCTGCTTAAACCAGCACATGTCAAGGCTGTGCTTAAGTTTGCCTATGACCATTTAGATGATGCAGAGGAGTCATGAGAGCAAGTTTTGTGGTCAGATGAGAGTGAAATACAAGTTTTTGGTCATAATACCACTAACCGTGCTTGGAGGAAAAAGAATGATGAGTACTATCCCAAGAACACCATCCCTCCTGTGAAGCATGGGGGTGGCAGCATCGTGTTTTGGGGGTGTTTTTCTGCGCATGGGAAAGGACCAGTGCACTGTAATAAAGAGAGGATGTCTGGTGCCCTGTATTATGAGATTTTGGGGGAAAAACCTCCTTCCCTCAGTCAGAGCATTGAAGATTGGTTATGGCTGGGTCTTCAAACATGACAATGGCCCGAAACACATAGCCAGGAAAACCAAGGAGTGGCTCAATAAGAAGCATATCAGGGTTCTAGCATGGTCTAGCCAGTTTCCAGACCTAAACCCAATAGAAAACCTTTGGAGGGACCTCAAACTCTGTGTTTCTCAGCAACAGCCTAGAAACCTGACTGATCTAGAAAAGATCTCTGTAGAGGAGTGGGCCAAGATCCCTCCTGCAGTGTGTGCAAACCTGTTGAAAAACTACAGGAAACTACAGTTTGACCCCTGTAACTGCAAACAAAGGCTACTGTAAATAATATAAAGATTCGTTTTCTTAGGTGTTCAAATACTTATTTTCAGCTGTATAACATAAATAAATTGTTTTTAAAAAATCATCCATTGTGATTTCTGGATTTTTCTTTTTAGAGTGGACATGCACCTATGATAAAATTCAGACCCCTTCATGATTTCTAAGTGGGAAAACTAGCAAAATAGTAGGGTGTTCAAATACTGTACTGGTGTCATTTTGCAAAGTTACCATTCTCTGATATTATTTATTTATTTATTTATTTATTCATATGCTATTATGGGCCTTACAAAATTGACAAAAATGGACAATCCAAGAGAGTCACGGGAGGCCATTCCAAATTTGGATCATCCAATCAGCCTACTTTGGTGGAGGTCTGGTCCCGAGTGAGTATCTTGCAACACTTCCAGTCACAAGAGGGCAGAGTATCTCTGTAAAGCAAAAAGCTCCACAGTCCGCATTGTCTTTCATCAGTACTGCATGTCTCATGACTGACAGTGTGATCCTCAGAGGGGTCTTGAGTGGCCAATGGGTCATAGACCTTTTCACATTAATGCTCATTGGACAGTCATGACAAGCTTTCCTTTTAAAATCAACTAATTGGAAAGCTATGAGAGAGAAATAATAAGTAAAAGCACGTGCACATTGCAGTGCAGGGTCATACAGGCTGCCAGCGGCGTAGTATTTTAGTACAATTTTATTTAAAAAAAAAAAAAAAAAAGGGGGGGGGGGGGGGTGTATAGTTATCTCTTATGGTATAGTATTGCTAAAGCAGCACTATCTGCACGAGTATTCCATATTTAAAAACTAGCTTTTATTATATGGAATCAACAATGTACTGTATATGGCAACATTGTGATTAGTCATAATTACATTTAGAACTGTTGCAATTTTCTGCCGCAATATCTGGAACGAATTGCAACTACTGGAAATGACAGATAGCAATATCTATAATTCATTTGAGGAAATTTTGGCTCGGACTAAAATCTATCCATCTCTGTGTGGCTTCGTATGATAGGTTTAACACACGTTTTTACGACAGATGCCCCTCTTGACACAACCCACAAGCTGGAATCGAACACTGGCCTCCACAGACCAGACTGAAATACAGATAAAATATCTGCAAGGTCAATAAGACAAATACAGTGGGGCAAATAAGTATGGGGCAAATAAGTATTTAGTCAACCACCAATTGTGCAAGTTCTCCTACTTGAAAAGATTAGAGAGGCCTGTAATTGTCAACATGGGTAAACCTCAACCATGAGAGACAGAATGTGTGGAAAAAAAAAAAAAAAAAACAGAAATACTACACATTGTTTGATTTTTAAAGAATTTATTTCCAAATTAGAGTGGAACATAAGTATTTGGTCACCTACAAACAAGCAAGATTTCTGGCTGTCAAAGAGGTCTAACTTCTTCTCACGAGGCTCCACTCGTTACCTATATTAATGGCACCTGTTTTAACTCATTATCGGTATAAACTTCAGTCAGTCACACTCCAAACTCCACTATGGCCAAGACCAAAGAGCTGTCGAAGGACACCAGAGACAAAATTGTAGACCTGCACCAGGCTGGGAAGACTGAACCTGCAATAGGTAAAACGCTTGGTGTAAAGAAATCAACTGTGGGAGCAATTATTAGAAAATGGAAGACATACAAGACCACTGATAATCTCCCTCGATCTGGGGCTCCATGCAAGATCTCACCCCGTGGCATCAAAATGATGACAAGAACGGTGAGCAAAAATCCCAGAAACACACGGGGAGACCTAGTGAATGACCTACAGAGAGCTGGGACCACAGTAACAAAGGCTACTATCAGTAACACAATGCGCCGCCAGGGACTCAAATCCTGCACTGCCAGTCGTGTCCCCCTGCTGGGGAAAGTACACCTCCATGCCCGTCTGCGGTTCGCTGAGAGCATTTGGATGATCCAGAAGAGGATTGGGAGAATATGTTGAACTTTTTGGTAGAAACACAGGTTCTCGTGTTTGGAGGAGAAAGAATACTGAATTGCATCCGAAGAACACTATACCCACTGTGAAGCATGGGGGTGGAAACATCATGCGTTGGGGCTGTTTTTCTGCAAAGGGACCAGGACGACTGATCTGTGTAAAGGAAAGAATTAATGGGGCCATGTATCGAGAGATTTTGAGTGAAAATCTCCTTCCATCAGCAAGGGCATTGAAGATGAGACGTGGCTGGGTCTTTCAGCATGACAATGATCCCCAAAACACAGCCAGGGCAACAAAGGAGTGGCTTTGTAAGAAGCATTTCAAGGTCCTGGAGTGGCCTAGCCAGTCTCCAGATCTCAACCCCATAGAAAATCTGTGGAGGGAGTTGAAAGTCTGTGTTGCCCAACGATGGCCCCTAAACATCACTGCTCTAGTGGAGATCTGCAGTGAGGAATCGGCCAAAATACCAGCAACAGTGTTTGAAAAGCTTGTGAAGAGTTACAGAAAACTTTTGGCCTCCGTTATTGCCAACAAAGCGTACATAACAAAGTATTGAGATGAACTTTAGGTATTGACCAAATACTTATTTTCCAACATTATTTGCAAATAAATTCTTTAAAAATCAAACAGTGTAATTTTTTTTTTCCTCATTCTGTCTCTCGTGGTTGAGGTTTACCCATGTTGATAATTACAGGCCTCTCTAAAATTTTCAAGTGGGAGAACATGCACAATTAGTGGTTGACTAAATACTTATTTGCCCCACTGTATGCTTTCACTTGTCATAGTTCCAGTCAAAGACTATGTTATTGTTCCTAGCTATGACTTTATATCTAATAATTACATGTACATAGATATCTTGAATCATAGACTTTACTATTAGTTGACAGGAAACGGGGCGCGGCGCTGCTCTGTAGGGGGCCTATTTTCAAAAACTCAAAATACAAATATTTTCAAAACCAAAGCCGCTAGCGACCTAAAGCTAAAATAGGCAACTCCCTTAGGCATATATGAGTCTCGATGAGCAGCGACATAAAAAAATTCAAAGTCGTTCCCTAATGAAATTCCGATTAATTACTTTTTATATAAGTGTAACTAAACTTAAAATGGCTATAAAATTCTCAGATTTTACGGTAGATGCACAAAAATCACCAAATGCAGTGATAATCGCCAATATTCTCAGGGTCAGTAGCAATATTTAACATATCATATTGGTTTTTGCCCGTAATAGCGACATAATTTTTTTTTTTTTTTGTGTAATTTTAAAATGTTTTCAACAGCTAATAAATAACTCGATTTTCACATCAGAAACTTAATATTTGAGTAATGCATGCAGAATCGTCTTAATTTTACTTAACAAAAGCAAATTTTGCATGTTTCTGTATACTGTTACAACTTATTTAGGTTGAATTCCTATGTCACTCTTGCCTCAGCACGTCTTGCTGGCTATCTGGCACTCATCGTTTTTAGATTGAAATGTTACATAAAATAAACCCCGTAAAAGCCATTTTATTTGTATGGACGCAGAAATGTCTAAATTACTAGTATTTTGCCAAAAAATTGGCCAAAAATGACCTGATTATTTGAATGTAAAGTTATGCTATTGTGTATGGATACAAAATCCGACATGTGGCCATCACAAAAGAAAAAGCTTTTTAAAGTTTTTTCAGTTGAAAATTCTTTCAAAAATAAATAAATAAATGCGTAAATCCCGAAGTTTCTATAGATATGAACGTAAAACAGTTGAGATTCTTGGTTAAAAGTAAAAAAGTGAGCTGTTATCATTCATTTTACAAATATATTTAAAGCTAATTTTGTCCATCTATTTCATTTTTTTCATGTTTCAAAGTGCATGCATGCTGCTATTTCACATTATGATTTGAGTGAATCCCCGACCAAATCACTCTTGAGACACTCTAGCCTGCTTATATGCACTAAAACCTTTGTCCTGTTTGCATTCCATCCAAAAACGTATTAATACGTTCTATTTTTAATTGTTTCAGTGTCCAAAAAACGTATTCATACGTCTTTTACGTTTTGTTTTGTTTTTCACAAGAGACATCTCTAGGTTCTGATGCAACTTCGCTCCAAAGCACAACGCTCAAAATCCATTTTAAAGCAATAAAACTGGCCACTGGAGGGCAGCAGCACATTTGTTAAGAACTCATATCGGATCATGAAAGGAAATGAATGAAGAGAAATAGGAAACGGAAGTTGTAAGAAGTAAGAAATGTGAGAAAAATGTGGAGAACGATGTAAAACACAAGGCACATGCCCCACACAAGTTCCTTAGGTGAATTCTGTTATGAGATAGTGGTCACTACAAAAGAAAGTAGGGCTGTCAAACGATTAAAAATTTTAATCGAGTTAATTACAGCTAAAAAATTAATTAATCGTAATTAATCGCAATTCAAACCATCTATAAAATATGCCATATTTTCTGTAAATTATTGTTGGAATGGGAAGATAAGACACAAGGCGGATATATACATTCAACATACTGTACAAAAGTACTGTATTTGTTTATTATAACAATAAATCAACATGATGGCATTAACATTAACATTCTGTTAAAGCGATCCATGGATAGAAAGACTTGTAGTTCTTAAAACATAAATGTTAGTAAAAGTTATAGAAATTTTATATTAAAACCCCTCTTAATGTTTTCGTTTTAATAAAATTCGTAAAAATTTCAATCAAAAAATAAACTAATAAGTTGCCATTGTTGATGTCAATAATTACACAAAGCTCATTTTGCTGAAACCCATAAAATCAGTCGCACCCAAGTGCCAGCAGAGCGCGACAAAACACCAAAAAACACAAGTAACAAGTGGACATGACACTGTGCTGTCATTTTAATCTGTTTGAGCGGGGCATGTGCATTAAATGTGTCAAATATTTTAACGTGATTAATTTAAAAAATTAATTACCGCCTGTTATCACGATAATTTTGACAGCCCTAAACGAAAGATTTTTAAAAATCTATCTTGATGAGACAGGCGGTGATGAGGGAAAAATTTACCCTGTCTGCCGATACAGCTGCGGCCACAACAGCGTCATCTCTCAGATCAATAGTTTAGTTATGTGTAAATAAATTGTTACTTTGCTATCAAAAGCTCTATTTTTCTTGTTGTTTATGTTATTTTGTTGAAGGAAAACATTATTCAGATGTTTGGGATGTCACATAAGCAAAAAACAGCTGTGCTAAAATCAAACTTATGTTTGAAATGTATGCTTTTACAAAAAGCTCAATTTCTCAGTTTTTTTTATCAGAAGTTGGAAAATTGCTCAAACTAAGCTATTTTCTAATGCTGATTTCTAAAGAATGGAAAAAGATCTGAACTAACTTTTTTTTCCTGCTGAAAGAAGAGAGTCTAGTCTTTCTTTTGGTAGCTTCCATGTTTATATATCAATAGAACAAAATTTTCTGTGGGCCTTGCAAAATCAGTCAAAACCCTGTAAAACGGCCAGGAGCGAAGGGGCTCGCGCCGGTGAAAATGGCTGGGAGTGAATGAGGCAAAGATCTCGTTCGTACACTATTTACATGCATCTAGCACAAGGGACAAACGTGAGTTTGACCCCCCTAGCAACAGTTGCTAACGTCATGAATATTAATGAACAAAGGTGACGTGTTACGTAGGGTACGCTGTTGCAGGGCACATGTAGACAAACAACCTTTCACAATTGGACCTATGGAGAATTTAAAGTGTTTAATCAGCCTACCATGCATATTTATTTGGATGTGGGAAGAAACCATGGTACCTAGAGACAACACACGTAGTTGTGTGGAGAACATGAAAACTCCACACGGGAAGATCTTAGGTTGAACCCTTGATCTCAGAACTGTGACACAGAAGTGCTAACCACTAATTAACCGTGCCCTAACAAGGGAAAACTGAATTACAGATATCCGTGTCACATATCCAGTCTAGTGTTTCAATTCTAAGAAGCCTTGCCATGTTTACCCACTTACTGACACTGCCCATTAAATAGTTGGACAGGATGGTTCAGATGCGCATGACTACAGCAATATCATGTTGTATACTACAGTTATTTTTTTCTGGTTCAGTCAGTATCAGTAGAATGACTGACATTTATACCAAAGGAGTAGTACCAGCTTCAGCAATGTGTTTTCTTCTGTTTTCACACTAACAATAATAATGGTTATAATTAGACTTGTCCAATAATTGCCGTATTGGCCCATATATATAAGACGGCCCTGATTATAAGAGGACCCCCTCTTTTTCAAGACTCAAGTTTGAAAAAAGACTTTTTGAACACCAATTTTTAATAAAGAAAATAATTACAGTACATCTGAAACAAATGATTATAACAATATATTTGAGGGAAAAGGCATGTTATTTTGCCTCATTCAAATCTTAATATCTGAACATTTAAATATGTAAACTAAAGTGCAGTCACATTCGTAAATGCATGGATTCTGGTTTTTGAAATGTAAATAAACCAATCTATTGTGATAAAACAACAAAATTGAAATAACTGCATTAACCATCAAAGTGAAGTCTAACTAACTGTAGTCTTGAAACAAATCTGAATAAGGAAAAACATTGCAAGAAAAGAATGCAAACTGGTTAAACTTGAGAGTAGCTGAGATTTGTCATGACAGAACATCCCTTCAATGATATCTGGCTCCATCTAGCGTCGTAAATGGTATAACGTCTAGACCGCAAATGTCAGACGACTCCCAGTTTTCAGTCTTATTTCAATGCAAAAAACACCGTCTTATATTCGAGCCAATACGGTACTTTTTAACCGATAACCGATTTCCCGATATTGTCCAACTCTAAAAATCTGATACCAATATATGCAATCGTGGATTTCACATATTATGGGGTAATTGTATTGTGATGCTCCAATTAGGGGTGCACGATATCCATTTTTTTTAAACCAATACCAATATCGATAACTTCCTGCTCCTCAAGGCCGATACCGATACGATAACTGATAATATATATATAATTTTTCAATGTATATTCACCTGAGTTTTTGAACACCTGTAGGTCAAACATACTAGTGGTTGATTCAGCATAGATTTGCTTTTGACCGAACCAGAATTTTCATGATGACATGAACATTATTATAATGAACAAAACAAAGACCGTAACAAAGCTTTGCATACTGGAAAAACAGGAGTGGAAACAAACGCACACATCCCAATGCGACACCGTGCCAAAAATATTATTAATAGGGCCGATAATATATTATGTTATCGGATTTATTCGGATGACGTCATAATTCCTGTTATAGGACCGATAATTTTCGGACCAATAATTATCGTGCATCTCTAGCTCCAATGGATGCTTTAATAATGATAAATGTAACAACTTAAAGGTTTTCCGAATAGATTCTATTAATTCTGTGAAAAACAAAAGAACAACGTCAACTGAAGTTATGGGAAAAGGTGCCTATTTTGCACCATTATATTTATAGTTGAAATCAAAATTGTGCAAACATCAAATTTGTGTATGAAAATTGCAAAGTGCCAATACGGCAGTGCCATGTCACATATCCACATGCATATTGGCCCAAAACCGATAATGAAAAACCGATGTCAATATCATCCGATATTTTCCGAAATCATTTTAAAATGCTTTAATCGGCCAACTCTAATAATAATAATTAGTTTTACACCTGGATTACAATTAGGAATGTTACTTGTTGCTATTAGAGTCAGTAATGTTATGTTATGTTATGTTATTGTTGTTATGGTGGTTTGATTATAAGTTTTGAATGCTGTTTGTGAGGAACATTAGCATGAAATTACTCCTGGCGTGCAGTTGATTGGGAGTGGTTGGCAAATTAATCTCTGTGCACATCTTCACTTTCATTCGAGGAGGACATATCTATCAAGTCAGTGTTACACAAGTCAGCACTCTGCTGGCTACTGCTCCCATCAGCCAGGACCCCCCGCCCCCATCCTGCATCCACTCCTCTATTTTCACCAGCTGGAGTTAAATAACGGCAATGAGTGACTGCTGAGTGGGCTGCAGCTACAGTTACAAGGCCCAGTAGCCACAGGTCTATTTTGACCAAGGGGTGGCCGCCTTCAAGCCCACCTGACTGGAAGTGATGATGTAGAACAGACACAGTGTGACTGCTGGACAATGTGGACTGTACTGTAACCAGCGAAATGTGACTCAAGCGGAATGCACATTAATGAGAGGAGTACAGTGCTGGCCAAAAGTATTGGCACCCATGCAATTCTGTCAGATAATGCTCAATAACTCCTAGAAAATGTTTGCAATTACAAATGCTTTGGTAGTACCGTATTGGCCCGAATATAAGACGGTGTTTTTTGCATTGAAATAAGACTGAAAAAGTGGGGGTCGTCTTATATTCGCGTTTTAGACATTATACTCATTCGCGACGCTAGATGGCGCCAGATATCATTGAAGCGATGTTCTGTCATGACAGATCTCAGCTACTCTCAAGTTTAACCAATTTGCATTATTTTCTTGCAATGTTTGTCCTTATTCAGATTTGTTTCAAGACTACAGTTACAGTAAGACTTCACTTTGATGGTTAATGCAGTTATTTCAATTTTGTTGTTTTATCACAATAGATTGGTTTATTTACATTTCAAAAACCAGAAGCCATTCATTTACGAATGTGGTGGCACTTTAGTTTACATATTCAAATGTTCAGTTATTAAGATTTGAATGAGGCAAAATAACATGCTTTTTCTCTCAAATATATTGTTATAATCATTTGTTTCAGAGGTACTGTAATTATTTTCTGTATAAAAAGTAATTTGGTGTTCAAAAAGTCTTTTTTCAAACTTGAGTCTTGAAAAAGGGCGGGTCGTCTTATAATCAGGGCCATCTTATATTCGGGCCAATACGGTAATATCTTCATTTATTTTGCTTGCAATGAAAGAACACAAAACAGAATGGAAAAAAAATCCATTATCATTTAACACAAAACTCGGACAAAAGTATTGGCACCTTCAGCCTAATACTTGGTAGCACAAACTTTAGACAAAAAAACTGCGAAAAAACGCTTCCGGTATCCATCTATGAGTTTCTTACAATGCTGTGCTGGAATTTTTAACCATTCTTCTTTGGCTAACTGCTCCAGGTCGCTGAGATTTGAAGGGTGCCTTCTCCAAACTGCCATTTTCAGATCGCTTCACAGGTGTTCTATGAGATTCAAGTCTGGACTCATCGCTGGCGACTTTCGAAGTCTCCAGTGCTTACTCTCAAACTATTTTGTACACTTTTTGAAGTGTATTTTGGGTCATTGTCCTGCTGGAAGACCCATGACCTCTGAGAGAGACCCAGCATTCTCACACTGGGCCTTATATTATGCTGCAAAATTTGCTGGTAGTCTTCAGACTTCATAATGCAATGCACAGTCAAGCAGCCCAGTGCCAGAGGCAGCAAAGCAACCCCAAAAAATCAGGGAATCTCCGCTATGTTTGACTGTGGGGACCGTGTTCTTTTCTTTGAAGGCCTCGTTTTTCCCCTGTAAACTCTATGTTGATGCCTTTTCCCAAAAAGCTCTACTTTTGTCTCATCTGACCAGAGAACATTCTTCCAAAATGTTTTTGGCTTTCTCAGGTCAGTTTTGGCAAACTACAGCCTGGCTTTTTTATGTCACTGGGTCAGAAGTGAGGTCTTCCTGGGTATCCCACCATATGAGTCCCTTTTCATTTAGACGCCAACGGATAGCACGGGTTGACACTGTTGTACCCTCGGACTGCAGGACAGCTTGAACTAGTTTGGATGTTAATCGAGGTTCTTGACCCACCTTCCGCACAATCTTTCGTTGAAATCTCTCGTCAATTTTTCTTTTCTGTCCACATCTAAGGAGGTTAGCCACAGTGCCTTGGGCTTTACACTTATTGATGACAGTGCGCACGGTAGACACAGGAACATTCAGGTCTTTAGAGATTAACTTGTAGCCTTGAGATTGCCACAATTTTGCTTCTCAAATCCTCAGACAGTTCTTTGGTCTTCTTTCTTTTCTCCATGCTCAATGTGGTAGACACAAGGACACAGGACAGAGGTTGAGTCAACTTTAATCCATTTTAACTGGCTGCAATTGTGATTTAATTATTGCCACCACCTGTTGTGTGCCACAGGTAAGTAACAGGTGCTGTTAATTACACAAATTAGAGAAGTATCACATGATTTTTCAAAGGGTGCCAATACTTTTGTCTGGCCCATTTTTGGAGTTTTGATAATGATTTTTTTCCCCATTCTCTTTTATGTTTTTTCCATTGCAAGCAAAATAAATGAACATATTGCTACCAAAGCATTTGTAATTGCAAACATTTTCTGGGAAAAATTAAGCATGATCTGACAGATTTGCAGGGGTGCCAATACTTTTGGCCAGCACTGTATGTTGAAACGGTATGCTGATTGATCGAAGAACAACATCACCACCCTTTGTAGCTTGAATCTATTTGCTGTTGTTTTTTTCTGCAATCCACAGCTTTTTTCCTTTTTTTTGTTTACAAGACCTTTTGAATAAATTGGCTGACAAAATAGCATAATACAACCTCGGTGGATCCAGTTATAAAACTCTACAACTGAAAGTCAGTGATCATTTTGCCTTCTCAGACGTCATTTCGGTTTTCAAAAAGTCTATTAAATTTGAAAAAATTATTGAAAAATTGAGGCTGTATGATGGAATATTTTGGCTAATTTATACCACAGATCTGACATTCAGGTCTCTGTGATACTTCTCAGTATTTTGACTTTCACCAAAATTCCACAAACCATTCAGGATCAGTTCATTAAAAACTAAACTGCCCTCAGAATTGTGAATTTGAATGAGAATGACCGGTCCAGCTTAAGCATTGCCTATCACTCAAAGTCAGCTAGGATAGGCTCCAGCTCAACTTCGACTTTTTTGATACTGTAAGATTTAGTAGCAATCCGAAAAAATTGAAGATGTGCCACACTAGACTCCCACTGTAAAAGAGTTCTGTAATATAAGCTGAAAGTGCAAAAACAAAGTATTAGAGTGTGTGCATATTTAGCAACATGACTATTGTTTATAAAAAAAAAAAATTTTAAAAAGAAGCTTATTTTACTTTAAAGTCCGACATTAAAATAGGTGTGTAAAAATATTTCATATCAACTGTAGATGTCGATAGTTTTTTTTCTGTGTAATGTAATTTTGTATTTGAAATCAGTGGTGTTGCTAGGGTCTCTTTGGCCTCCAAGCAAGAAATCCCTCGGCCCCCCACCCAACCTGTGCACTCTGCAAAAAAAAAAACTTTTTTTGCACAAAAGCAATGCACAGTAAATAAGTTAACAATGTATAACCGGGGTCCTCAATTAGCGAACCACGGTCCACAACCCGACCACGGCACATCTCTCTGCGGACCTAGAGCAAATGGCAATTTTCAAAACAAAACAAAAAAAAAAAATCCTTTTTTAAAACATATATTATTTGTCTGAGTCGTCGATCTAACGCTGTGCGCTACTATCCTATGGCTAAATTCTGTTTCATTTTTAGTAAAATATCTTCCATGTTCCTACTTCTTTTGTCATCTCTATGACCACGAAGCACTGATTGGATAAGAGAGCGTGCATTGATGCGCTGATTGGCTGAGAGAACCTGCATGCTGCTAGAGTGGACGGACCGCAGCAGTGTGAAACACGAATCGCACCCGGCACTTTGCAATGTTTGTTTACATGTCACCAGCAGAAGACTGAATCTAACAAAATGTCATCCTCAAAGTTCACCAAGAGAAGAAAAGTGGACAAGGAAAATTGTCATTTGATAAAATCCAACACATTGAACAGATATAGTATGTCATCTTGAAAGGCAATTTAAAATAAAAGTACAATAGAGAACAACATGCTGAATAAGTGTATAGTATGATAATGTTACATGACGCATGAACAACAAAATGCAAACGTGGCCGGTATATTAACGTAACATAGATAACTATAGCATAAAGAACATTCTAACAAGTTTACCAAACCATCGGTGTCACTCCAAAACACCAAAATAACATGTGAAATGAAATGATGTTTTAATAATTTCACACATAAGTCGCTCCAGAGTATAAGTTGCACCCCCATCCATACTATGAAAAAAAACTAGGACTTCTAGTCCCAAAAATAGGGTAATCAGAATGTGCATGGAATTTTTGTTTGGTCAAAAGAAAACCACCTTTATCACCTTCGACCTGTCTTGTACTTGACCGACATTAATAAACGGACCCATGCTTGTTTGAAAAAAAAAAAAAAAACAGTTCAACCTTCAAGATTTGTATTTGAGGACCCCTGATGTATAAGGTCACAACAATAGAAAAATAAAGACAATATACACTCACCGGCCAATTTATTACGTACACCTGTCCAACTGCTCGCTAACACTTAATATCTAATCAGCCAATCACATGGTGGTAACTCAGTGCATTTAGGCATGTAGACATGGTTTAACACAATCTCCTGCAGTTCAAACTGAGCATCAGTATGGGGAAGAAAGGTGATTTGAGTGACTTTGAACGTGGCATGGTTGTTGGTGCCAGAAGGGCTGCTCTGAGTATTTCAGAAACTGCTGATCTCCTGGGATTTTAATACACAACCATCTCTAGGGTTTACAGAGAATGGTCCGAAAAAGAAAAAATATCCAGTGAGCGGCAGTTCTGTGGGCGGAAATGCCTTGTTGATGCCAGAGGTCAGAGGAGAATGGCCAGACTGGTTCGAGCTGATAGAAAGGCAACAGTGACTCAAATAACCACCCGTTACAACCAAGGTAGGCAGAAGAGCATCTCTGAACGCACAGTACGTCGAACTTTGAGGCAGATGGGCTACAGCAGCAGAAGACCACGCTGGGTGCCACTCCTTTCAGCTAAGAACAGGAAACTGAAGCTACAATTTGCACAAGCTCATCGAAATTAGACAATAGAAGTTTGGAAAAACGTTGCCTGGTCTGATGAGTCTCGATTTCTGCTGCGACATTCGGATGGTAGGGTCAGAATTTGGCGTCAACAACATGAAAGCATGGATCCATCCTGCCTTGTATCAACGGTTCAGGCTGGTGGTGGTGTAATGGTGTCGGTAATATTTTCTTGGCACTCTTTGGGCCCCTTGGTACCAATTGAGCATCGTTGGAATGCCACAGCCTACCTGAGTATTGTTGCTGACCATGTCCATCCCTTTATGACCACAATGTACCCAACTTCTGATGGCTACTTTCAGCTGGATAATGCGCCATGTCATAAAGCTGGAATCATCTCAGACTGGTTTCTTGAACATGACAATGAGTTCACTGTACTCAAATGGCCTCCACGGTCACCAGATCTCAATCCAATAGAGCATCTTTGGGATGTGGTGGAACAGGAGATTCGCATCATGGATGTGCAGCCGACAAATCTGCACCAACTGTGTGATGCCCTCATGTCAATATAGACCAAACTCTCTGAGGATTCAACCTTGTTGAATCTATGACAAGAAGAATTGAGGCAGTTCTGAAGGCAAAAGGGGGTCCAACCCGTTACTAGCATGGTGTACCTAATAAAGTGGCCGGTGAGAGTATAGCCGACATTGTAATAGAGAAACATTTAATAGTAAAAAAAAAAATAATAATAATGCCAAATAAAATTAACTTATTAAAAATTACACACTTACGTTTCACTTTCCATTGAATACAATCATAGCATCAAGTGCAGGTTGCTACGGCAAAGGAGGTCGAGCCCCACACCCACAAAAGGGGTTTGCTACTGCTGTGTCATTTCAAATGGATAATTCTTGTCGTTTCTGCGGAGTACATTTTGGCAGCCCTCGGGTCCCCTTTATTGACCAGGGACTCAAGCAATTGCCTGGCTTGCCTTCTCCGCTAGCCCTGCCTCTGAAATCACAGGGTACATGTCGAAATGAAGCATTCACACCAATGGGTAATTTATACACATCCAAACCAGAGCTCTGTTTTAAATCCACCATGCAAATACAAATCATACAAACTTAAAACCTGAAAACCTGAAAGCTGCAGAATATTGAAAATCTGCTGCTGATGAGCTAAATAGGTGAATGGATGTATTGCTGCTTAATGATGACATTTGACATATATTTACAACATAAAAAACTTAGATGAGAGGTTCTAATAACATCAAACAAAATTAATAACTACATGTTTGTTTTGAAATATAGCAAACACAAGGAAAGAAAGTCATCCAATTCTTTACGATGGCATCTCCGGAAACTAAAACAGAGGCAGCAGCCAAGTACGTGTAACACCATATACTGTATATTTAGACTTTGAAATTGAAGCAGCGAAGGTGATGTTTGCTTGCCAAGTATCTTATCTTACCCCATCTGTACTTCTGTCTCTAGCATCACAGAAAACAGCCCATTATAATAATATTTTTTAACATTATTATTATTAGCAATCAACTAACCTCTAGTGTACATGTACTGTAGCATTATTTTGAGCAAACCTTCCAAACAGCTTAAAAGTTTTCAGTTCCCGCTCCTTTTGGACACCCGAGGCCTGGTAACAGGCAGTGATCATGGCAGCTGCTATTGCCATGCAACTGGCAGAGTTAGCCAGATAAACATACCCAGGAACAGAGGGCTCCAGTTGCTGCCAAGACAAGTGTCTTTCACTCAGTCACTGAATTTAGAAAAGATTAACAGTCAAGCATCAACAGAAACGGACTGCAGGGTGCCTTACTCTACTCTTGGGGCCACAGCAATGTGGTTTGTAGCTGACCAGATTGGTTATTTTGTATCTTTAAAATGATTAACAGTTACAGTGAGGAAAATAAGTATTCAAAGACCCTGCAATTTTGCAAGTTCTCCCACTTAAAAATGATGAGTGGGTTTGAAATTTTCACGGTAGGTGCTTGTCCACTGTGAGAGACAATTTTGAAAAAAGAAAAATACAATTTATTTGTATTATACAGCTGCAAATACGTATTTGTACTAGGGCTGTCAAAATTATCGCGTTAACGGGCGGTAATTAATTTTTTAAATTAATCACGTTAAAATATTTGACGCAATTAACGCACACGCCCCGCTCAAACAGATTAAAATAACAGCACAGTGTAACGTCAGCTTGTTGTTTTTTCGTGTTTTGCGCCCTCTGCTGGCGCTTGGGTCCAACTGATTTTTTGGTGTTACACCATGAGTGAGCATGGTGTAATTATTGACATTAACAATGGTGAGCTACTAGTTTATTTTATGTATCGAAAATTTTACAAATTTTAATAAAACGAAAACATTAAGAGGGGTTTTAATATAAAAATTCTATAACTTGTACTAACATTTATCTTAAAAGAACTACAAGTCTTTGCATCCATGGCTTGCTTTAAGAGAATGTTAATAATGTTAATGCCATCTTGTTGATTTATTGTTATAATAAACAAATACAGTACTTATGTACCGTATGTTGAATGTATATATCCGTCTGGTGTCTTATCTTTCCATTCCAACAATAATTCACAGAAAAATATGGCATATTTTATAGATGGTTTGAATTGCGATTAATTACGATTTATTAATTTTTAAGCTGTAATTAACTCGATTAAAATTTTTAATCGTTTGACAGCCCTACTTAATAATATCGAGTGTTACTTTGCTGCCATAATTTTTCTGGGACTACTTCACCCAATATCCTGACAGAAATTAAGTAAACTGTGGCATCAAGAATCATCAACAGATTTCAGTGCATAAAACAGCAGCAGATAAACAGTTACTTGTGCAAGATGTGTCAAGATGTAAAGCCATGTAACAGGCCACATTACCTCATATGACAACACCAAGAGACAGCGCTCTTTATAGAACACAACACAGATGTAATAACATTGGCAACCACCACTTACAGTCGTGGTTGCCCCAACTCCCATAATGCACTCGGCGGAACATATAAGAATCGCTACAATATTTTCACACCAGGTAATTTGTAAATGATCTAAAGCAGAGGTCCCCAAACTTTTTCCTGTGAGGGCCACATAACTTTTGCCTTCTCTAATGGGGGGCCGGGGTCAGTTTGTAACAGAAAAGGTGTGACGATTGCAGGAGTGACTAAATGTAAAAATTAGGGATGTCAAACGATTAAAATTTTTAATCAAGTTAATTACAGCTTAAAAATTAATTAATCGTAATTTATCGCAATTCAAACCATCTCTAAAATATGGCATATTTTTCTGTAAATTATTGTTGGAATGGAAAGATAAAACACAAGATGAATATATACATTCGACATACGGTACATAAGTACTATATTTGTTTATTATAACAATAAATCAACAAGATGGCATTCACATTATTAACATTCTGTTAAAGCGATCCATGGATAGAAAGACTTGTACTTCTTAAAAGATAAATGTTCATACAAGTTATAGAACTTTTATATCAAAACCCCTCTTAAGGTTTTTGTTTTAATAAAATTTGTAAAATTTTCAATCAAAAAATAAACTAGTAGCCCGCCATTGTTGATGTCAATAATTACACAATGCTCATGGGTGCTTAAGCCATAAAATCAGTCGCACCCAAGCGCCAGCAACACAACACAAGTAGCAAGTTGACATTGCACTGTACTGTCATTTTAATCTGTTTGAGCTGGGCATGTGCGTTAATTGCGTCAAGTATTTTACAGTGATTAATTTAAAAAATTAATTACCGCCCGTTAACGCGATAATTTTGACAGCCCTAGTAAAAATGTATGGTTTTTCAGAAAGCCACAATCAAATAACTCTTTCTGAATTCTTCACGGAACAAAAGTAAATAAAATAAAAATAATAATATAATATAATGTTATATAATAATAAATAATAATAACACTATTAATTAATTAGATAATGACCAAATAACCCTTTCTGGGTTCTTCACATTAAAAAAGCCAGGAAATAAATAACACTATTGGGAAAAAAATAATAAATTTTTTTTGTTTTGTTTTTTTTGTTCAGGGGGCCAGACCAAATGTGTTTGGGGACCCCTGATCTAAAGAGTTCACTACAAATCAAAACAATTCAATCACACGATCAAGGGCTGAATAGAGTTACAGTAGTAAATATATGTCGCAAAAGACCAGCCGTTGTGCTTGAGACACATAAACAGATGTTCGGTAAAATGAGTAAAATTTATCAATTTTCTACAGTTTTGACTTTCCTGATAAACATAAGTAAATTGTACTCACTGGTTTTCAGATGATTTTATATATAAAAAAAAACTAATTAAAATGCAGATAATAAATTAATACAATTTGGTGAATTTCCTGATAAACATAAGTAAATTGTACTCACTGGTTTTCATTTTATATACAAAAAAAACTAATTAAAATGCAGATAATAAATAATTAAAATTTGGTGAATTCAGCTCAGTGTGATTCTAAACTGCACACAGTCTTTTTCATTATGTATAGTCTACTCTTATTTATTTCCCAAATATTACCAAACCCTGATCACAGTTTTTACAGTGTACTTATTTTCCTCACTATTATTATTTTTGCTATCTGCGGTGTGTCAATAATGTGGCCCAGTCTGAACAGGCCTAGATTGGATTTGGACTCTTGCTAAAAATAGTGTGAACCGTTAGCTCTAAAAATCAGATTTGAGGAGGAATCCCATGGGAATCAGATATGCCTGCAGTCTGAACGCCGCCTTTTATACCCCAAGAAGAACTTTCAGGTTTCTTTGTTCCTGCAACCTAGCCAATAGAATGGAGGGTGCACTCCACACACCAAAAAACGGGGGTGTACCCCTGCTGTGCAGCCTCACGATGCCGCTGGCTGGCTGCCCCCTGCAGTGTCTCTCTACGTAAAAGTGCATGTTTACAAATAGCTCATCTATTTGAGGACATAAAAATTGCCTAATAACTTTGTTCGGATACTACAACCAATTAATTAAATGCAGCATGGCTAGACCCTTTAGGTATTGCACCTCAACAATGTTATTAGCATAAACAGAAGGGAGGTCAAATGCGACATGGTGCATTTTGATTATTTTTCTACTTGTCATTTTTGAGTGAAAGTGAAAAACAAAAACTGCAGTTTCAAGTAAATTTCATTGTAGTAAAATCAGAACCCTGTGTCTTTAGGTGTGGTACTACACCAGTGCTCCTCAATTATTTTCTGTTACGCCCCCCACAAAAGGAAGACCTAAATGTTTCGCGCCCCACCCAAACTCTGCCGCCACTGTAAATAGTATTATTTGTCTATTATAAGTACGCCTCTGCCTCACACTGTATCCTTTTTTTTCTATTAGAGAAAATAAGAGATCAACTTATAAAGTATAACTTTATTAACATTGATTTGTTTGTAACAGAAAAGACTTAACATCAATTTTCCTCAATTTAAAAAAAAAATCACATCCAAACAGTAAAAATACACTCAAGGTACATTTTTGACCATTTGATACTGAAAAATAAAATCAGTGAATACTAACAAATTCAAATTGATTAGAAACATTAACTCATGAAGACAATATGCAAAAAAATTTGACCGAAAAAACAAAACTGAATAGAAGAAGAAAAAAAAAAGTGTCTTGGAACAGAAGGACAGTTTTTATTTTCGCTGCTCCCAGTATCACCTCCAGTTTGCAATGACGTGGGGTTATATTGCACTGAGCATGCTAACAGTGCTCACTGGTTTACTGATATAACACTGACAAAGCGGGACGATTGTTGGCAATATTCGGCACGTTTTTGCTGAAAAACAACCAAGCGGCTCATCAATGAGATTGGGGTCTAATGTCTTTAAGTGGCGTCTTAATTGATTTGGCTTCCGGCTGTCCGCTATAATCATTTTTAGACACAGTAAACAGTGGTCTTTCCTCGTCTACCACTGTATTAAATTACAAAGCCAAAAGGCAAACGGCCCGAAAAAAGCGCATTTTCGGCGGCCGAGGGATAACCGTAGGTGAGGGCGGTCATCGTGACGATCCCAAGCCGAAAATGGCACTTTTCGGGCAGACACGTGAGAGCCGGAGAAGACGGTGGGTCGCTGCGTGAGTCCGGTCGGAAAACGGCTTTCGAAAACGCCGCACAGCTCTTCACGAGTCTCTTCCGTGAATTCGTGTGCTCTTGCTTACTTCAAAAATACTGCGCGCACTTTGAAAATGAGAGCGCCACTGCCACCCACTGAGTGGATGTGCAAGTACACTTTATTCTAGTTAAAAAAAAAAAAAAAAAAAGCACGTTGCCCGAGGTCACACGCGCCACCCCTGGCATCGCCCCACTATTTGAGAAGTACTGTACTACACCAATAGAAGATGGGTTCTTTAGAACTTTTGATCATGAAAATGCTGATTAAAAAACCTCTTTCTACTGTTGGTACTTTCCAACTACTTTGTGCTCATTAAAAGTAGAATTAAAGGAATGCTCCATAAGTGCAAGACACTGCAATAATCTCTATGCTCCTTGTATTAACGTATAAAATCAGTCATGCAGGCTGTCAATTTTCTGTGACAAGCAAAAAACAAAAATGCATTCGCCATTCTATCTGTGTTTCTCCACGGGGAGTGTCAGGTTGACATGTCTGAGTTACTTGTGAGAACAAATAGAACAAAGACAAGAGATTTTCTAAATAAAGGGGCAACCCGGGACAAAACATCCCACTAATCTTTTCAGGGATTTAGCTGCCTGGAAATACAACACCAGTTTAAATATGTGTGGATTTTCCAAGTCATTTATAGACCCTCATCACCGCAATGGCAGTGAGCGCAGACTGCGAAAACTCGGCACGCAGGATCGTAATGGTCAATATTGGCCTCAACGTGAGGTGACAGATCGCTAGGCTAAACCGAGAAAAATGCTCAGGGTCCCAAATGATGCTGTTAAGATTGCTGTAAATGCTTGTCGAATATCAAATACAGTATATAAAACTAGCAGTATGGCCCGGCGTTGCTTGGGTTTGTGTAACGTGAACGCAATACAACCGAATGGCAGATAAAACATACCGTACTTTCTTTAGAGATGCAGCTGGAATGTAGTATTAGTGAAAGGACACCAAGAAGGGGTTAATGTGTGAAGGGAAAAGCTACCGTCATCGCACACGCCATATAATTGTTTGCATTAGTCTAACACATTCATCTAACTATTGTTTAAGCAGACTCCACTACACGCCCTTTGACACAGTAAAGTGAATCGCCTTTTCCGGGCTAATGCGGGGGAGATGAGAAAAATGGTAGTTTCTCGTAGGCACCGTCTAACTGTTTGCATTACTCTTAACACACGTAATATAATTAATCAGGAAATAGTATCATTTTCATATTTACGGTAGAACTGCACTACTAATATAAAATAATTAGCACACCATAGTTTAATGAGAAGAAATAGAAGAGATACACAATGCTGTCTTATCACAGAAGCCCAACACGTGCGTCACGAACAAGATTGACGCACCAACTCTTGCAATCAGCTCTCCCAGCAAACTCCAAGGACAAAGCGCTTTGTCCTAAAACAAGTACAAGCCAGCCCAGACAACAAAGTTGATAGCGGGCGTCCCATCCGCGCACGAACCTAAGCCGCCCAAAACCGGCCACCGAGGGGAAGACCCAAAAGCAACGCCCAGACACACCTTTGGAAACGCCTTTGACACGGCCCGCTTCAGCAAAGACTTTTTAAAAAGACTGGACACTGAGATAACATAGATTTTGCTGCTCGGAAACATGTAGCCTTGTTTTGGATCCAGAATTGTCCCTCCGTCGTCTGTTTTTGCCATGTTTTTTACCATTGTCGACGAATAAATTGTCAACCTGCTTTCGGCGAGTCTTTTTCAAACTTTTGGAACATGGAGTCAGTACAAAGGGTTAATATCAGAGGTGGACGCGCGAAGTTCTGCCTTCCCGGTTGGCGCGCGCGGGGGCTGCATCGGCAGAGCGGCACTTTGTTCGGCCGTCGCTGTTCCCGTGCGCCTTGGCCGGGGGGGCGAATTTCAACATGTGCAATTGCTTTTTCATGATTGTGTACAGTATTGTTGTAAACGACGTAGAAAAGAATGACAGTTTTTTTACGTTTCAGACTTGCTGCTCTTTCGCTCCATATACCGCACTACCCAAGAGAAAGCGCCTTTATTGAACAGAAAACAGCAGAACATAACAACGGCAACCACCAGTCGTAGGGGTGGGAACCTCTTGATACCTCACGATACGATACACGATGCAAAGCTCATGAGGACAAAGATTTCACGATATGGCTATACAACGATTATCGATACATTGGTCTAGAAATCATTCTACAAATCAACTAACAAACAAAAAAAAAACAAGCTATCTTTATCTTTCTGCTGTGAGTTTATCTCTAGTCGACGTCCAATCCATTTGAACTGGGAGGTTGCCAGCGAATTAACCCCTCACACTTCAAACAAGCCCCTCCCACTTCCATGGCTACCAGTGGCAGCCAGGCAACGATGTAATTTTGAGCCATTTAAGGTCATTACCTGTTGATTTTGGGACATTTTATTGGTCCCTATCTGTTGATTTTGGGTTACAGAACAGGAAGTGACCCAGGAATCTCCCAAACTCAAACTGACCTATAAATCCCCCAAAAATCGGAAAGAGGGATCGTAATTGATTTGGTTTTAAATGAACGAACGTTCATTCGCCCTTCCCAGTCTTCATGGATTGGACGTGAAGTGTCGTCAATGGCAGCCATAGAATTAACTATGACACTTATAGTGGTAGATTTTGGTAGCAACCTTCCTTTTTTTTTTTTTTTTTCAAACATTGACTTTTTGAATCGATATCTCGATTCTTGGCATGAGCGTATCGATAAACTTTTGGGATGCAAAATACCACAATATACAACCATTTCGATGATTTTTCACACCCCTACTCAGTCATGGGTTCCACAACTACCCATGAACCATTGCGGACGGAACACGTAATAAATAACAGCCGCTACGGTATGAATATCCAACCGAAATGAATTGAAGTGGCTGGGGAGAGGGCAGTCTGGGCTTCCCTGCTAAAACTGCTGCCTCCGTGACCTGAACCCGGACTAAGCGGTAGAAGATGGATGGATGGATGGATGGATGGATGGATGGATGGATGGATGGATGGATGGATGGATGGATGGATGGATGGACATGAAACCACAATCGGGAATTTTCTCTGAATTCATTTTCCACACTTAATGGAGAGCAACAGAGATCAAACCCATCTAAGAACATTCCCAGAAACATAAAGTAAAACTGTGTAAAATTTCATCATCATTCGCCCAGCCGCTTCGGAGTCCATAGGGAACGTTCCATAGATATACTGTAGATATAGATTAAATAGCAAAGTGAGCTAATTCGTGAAACATTGATCATTTTGGCCAGAGAATCTCTTCACAATGGTTAACCCAAAGTTGGTAAATCTTACATTACCCTTATTGTAAAGTGTTACCAAGAATTTTAGTTGAAGGTTTCCGCTCCATTTCTGCCCATAACATATTTTTCATCTTCTTTGAGCACTGATTTTATGTCAGTTGTCATGCGTTTGTTTGTTGGCCTGAGAGAAGATGTCTTCTGGCCCTTTTTCCAGTCTTATGACATTCACACGGGATTTTGGGTTGTATTATTATGAGCATAATTGGATTAAATAATAATGGGAATGATGCACTGTCCTCCCACTTAGTCACGTTTGATTGATTTTCGACTGGGAAAATGGTTAGACTACTGATTTGGCACATGTTTTTCTCTCTCACCCAGTAGGTGAAATCAGGGAAATTTTGGGATATATTCACGTGTTTAATCAGATTCAATATGAACGCCATTCTTGCTCCTAACGAAGCTGTTCTCGTATCCAGTGAGAGGGAAGCTCAAAATGATTCCATCCTCTTCATCAGATATACAGTGGGGCAAATAAGTATTTAGTCAACCTCTAATTGTGCAAGTTCTCCCACTTGAAAATATTAGAGGCCGGTAATTGTCAACATGGGTAAACCTCAACCATGAGAGACAGAATGTGGAAAAAAAAACTGAAAATCACATTGTTTGATTTTTAAAGAATTTATTTGCAAATCATGGTGGAAAATAAGTATTTGGTCAATACTAAAAGTCCATCTCAATACTTTGTTATGTACCCTTTGTTGACAATAACGGAGGCCAAACGTTTTCTGTAACTCTTCACAAGCTTTTCACACAGTGTTGCTGGTATTTTGGCCCATTCCTCCATGCAGATCGTGTCGTTGGGCGACACGGACTTTCAACTCCCTCTACAGATTTTCTATGGGGTTTAGATCTGGAGACTGACTGGCCACTCCAGGACCTTGAAATGCTTCCTACGAAGCCACTCCTTTGTTGCCCTGGCTGTGTGTTTGAGATCACTGTCATGCTGACAGACCCAGCCACGTCTCATCTTCAATGCCCTTGCTGATGGAAGGAGATGTTCACTCAAAATCTCTCGATAAATGGATCCATTCATTCTTTCCTTTACACAGATCAGTCGCCCTGGTCTCTTTGCAGAAAAACAGCCCCAAAGCATGATGTTTCCACCTCCATGCTTCACAGTGGGTATGGTGTTCTTCGGATGCAATTCAGTATTCTTTCTCCTCCAAACACGAGAACCTGTGTTTCTAACATAAAGTTCTATTTTGGTGTCATCTGACCATAACACATTCTCCCAGTCCTCTTCTGGATCATCCAAATGCTCTCTAGCGAACCACAGACGGGCAGGGACGTGTACTGGCTTCAGCAGGGGGACACGCCTGGCAGTGCAGGATTTGAGTCCCAGGCGGCGCATTGTGTTACTAATAGTACCTTTTGTTTACTGTGGTCCCAGCTCTCTGTAGGTCATTCATTAGGTCCCCCCGTGTGGTTCTGGAATTTTTGCTCCCCGTTCTTATTATCATTTTGACGCCACGGGGTGAGATCTTGCATGGAGCCCCAGATCGAGGGTGATTATCAGTGGTCTTGTATGTCTTCCATTTTCTAATAAATTCTCCCACAGTTGATTTCTTTACACCAAGCGTTTTACCTATTGCAGATTCTGTTAGGGTTCGCGGAACCGGTGGGGGGATCCCAACGCAGGCAACGTGACAAACACAATGAGAGGGATAATTCTCTCTAGCTTCAAGCGAGGCAGGAGGCGGAATGGTCGTGGAGAACACTGTGGCTGCCACGTGTGTAGCTGTCAGCTGGGAGTTTGACAGGCTGGGGTTGACAGAAGTATCCGACGAGGGGCGCGCTGATCAGGTCCTGGAAACAAAAGATATCGTGAGCCGGAGGTCAAAGCCAATAGATACACTAGGGATGCGAGAATCAACTGACGTGGAAAACAGACAAGTTGTTCGGGCGATGTGGTGGTGCGTCCGCTGGGCTTTTAAGCTGGCTGATGACGATTGCTTACAGCTGGCCGCTCCACCCGTCTGACGTTCGACCTGAAATCAGGCAAAACTCCCCTCACCTGAGGCAGGGCTCAGGAAGGAGGGACGGAGGCCCTAACAGATTCAGTCTTCCCAGCCTGGTGCAGGTCTACAATTTTGTCTCTGGTGTCCTTCGACAGCTCTTTGGTTTTGGCCATAGTGGAGTTTGGAGTGTGACTGACTGAGATGTGGACAGGTGTACTTTATACCGATAATGAGTTAAAACAGGTGCCATTAATACAGGTAACGAGTGGAGCCTCGTTAGAAGAAGTTAGACCTCTTTGACAGCCAGAAACCTTGCTTGTTTGTAGGTGACCAAATACTTATTTTCCACTGTAATTTGGAAATAAATTCTTTAAAAATTGAAAATTGAAAAACTGTTGGGTTTTTTTTTTCACATTCTGTCTCTCATGGTTGAGGTTTACCCATGTTGGCAATTGCAGGCCTCGCTAGTCTTTTCAAGTAGGAGAACTTGCACAATTGGTGGTTGACTAAATACTTATTTGCCCCACTGTAAATGCCCTTTTAGAGCCCTTCGTTATGGCGCTTGAGTCAATTTCGGGATCCATTTGTAGCTTTCTTCTGGTCTAAGAGACAAGACATTCATATTGAATCTCTGATGAGCTGCAGGAATTCCATTCCAAATGGTCTCCGGCGTACTCATGATTAACTGTCCAAAAGCAACAACGGGGTCCGTCTTTCCTGACCTTTCTACATGGACGCCTAGGTTGGCAGCACAAGGACGCGCCAAGCTGGAGCATCATGAGACAGCTGCACTTTTATCCCTTGGACTGCACAGCTGAGCTGGGCAGTAAGGGGGAGGCAGGGTCGAGGGGTCACTATGGGCCAGCTGGACAAAAGTAACGGGACACCTTATCGGGGAAGAAAATAGTTGAGCCCTGGTTTGCAGAATCAATGCTTCTAAACTCTTCTGCAAGATCTTACGTTTGTTATTGGTCAAATGCTTTCACAGCTAAAGGCAATTGAATTGTATATACTACGTACTGCTTGGCCAATGACATACAATTACGACGGACCCGACTGACACGATTTTGACTTTACAACGCCTGAGTCTCGTTGTTTTTTGTGCGTTTTCAATTGTGGTGGAATACTTGGGCTGAGTTTATGTGATTGTTTTGATGATGTGCAACGCTAACTGATACATGCTAATCGTTTGTTATTGCTGTATCAGAAGCTTTATACATCCAAATTTCACATTCATTTTCAACGGTAGCAAAACATAGGTCTTTGTGATTTTTCTACCATTTATCATGACAGCCCATTGACATTAAACTGGGACCCAAGTAAGTCGATGTCATTGACAGCCATGCACGTCCATGCCACTGACGGCCATGAATGTCCAAATTTCCCGTTCATTTTCAAAGGCAGAAAAACCCGTGTGGTTGTGATTTTTGAACAAAAACGTATTACAGCCCATTGACATTCAACTAGCGCCCAAGTAAGTCAATGCCGTTGACAGCCATGCAACCAAACGTGTCCGCGAAATGTCCCCGTATCAACAGGAAGTGACATGATAGATCTGTATCTACCACAGCAAAGCCCCAATCGTAATTTCTCCAGAAATCGCAGTTTCTAGTACTCATTACTATAGTATTCTTTTCACTGAATACTTTTTTACTTGTACTTGAGTAAATATTTTGGATGACTAATTAACTTTGACCTGAGTAATAGTATTTTGAAGTAATCCTACTGTTACTTGAGTAAAATCTTTGGTTACTCTACCCACCTGTTTGTAAGCAACAAAACATTTTTTGTGTTTGGTTTTTGCTCTGCAAACGGACTAGTCGTACATAAGTGGTATTAAAAAGTATCTAAAACTTTTAGAATTTTCACATTCTGCATAAAATCACCATCAAATGTGATCTTTGTCAAAATCACACAGATGAAAATACAGTGCTTTAACTAAAACCACCCAAACATTTATAGGTTTTCATATTTTAATGAGAATAGCATGCAAACAATGACAGAAGGTGGAAAAATAATAAGTGAACCCTCTGCCTAAGGAGACTTTCAATTGAAACCAATTTTTACCAAGCATTTTAAGTCAGGTGTGCGACCAATCACTGATGAGTGGTTTAAAGCTGCCTTGCCCCCTGTAAAAGACACACCTGGTAAGAATTGTCTTGATGAGAAGCATTGTTTGATGTACAGTTGTGGTCAATACACTTGTGAAGAACATAATGTCATGGCTCTCTTGAGTTTCCAGTTATTTCTACAACTCTGATTTTTCTCCGATAGAGTGATTGGAACAGATACTTCTTTGTCACAAAAAACATTCATGAAGTTTGGTTCTTTTATGACTTTACTATGAGTTAACAGAAAAAAGTGATCAAATCTGCTGGGTCAAAAATATACATACATGGATCTGAAAAAGCGAATCATTGACTTGAACAAGTCAGGAAAGTCACTTGGAGCCATTTCAAAGCAGCTGCAGGTCCCAAGAGCAACAGTGCAAACAATTGTTTCTAAGTATAAAGTGCATGGCGCTGTTTTGTCACTGCCACGATCAGGAAGAAAACGCAAGCTATCACCTGCTGCTGAGAGAAAATTGGTCAGGAGGGTGAAGATTCGACCAAGAATCACCAAAAAGCAGATCTGCCAAGAATTAGAAGCTGCTGGAACACAGGTGTTAGTGTCCACAGTCAAGCGTGTTTTGCATCTTCATGGACTGAGAGGCTGCCGTGCAAGAAGGAAGCCCTTGCTCCAAAAGCGGTATCTTAAGGCTCGACTGAAGTTTGCTGCTGATCACATGGATAAAGATAAGACCTTCTGGAGGAAAGTTCTGTGGTCAGACGAAACAAAAATCGAGCTGTTTGGCCACAATGACCAGCAATATGTTTGGAGGAGAAAAGGTGAGGCCTTTAACCCCAAGTACACCATGCCTACCGTCAAGCACGGTGGTGGTAGTATTATGCTGTGGGGCTTTTTTGCTGCCAATGGAACTGGTGCTTTACAGAGAGTAAATGGGATAATGAAGAAGGAAGATTACCTTCAAATTCTTCAAGATAACCTAACGTCATCAGCCCGAAAATTGGGTCGTGGGCGCAGTTGGGTGTTCCAAAAGGACAATGACCCCAAACACACATCAAAAGTGGTAATGGAATGGCTAAATCAGACTTGAATTAAGGTTTTCGAATGGCCTTCCCAAAGTCCTGACTTAAACCCCATTAAGAACTTGTGGACAATGCTGAAGAAACAAGTCCACGTCAGAAAGCCATCAAATTTAACTGAACTGCACCAATTCTGTCAAGAGGAGTGGTCAAAGATTCAACCAGAAGCTTGCCAGAAGCTTGTGAATGGCTACCAAAAGCGCCTAATTGAAGTGAAAATGGCCAAGGAACATGTTACCAAATATTAGCGCTGCTGTATGTATATTTTTGACCCAGCAGATTTGATCATTTTTTTCTGTTAACCCATAATAAAGTCATAAAAGAACCAAACTTCATGAATGTTTTTTGTGACAAAGAAGTATCTGTTCCAATCACTCTATTGGAGAAAAATCAGAGTTGTAGAAATAACTGGAAACTCAAGAGAGCCATGACATTATGTTCTTCACAAGTGTATGTAAACTTTTGACCACAACTGTACATCATGGCTCGGTCAAAAGAGCTATATGAAGACCTGCGATCAAGGATTGTTGATTTGCATAAAGCTGGGAAAGGATACAAAACCATCTCTAAAAGTCTGGATTTTGATCAATCGACAGTCAGAGAAGTTGTCTACAAATTGAGAAAGTTTGGCACTTTTTCTTCCCTCCCAAAGAGTGGCTGTCCACCAAAGATGACGAGTTCAGCGCAGAATACTTAGAGAGGTAAAAAAAGAACCCTAGAGTGTCTGATAAAGACTTACAGAAATCACTGGCGCAGTCCAATATCTATATGCACACATCAACTATAGTATATGTACAACTATGGCCAAGAATGGTCTTCATGGGAGGACTCCACGGAGGAAGCCACTGCTGCCTAAAAAAAAAAACATTTTTGCTCGTTTAATGTTCGTAAAAAGGCACTTGGACACTCCACAGAGGTTTTGGCAAAATATTTTGTGGACTGATGAAACCAAAGTTGAATTGTTTGGCAGTAACACACAACGTCATGTGTGGAGGGAAAATGGAACAGCTCACCAACATTAACACCTCATCCCCACCGTGTAGCATGGTTGAGGGAGCATCATGATTTGGGGCTGTTTTGCTACCTCAGGGCCTGGACAACTTGCAATCATTAATGGAAGAATGAATTCAATGGTTTATCAGGATGCACAAAAAATTAGATGTGATGGTTCACTTAGTTATTTTTCCCCCTTCTGTCATTGTTTGCATACTATCCTCAATAATATATGAAAACTTATAAATGTTTGGGTGGTTTTAGTTAAAACAGACACTTTTTTCCATCTGTGTGATTTTAACAAAGATCAGATCACATTTGATTGTGATTTTATGCAGAAATGTGACAAATTCCAAAAGGTTCAGATACTTTTTCATACCACTGTATTCACAAAAGTCTTTATTCTATCAAATATAATCCAAAAACATTTTTAACTTTTATTATGAGCCAATGTTATGTTTGAATTACGACTCAGATTACAAGATTACAATGTTTATGCATTTGTAATTAATGATAAGGAGATTCACAGATAAGGAATCTTAAACCAAAACGTCTGTTGTTCTACTTTCTATCACAGCTTGTGCGTAATTTTTTTGGGCAAAGTCTTAATGACATTTTCACATTTAAGAGTGCATTGCTCTGCCATTTGTTTGAACATACTATATTTGCATGATTTCAATGTAACAATACTGGAAACTTTGTTGATTTCCGCTTTGAGTTTATCTCAAAACTTGCAGCCTCTGAAGAGCTCGTGATTATCCTGTTTAACAAAGGCATACAGTATCCATGAAAATATGCCCCATGTCTGCGGCAGGCAGAGTAATCCAATCTATTACTAGTCATGTTTCTTTTTAACAAGTACAACATGTTGCTCTGTCTTCTGTTCAACCACATGTCACCCGCCTTCAATTAGCCAAATGGAGTCAAAGCACACGGCATCCTGTTTGTTAGACTGACCAACGACAATTTAGTGACGCATCCTTAACCTTGTCTTACTTTCATTTAGCAATTTATTTGCCAGGATTTGTAAAACTTATTTATTCGCAGTTAATAATTGATGTCATTAAATTTCCATTAATGATTCATTTGTTACTTTTCTTATATTCATAATTTATTGTTATTTTATTTGGCTTTATCGGCAAACCGCTGTGTAACTTACTTATTCATAATGTCCATAAACTGTGATTGATCGCCACTCAAATTCATGTGTACATTTGATCTCTAATTACTAGAGATGTAGTAATTATCGGGTCCGATCTCGTCATTTTCAAAGTATCGGAATCGGCAAAAAAATATGGGACATTCCTTTTTTTAATATACTGCATATATATTTTTTAATTAAATCGTTTTCTAATTGTATTTAACGTTACACACATAATATGTTACACTCATTCAGAGTCTTTAGCTTAGGCTTAAGGTAGGGTTATCAAATTTATCCCGATAACGGCGGTAGTTAATTTTATTAAAAATGTATCACGTTAAAATATTTAACGCAATTAATGCATGCGCTGCACGACCCACTCACGCATTGTCGCGTTCAATCTGTAGTGGTGCCGTTTTACCTATATAGAGAGCTAATAGGCAGCGTTAAATGAGTAGGGTGAATTTTGGCAGCCTTTGGAGCCTTTTTTTAATTGGTTAAAGCCCTATAATCCCTCTCCCTACGATTAAAAACATAGTGGGAAGCAATGTGGGGAAGAAAGGTAGGAATTGATCTTTTTCTTAACACCTTATGTTATTTCCCACTGCAGAGAAGATATATCAATTGGTAGCACTACGCACAGTCATGGTTGCACTTCCCGTCATGCATTTGGGCATGGCTACAGTATCATTTACGGAAAGCTCAACAAATACACTAGATGGCAATATTTAGTCACAATATACAAAGTCACATTTATCCTTTAAGAATTACAAGTCTTTCTATCCGTGGATCCCTCTAACAGAAAGAATGTTAATAATGTAAATGCCATCTTGCGGATTTATTGTCATAATAAACAAATACAGTACTTATGTACTCTATGTTGAATGTATATATTCACCCAAGTTTTATTCATTTTTTTTCTTAATGCATTGCCAAAATGTATATGATCGGGAAAAATTATCGGGAATGATTGGAATTGAATCGGGAGCAAAAAAAAAAAAAAAAAAAAAGCAATCGGATCGGGAAATATCAGGATCGGCAGATACTCAAACTAAAACGATCGGGAGCAAAAAAACATGATCGGAACAACCCTACTAATTACATATAATTAAGTCTTAGAAAATATTTCAACAATAACCCTCCTCATGCCTTCACTGTAAGAGAATTTCAAAATGAGTGAATGGGAAGCTGCTGCTCTGTCTGCTCAATGAAAAACATTTTAAAATACACCCGTGGTCAAACGTTTTGACACACTTTCTTATCCAAGCAAATGGTGAAGTGTCTCAAAACCTTTGACGGCGGGTGTGTTACATACTGTATGTACTAATGTTAAACCAAACCAACAGTCACTTTAATACTACCGGTAGTCCTTCTCAAAAAATTAGCATATTGCGATAAAGTTCATTATTTTCTGTAATGTACTGATAAACATTAGACTTTCATATATTTTAGATTCATTACACACAACTGAAGTAGTTCAAGCCTCTTATTGTTTTAATATTGATGATTTTGGCAAAAAAGTCAAGAAAAAACAAAAATCCCTATGGCGGAAAACACTCAGGTGGCTTGAAAATCCGCTCTGAGACCCCCAATTTAGCCAACTTTTTAAATTGTCTGATATGCATGTGTGATACATCATCGGAAAGCTTAAAATCTCAATTTTCTGGGGGAAGAAAAATTTTGAACAGGAGGGCATTTTTTTTAAAAAAAACAACATTTTTTTAAACAGCAAAACCCTATCTGGAAGTGAGAGCACGCGAGAGCAGAATTACAGACGCCATGACTTTAATGAGATATTATCGCGTACTTACCTTGTTTCGATCCAAAAACTCCATGTAGCATAATCACCGAGTGTCAAGACACACCTGTGAATTGCCACAGCCGGATTTTTTTTTTTTATTTTATGAGTGAAACATGGTGATATAACAAGGGTCGCGATGCAGAAATCAAAGACAACAAGGAGTGGTTGAGATTTTCTTTTTCATATGGTTACCCTTTTAAACATTATTTTTCAATTTTTTTTGTGTGTGTGTTTGGATTGATTATTTATCATCTAACATATCGGGGAAAATGCGACAGTAACAAAAAAAAAAAAAATACAATTAAGCGATAGATATGCGGTAGATATCCGTGACTTTTTTACAGACGCCAAATTTTTCATTGTGACGTAATTTGTTAAAAAGTGTGTAATAATTTTTTTAAGTCGTTTTTTTTGTTTTTTAACTAAATATTAGACATCAATTAATGATTCTAAGCTAAAAATGACAGACATTTTGAATGATAAATATAATTACTTGCCTTCTTTTTATGGCTAGGTTGAAACAAAAGCGGTTTCGCGACGTCTGTTTTCAGGGTAAAATTGGACAAATTAAAAATAGTTCGGAGAATTAGTTTTCCATGAATCTGCTATGGCAGCATATAGACATATTGTCCTATCAAACACAACAGTTGTTTTGGCCTAAAATACAGCAGTTTCTTTTAAAGAGGAGTGCAAGAGCAGAAACTGCTTTTTCAGTCTTGTCTGTGTTTTCTGCCATATTATTGCGTACTTTCCTTGTTTCGATCCAAAAACTCCATGTAGCATGTATCACCGAGTGTCAAGACACAGCTGTGAATGGCCACAGCTGGATTATGGGGGGGATTTTATGGGTGAAACATGGTCATATAGCAAGGGTCGCGATGCAGAAATCGCAGACATCAACGAGTGGTTGAGATTTTCTTTTTCATATATTTACCCTTTTAAACATTTTTTTCCCCCCAATTTTTCTTTGTATTTTTTATTTATCATCTAACATATTGGAGAAAATGCGACAGTAACAAAAAAATACAATTAAGCGATAGTTATGAGGTAGATATCCGTGACTTTTTTACAGACGCCATTTTTCAAATTGTGACGTAATTTGTTTAAAATATGTCAGTGAATAATTTTTTAAAGTCGTTTTTTTTTGTGCGTTTTTTTTGTTTTTTTTAACTAAATACGAGACATCAATTAATGATTCTAAGCTAAAAACGACAGACATTTTGCATAATATCATTAATTACCTTCGTTTTATGGCTGGGTTGAAACAAAAGCTGTTGCGCAACGTCTGTAAACGGGGTTTCCAGGGTAAAACGGACAAATTGAAAATAGTACGGGGGCTTAATGCGCCATGATTCTGCTATTGCAGCATATAGACATATTGTTCTATCAAACACAACAGTTCTTTTGGCTTAAAATACAGCTGTTATTTTTAAAGAGGAGTGCAAGAGCAGAAACTGCTTTTTCAGTCTTGTCTGTGTTTTCCGCCCTATGTAAAAAAAATTGCATATTTCATCCAACCAATAAAAACAGTGTTTTTTAACACAAAAAAGTCAACCTTCAATTAATTATATCAGCTATGCACTCAATACTTGGTCGGGAATCTTTTTGCAGAAATGACTGCTTCAATGTGGTGTGGCATGGAGGCAATCAGACTGTGGCACTGCTGAGGTGTTATGGAGCCTCGGGATGCTTCAGTAGCGGCCTTGAGCTCATCCAGAGTGTTGGGTCTGGTGTCTCTCAACTTCCTCTTCACAATATCCCACAGATTCTCTATGCGGTTTGGGTCAGGAGAGTTGGCAGGCCAATTGAGCACAGTAATGCCATGGTCAGTAAACCATTTACCAGTAGTTTTGGCACTGTGAGCAGGAGCCAGGTCATGCTGAAAAATGAATTCTTCATCTCCATAAAGCTGTTCAGCAGATGGAAGCATGAAGTGCTCCAAAATCTCCTGATAGTTAGCTGCATTGACCCTGCCCTGCAGTTGACATGATACCCGAGGCCATCACTGACTGTGGGTACTGGCATTTTTGCATTTCCTTCCCCCCAGTCTTCCTACAAACTCTGGCACCTTGATTTCCGGATGACATGCAAAATTTGCTTAATCTGAAAAAAGTACTTTGGACCACTGAGCAACAGTCCAGTGCTGCTTCTCTGTAGCCCAGGTAAGGCGCTTCTGCCGCTGTTTCAGGTTCAAAAGTGGCTTGACCTGGGGAATGCGGCACCTGTAGCCCATTACCAGCACACGCCTGTGCATGGTGCCTCTGGATGTTTCTACTCCAGACTCAGTCCACTGTTTCTGCAGGTCCCCCAAGGTCTGGAATCGGCCCTTCTCCACAGTCTTTCTCAGGGTGCGGTCACCTCTTCTGGTTGTGCAGCATTTCCTGCCACACTTTTTCCTTTCCACAGACTTCCCACTGAGGTGCCTTGATACAGCACTCTGGGAACAGCCTATCAGAAATTTCTTTCTGTGTCTTAGCCTCTCGCTTGAGGGTGTCAATGATGGCCTTGTGGACAGCAGTCAGGTCAGCAGTCTTGCCCATGATTGCGGTTTTGAGTAATGAACCAGGCTGGGAGTTTTTAAAAGCCTCAGGAATCTTTAGCAGGGGTTTTGAGTTAATTTGTTGAGTCAGATGATTAGGTTAGTAGCTTCTTTAGAGTACCTTTTCATGATATGCTAATTTTTTTAGATAGGGATTTTTGTTTTTTCTTGACATTTTTGCCAAAATCATCAATATTAAAACAATACCTGTAAAAGGCTTGAACTACTTCAGTTGCGTGTCATGAATCTATTATATATGAAAGTCTAATGTTTATCAGTACATAACAGAAAATAATAAACTTTATCACAATATGCAAATTTTTTTAGAAGGACCAGTATATATCTATTAATTGTTTTGTTGTTTCTACTGTGGTCCTAAGGTAACATTTATACCCCAAGATTATGATTTTTAAAAGAATATTCTGAAAAGAATATAAATTTGACCATGGTCTTTTATCTAAGAGAATGACTTTTTTCATGTTTAGTGACTTGAGACTTAATTACTGTAAAACAGGCTTTTTTTTTTTTTTTGTAATATAATCCATCATCCGACTTTGTTCTCGTAAAATTGTGACTTCATTCTAGTAAAATCATAACTTTCCAAGACAATTTTTTTCCTAGAAATTTTTCGTAAAACCACATATTTATAATATCCCAACTGTATTTATTAGGCGGCATGGCTCAGTGGTAGTGTCAAAGTGTCGTTGAGCAAGATACTGAAATCCAATTTACCGTATTTTTCGTACTATAAATCGCACCGGAGTATAAGTCGCATTTTTTGGGGAAAATTACTTGATACAATCCATCACATAGAACAGATATGTCATCTTGAAAGGCAATTTAAAATAAAAATGCAATAAAGAACAACATGCTGAATAAGTGTACAGTATGATAATGTTATATGATGCATGAACAAAAAAATTGCGAACGTGGCTGGTATATTAACGTAACATAGATATTAAGAGTTATTCAGATAACTATAGCATAAAGAACATACTAACAAGTTTACCAAACCATCAGTGTCACTCCAAAACACCAAAATAACATGTGAAATGATCTAATAATGTGTTAATAATTTCACACATAAGTCGCTCCAGAGTATAAGTTGCATCCCCAGCCAAACTATGAAAAAAACTGCGACTTATAGTCCGAAAAATACGGTACTCCCGATGCTGCATCATCAGAAAGTAAATGAGGAAATAGTCTAAGTACTTTAAAGATAGAAAAGTGCTATACAAGTGTAAGACCATGTAACATTCTAACTTTAATCCTAATTAATGTACGTATATTAATATGAAATGACCGTTTTCAGGACTGTAAACCACAGTTTTTTATCACAGTTTTGTCACGTATTAAGGTTTCAGCCATTAATGTTTAATCGTCTTGCATGTGTAATGTTTCAGCTAGTAATGTTTCATCATATTGCTTCACACTCATGCATCACAAAGCCCTTTATTATGTCATAAGGAATAACTGAGAACACTATATAAGCCTCGAGCAGACAACATCCAGTGTCAGGTCGTCAGTGATTCAACATATGTCTGCATATCAACTTGCCATTATCGCTTGACCTGATAGTTTTCCCTTGCCTGTCAACATCAATAAAATCCTGTGTCTGCGATACGCAACTGGGTCCTCCGTCTCGTACATGACAAGTTTGCGCGGGTGGCTCATTTTTGGTCTGCATCGTCAACAAAATACACCACGCATTTCCAAAGGTGGACCACGGACTGTCTCTTCCTGGCTCAACCATGCAGTAGCAATTTAATCTCGTTATATTTCCAGTTTAATTGAGCTATTTTAAGTTTGCCGTGTTGATAATTGGGATGTTTGTTTACCACTTTTCGTCTTACTGTGAAGAAAGAGGAAGTGACGATCGGGCCACCATGATATTTACGTCATCAGCCGTCGCGCTGTGACCCGGGAATTCAACACCTGCTTTCACAGATGTCGCGTCCTCCGGGTAAGTCCCGGATATTATACTACAACGCAACGTGCTAAATGTCCGCGTAATCTCCTGTCAGTCAGCCCGGGAAATTGCGTTCACACAAAAAATACAATCCCGGGATTTAAACAGTGTTCAGGTACAGTGGTATGAAAAAGTATCTGAACCTTTTGGAATTTGTCACATTTCTGCATAAAATCACCATCAAATGTGATCTGATCTTTGTCAAAATCACACAGATGAAAAAACTGTCTGTTTTTATCGTTGTGCACTTCAACCAGACGCTTCCTGTAGCTGCAGATTAGTCTGGCACATCAATCAGGACTAATCTTGGCCCATTCTTCCCTACAAACTTGCTGTAGTTCAGTCAGATTCCTGGGATATCTGGCATGAATTGCCGTCTTTAGGTCATGCCACAGCATCTCAATGGGTTCAAGTCTGGACTTTGACTCAGTCCCTCCAGAACGTTTATTTTGTTCTTCTGAAACCTTCTGAAATTGATTTACTTCTATGTTTTGGATCATTGTCTTGTTGCAGCATCTATCCTCTTTTTAGCTTCAACTGTCTGACAGACGGCCTCCGGTTTTCCTGCAAAACATCCTGATAAACTTTTGAATTCATTCTTCCATTAATGATTGCAAGTTGCCCAGGCTCTGAGGCAGCTAAAAAACCCCAAATCATGATGCTCCCTCCACCATGCTTCACGGTAGGGATAAGGTGATGATGTTGGTGAGCTGCTCCATTTTTCTTCCACACATGACGTTGTGTGTTACTCCCAAACAATTCAACTTTGGTTTCATCGATCCACAAAATTTAGACAGCATTGGCTTCCATGAACACCATTCTTGGCCATAGTTTTACATATAGTTGATGGGTGCACAGAGACTGTGCCAGTGGTTTCTGTAAGTCTTTAGCAGACACTCTAGGGTTCGTTTTTACCTCTCTGAGTATTCTGCGCTGAACTCTTGGCATCATCTTTGGTGGACGGCCACTGCTTGGGAGAGAAGCAAAAATGCCAAACTGTCTTCATTTGTAGTCAACTTCTGATTGTTGATTGATGAACATCCACACTTTTAGAAATGGTTTTGTATCCTTTCCTAGCTTTATACAAATCAACAATCCTTGATCGCAGGTCTTCAGACAGCTTTTTTGACCGAGCCATAATGCACATCAGACAATGCTTCTCATCAAGACATTTCTTACCAGTTGTGTTTTATAGTGCTCGGGGCAGCTTTAAACTACTCATCAGTGATTGGGCACACACCTGACTTAAAATATTTGGTAAAAATTGGTTTCAATTGCTCTTTAAGTCTCCTTAGGCAGAGAGTTAACTTACTTATTTTTCCCTTTTCTGTCATTGTTTGCATGCTATTCTCATTGAAATATGAAAACCTACTGTATAAATGTTTGGGTGGTTTTAGTTAAAGCAGACACTGTATTTCCATTTGTGTAATTTTGAAAAAGATCAGATCACATTTGATGGTGATTTTAAGGCAGAAATGTGGGAAATTCCAAAAGGTTCAGAAACTTTCATACCACTGTATGTGTGAAAGGGGCTTTATTCAGCCAGTTGTTCTCTATTCTATTTTTATTTTAATTTTAAATTGCCATTCAAGATGACTGTTCTTGTGGTTGGATTTTATAAAATAAATTTCTTCCAAAAATGCGACTTTTGTTCCGGTTGCGACTTGTATATATATATTTTTATCCTCTTCGTTGCACATTTTTTGATTGGTGCGACTTACAGTCCGAAAATACGATACTTAATGTTTTGTAAAAGTAAGACTTTAATCTAGATTTTATTTGATCACGATGTATTTGTTGAAATATGGAATTTTCTTTCATTGTCATTCAGATAAAAATAAAACTACAGTGGGGCAAATAAGTATTTAGTCAACCACCAATTGTGCAAGTTCTCCTACTTGAAAAGATTAAAGAGGCCTGTGATTGTCAACATGGGTAAACCTCAAACATGAGAGACAGATTGTGGAAAAAGAAAACAGAAAATCACATTGTTTGATTTTTAAAGAATTTATTTCCAAATTAGAGTGGAAAATAAGTATTTGGTCACATACAAACAAGCAAGATTTCTGGCTGCCAAAGAGGTCTAACTTCTTCCAATGAGGTCTAACGAGGTCTGACGAGGCTCCACTCATTACCTGTATTAATGGCACCTGTTTTAACTCATTATCAGTATAAAAGACACCTGTCCACAACTTCAGTCAGTCACATTCCAAACTCCACTATGGCCAAAACCAAAGAGCTGTCGAAGGACACCAGAGACAAAATTGTAGACCTGCACCAGGCTGGGAAGACTGAATCTGCAATAGGTAAAACGCTTGGTGTAAAGAAATCAACTGTGGGAGCAATAATTAGAAAATGGAAGACACACAAGACCACTGATAATCTCCCTCCATCTGGGGCTCCATGCAAGATCTCACCCCATGGCATCAAAATGATAACAAGAACGGTGAGCAAAAATCCCAGAACCACACGAGGGGACCTAGTGAATGACCTACAGAGAGCTGGAACCACATTAATAAAGGTTACAATCAGTAACACAATGCGCCGCCAGGAACTCAAATCCTGCACTGCCAGACGTGTCCCCATGCTGAAGCCAGTACACGTCCAGGCCCGTCTACGGTTCGCTAGAGAGCATTTGGATGATCCAGAAGAGGACTGGGAGAATGTGTTATGGTCAGATGAAACCAAAATAGAACTTTTTGGTAGAAAGACAGGTTCTCGTGTTTGGAGGAGAAAGAATACTGAATTGCATCCGAAGAACACCATACCCACTGTGAAGGATGGGGGTGGAGACATCATGCTTTGAGGCTGTTTTTCTGCAATGGGACCAGGACGACTGATCTGTGTAAAGGAAAGAATGAATGGGACCATGTATCAAGAGATTTTGAGTGAAAATCTTCTTCCATCAGCAAGGGCATTGAAGATGAGACATGGCTGGGTCTTTCAGCATGACAATGATCCCAAACACACAGCCAGGGCAACAAAGGAGTGGCTTCGCAAGAAGCATTTCAAGGTCCTGGAGTGGCCTAGCCAGTCTCCAGATCTCAACCCCATAGAAAATCTATGGAGGGAGTTGAAAGTCTGTGTTGCCCAACGACAGCCCCAAAACCCCATCACTGCTCTAGAGGAGATCTGCATGGAGGAATGTGACAAAATACCAGCAACAGTGTGTGAAAAGCTTGTGAAGAGTTACAGAAAATGTTTGGCCTCCGTTATTGCCAACAAAGGGTACATAACAAAGTATTGAGATGAACTTTTGGTATTGACCAAATACTTATTTTCCACCATGATTTGCAAATAAATTCTTTAAAAATCAAACAATGTCATTTTCTGTTTTTTTCCCCCCACATTCTGTCTTTCATGGTTGAGGTTTACCCATGTTGACAATTACAGGCCTCTCTAATATCTTCAAGTGGGAGAACTTGCACAATTAGTGGTTGACTAAATACTTATTTGCCCCACTGTACATGTGGAGGTGCATTCATTTTGTTGGACTATCTGCATTGCATTAGCATGGAATATTTCTTTTAAGCAGTCAATACATAGAAATACATCAGTTGTACATGTTCGGCTGTAAAGACCCCCTTTTTTTGCCCTTCCACCCCCCAAACTAATCTCCGTGTGGTGCTCCACAAATAGAGCACTCGGAGCTTAGTGAAGCACTGCTGACGTGTTTCTCACTGGAGAGAATCCAGGGACCATCGGGTCAGGAAAACCTGAGAGAGAGCAAAGAGAGGCTTTGGCTGAAAGAACGAAGCGGGGTCTGTGTGCATGTGTGTGTGAGGGTGAAGAAAATAGCGCTTTAATTTGGCACTATGTGGATGTCTGTCAACACCGGGCCTGGATACAATATCCAATGCAGTGGATGTTTTGAATTGTACACATTTTCCCCAGTGAGTAGAGGTAGAGATAGACGAGAAATATGAGCGGGGAGGGGGACGACAATCATCTTGGTAGGACACCCGAAGCCTTGCGTGGTGTCTGTTATGAATAATGTAAAGTTATGTAACAATGTGTACGTGTTTGCGAGTGTTTTTGTCAAATACCCCCTTTATATAGAACAGTAATTCCTGTCATTTTATCTGGGAACCACACTGGAAGAGCGAGGGAAAACTTCAAATATTGAATTAATCCCCTTTAAAATGATTGGAGACGATAAATGACGCATTGTCATGGTGAAGATAAACTGTTTGAGTGACCGTAAAAGGCCACATGGTTGACTCTGGGAGTCACTGAGTGAATGGAGGGCCTCCGGGGTTATCACTGAGAAGCACTGCTTTATTAATAGCTCTTCAAAAAAAAGAAAAAAAAAAGCCCAACAACCACACACCCACTCATAATGTTGCGCCTCCTCTATTTTCAATTAGCCCCTCATGGGTGGAGTAATACAATTGACTAGAGATCTCCCACAGAGTCTTGCCTCAGTCTGACCCAGACTCGGCACTGGCACAAACTCCTCACACAGGAAGGTAAGACCGATCCATCCATCCATTCATCCCATCCATTCCCGATCATCTTCATTCCCCATCCATCCTTTCATCTCATTTCCAAAGTCTCGTCACCTTCTCACCATCTTTCCTTTCCACTTGCCATCCCCAAAGAGGCTGTTGTCAGGTCATCGGGCAACAACCTCTTTGATTCCTACCATCATAAATGTACCCCATGCTCATCCAAAGGCCTTTATTCACCCCCCATCTTTAATTCCTTTCATTTTCACCCTTGTAGATATCAGGCTTTACTTTGGTTAGTACAGATTTGATCATGTCTGATCTAATGGACACATTCGATTGAATGTAATTCATTTGAATTAGATTGTACCATTACTAAGTTACGCAGTTCATGTTGGAGGACAACTGTGGCATTTTTAGGGTATGTGGCAGGTGGTCACTGCCTTTTCATGATATTTTTAGATTTTCTGCATCTTTAAAATGTGGAAATGATGATAAAATAGAAAAGGAATTCTATAGCTTCAGTATTTGTAGCTCGTTGTTTATTCTGCCAATGTGGTAATAATACACCAAAATTATATACTGATAGAGTTGCTGACAGAAGTACACAGACAGTCATTTTAAATACCGTAATTTTCGGACTAGAAGCCGCTACTTTTTTCCTTCATTTTGAATCCTGCAAGATATAGTCCAATGCGGCTTATTTATTGATTTATTTAGATTAATAGGTAACACTTTATTCGACAGCAGCTTCATAAGACTGTCATAAGACAGTCATAATTTTGACATGACACTATCATGGGCATTATTGAATGCTTATGACAGATGCCTTTAAGTGTCATCCAGCAAATAATGTCACCAACACTCAATTTATGTACAGCTCGCATCTTTTACATCCATTCAAAAGTGTGATAATTTGTCAGATAACATTAAATGACGTCTGTTATAAGCATTCATTAATGCTGGAGACAGTGTCATGTCATAATTATGATTGTCTAACGACAGTCTTATGGCGCCACTGTCAAATAAAGTGTTTCCTAATACTATACCTTGCAATTAATGAAACAACTGGAACAGTAACTGAAGAAATAATGATCACAGAACATGAATTTTGATTGTTATTTACATCTATAGCGTTGCAATGCATGCTTGGAGGCATGTTGGACAACAACAGTGTTGACAGCAGGTGGCAGCAGAGGTGGACTGTCTGACTGATGGCTAAATGAAGCTTCTTGTAGCAATGAAGCTTTGCAGCCAATTGGTTCAAAATTTTCATGGTTGTTCATTTGGTCTTATGATGACGCTGTTAAATAAAGTATTTCAGATTAATATCTTTTGGTAAAAACTATCCCATAATACAGTGAGGACAGCTGCGGTTTATAGTCCAGTGCGGCTTGTCTATGAACAAATGCCGTTTTCGTGCCAAATTTGGTGGGTGGCGGCTTATAGTCAGGTGCGCCTTATAGTGTGAAAATTACAGTAATTGTAAGTAAAAGTGCATAAATTATTTATTTAATGTATTTTTCTAAGTACAGAAAAGAGAACATAAATCATATCAGAATATCACAAGTATCATCAGAAAAATACATTTTGAGCAATTATCGGTAAGGCGATTTTCATATTCACTCTATTTTTGTAATATGATTATACATATACATTGATCCCTCGTTTAACGCGGGTAATGGGGACCAGAATCCGCCGCGATAAGTGGAAAACCGCGAAGTAGTGCCCCCCAACCCAAAAAAACTATTTTTTTTTTTTCTTTTTAAATGAATTATAATTTTTTTTTTTTTTTTTTTTTTTTTTTTTTTTTTCCCTTGCGTATTCAATGTATCTATTCAGGTTTAGCATTGGAAAGAGATACATATAAGACATGTTTAATGAAAAAAATATTAAATGCAAATAATTTTAAAAAGACAAAACAAAAAACTGTATATGGCTGAAAACACTGAGGTGACTTAAAGTTCTGCTCTGAGACCCCCAATTTGGCCAAATTTTAAAATTGTCCTATATGGATGTGTGATCATCATCATAATCATCAACATCATTGGAAAGCTTAAAATCTCAATTTTCTGGAGGAAGAAAAATGTTGAACACGAAGGCGTTTTAAAGTAAATACATTTTAACCCCTATACCCTAACTCGAGGTGAGAGCATGAAAGAGCATAATTAAAGACACCATGATTTTAACGAGGTGTTATCAGGTACTTACCTTGTTTCGATCTAAAAACTCCGTGTAGCATGTTTCACCTAGTGTCAAGACACAGCTGTGAATGGCCACAGCTGGACTTTGTGAGGATTTTATGGGTGAAACACAGTAATATAACAAGGGTCGCAATGCCGAAATTGCAGACATCAAGGAGTGGTCGAGATTTTCTTTTTCAAATATTTACCCCTTTAAACGTTTTTTTTTTTCTGTTCTTTGTTTGGATCGAATATTTATCATCTAAAATATCAGGGAAACTGTGAAAGTAACAACAAAAAAAAACAATTAAGTGATAGTTATGAGGTAGATATCTGTGAACTATTTACACACACTATTTTTTTCATTGTGACGTAGTTTGGTAAAAGTTTAAAATATGCGAGTGAATAATTTTATAAAGTCGTTTTTTTGTTTTTTTTTTTTAACTAAATATTAAACATAAATTAAGGATTCTCAGCTAAATATGATAGACATTTCGAACAATAAATATAATTACTTACCTTCTTTTTATGGCTAGGTTGAAAAAAAAGCAGTTGCGCAGTGTGTGTAAACGGGGGTCTCCAGGGTAAAACGGCCAAATTAAAAATAGTTCGGGGGCTTAATGCACCATGAAACTGCTATGGCAGCATAAAGACAAATTGTTCTATCAAACACAACAGTTGTTTTGGCTTAAAATACAGCAGTTTATTTTAAAGAGGGGTGCAAGAGCAGAAACCAATTTTTCATCCTTGTGTGTTTTTTCCACCATGTATGTATTTTAATAAATGCTTTTCAAGCACTTCAAATGTAAAACTGTAATTATTAGAGATGTCTCGATCGATCGGGATTGCGTCATTTTCAAAGTATCGGAATCGGCAAAAAAATATCGGACATGCCTTTTTTTAATATATATATATATTTTTTTTTAATTAAATTGTTTTCTAATTGTATTTAACGTTACAGACATAATATGTTACACTCATTCAGAGTCTTTGGTTTTGGCTTAAGGTAGGGTCATCAAATTTATTCCGCTAATGGCGGTAATTAATTTTTTTTTTTAATGTATCACGTTAAAATATTTTAACTAAATATTAAACATAAATTAAGGATTCTAAGCTAAAAATGATAGACATTTCGAACAATAAATATAATTACTTACCTTCTTTTTATGGCTAGGTTGAAAAAAAAAGCAGTTGCGCGGTGTATGTAAACAGGGGTCTCCAGGGTAAAACGGCCAAATTAAAAATAGTTCGGGGGCTTAATGCGCCATGAAACTGCTATGGCAGCAGAAAGAAAAATTGTTCTATCAAACACAACAGTTGTTTTGGCTTAAAATACAGCAGTTTATTTTAAAGAGGGGTGCAAGAGCAGAAACCAATTTTTCAGCCTTGTGTGTTTTTTCCGCCATATATGTATTTTAATTAGGGCTGTCAAAATTATCGCGTTAACGGGCAGTAATTAATTTTTTAAATCAATCACGTTAAAATATTTGACGCAATTAACGCACATGCCCCGCTCAGACAGATTTAAATGACAGTACAGTGAAAAGCCCACTTGTTAATTGTGTTTTATGGAGTTTTGCCACCCTCTGCTTGCACTTGGGTGCGACTGATTTTATAGGCTTCAGCACCTATGAGCATTGTGTATGTAATTATTGACATCAACAATGGCGGGCTACTAGTTTATTTTTGGATTGAAAATTTTACAAATTTTATTAAAACGAAAACATTAAGAGGGGTTTAAATATAAAATCTCTATAACTTGTACTAACATTTATCTTTTAAGAACTACAAGTCTTTCTATCCATGGATCGCTTTAACAGAATTTTAATAATGTTAATGCCATCTTGTTGGTTTATTGTTATAATAAACAAATACAGTCCTTATGTACCGTATGTTGAATGTATATATCCATCTTGTGTCTTATCTTTCCATTCCAACAATAATTTACAGAAAAATATGGCATATTTTATAGATGGTTTGAATTGCGATTAATTGCGATTAATTACGATTAATTAATTTTTAAGCTGTAATTAACTCGATAAAAAATTTTAATCGTTTGACAGCCCTAATTTTAATAAATGCTTTTCAAGCACTTCAAATGTAAAACTGTAATTATGATAACTTTTAAACATGTTACTGTCCCACCAAATTATTTTTAAACAAGAATAAAGTAGAAAAATGCTTGTCTTTATTAAATGCTTCATTGAGTGAGTCCACTCATATCCTGTCAAGCTGATCACTTACATACAATGAGTTGCCAGAGTAAGTGTTTAACAAGCTAAACGATGATTGACGCATGTGACGCTTATAAGTTGCGGCTTCCAAGCATCTTTGGCAAGCTCAAACCTTAACGTCTGGCAATCATCGTTAACTTTAATAAGAAACTCCAGTGCACTGCCGGACCAAGAAAAGCACAGGAAGGAGAGTGAGACTACGTGATCGGATCGAGACAGCTCATCTGAATTTATTTTCTATTAACTGGAAAAATCCGCAATGGACTGAGGGCGTGAAGTTTGAAGCGCGAAGTAGCGAGGGATCACTGTATTCCTAAACAATTTTTTTGTGATAACAACTTAATTCGCCTTGAGAAACATTGTTGTTTTTTGTTTTAGTAAATCCACTGCAAATGTTTCAGATGAAGTGTCATTCATCACATAAAAGATGAACACTGTTAGTTATTGTACAAACTACAGCTGTCAAAATTATCGCGTTAACGGGCGTTAATTAATTTTTCAATCACGTCAAAATATTTGACGCAATTAACGCAGATGCGCCGCTCAGACAGATTTAAATGACAGTACAGTTAAAAGCTCACTTGTTGTGTTTTATGGAGTTTTGCCGCCCTCTGCTGGCGCTTGGGTGCGACTGATTTTATAGGCTTTAGCACCCATCAGCATTGTCCAAGTAATTATTGACATCAACAATGGCGGGCTACTAGTTTATTTTTTGATTGAAAATTTTACAAATTTTATTAAAATGAAAACATTAAGAGGGGTTTCAATATAAAATTTCTATAACTTGTACTAACATTTTTCTTTTAAGAACTACAAGTCTTTCTATCCATGGATCGCTTTGACAGAATGTTAATAATGTTAATGCCATCTTGTTGATTTATTGTTATAATAAACAAATACAGTCCTTATGTACCGTATTTTGAATGTATATATCCATCTGTGTCTTAACTTTTCATTCCAACAATAATTTACAGAAAAATATGGCATATTTTATAGATGGTTTGAATTGCGATTATTTGCGATTAATTATGATTAATTAATTTTTAAGCTGTAATTAACTCGATTAAAAATTGTAATCGTTTGACAGCCCTAGTACAAACATTTCTCAGCAACTACAATTTCAAATTATGATTTTTTTCAGCTACATTGAGTATTATCAGAATATTATCTTTTGCGGTTGGGAAAATATTGTGCTAATATTACTCTGATTCCCACCACGAGTCTGCGGGCCTTTGGAGCAGTTGTGCTGGGCTTTGCAGTGACGGACATTCAGGACCTACGTCATGGTTCATCATCTCACTGGCTTTATCTTGTGCACCATCAAAGAGTGTCCAAGTATCTGGGAAACAGCTGCACAACATGTCAAACCGACCCCGCAGATTGTATTTGTGGCAGTTCAGATTATCTGATTTTATTTTTAGGCGGCAGATAAATTCTTATGTAAGCTAGGTGAGTCATGGTAGGGAGCGATAGACAATGAGAGAATGTGGGTGGGGCGATCGGATAAAAATAAACACTTCACCTTTGGGATATTTTCCAAAACGTGCTGATTGAGTGGTAAATACTGTACCATGAATGGACGTTAGGCATGAAGAAGAACTGGCAGGTTATTTTCTAGCCTTTTTCTAGCCTGAGCTACTGGAGAGGTAGGGATATAAGCTGTAAAATGTACTAGTGGTTGGAAAGTAGCTGCCCCTGAGAGCATTTGATCTTGCCATGCCAATCAAATGCTGATAAAATTATCTTTTTAAAGGCCTCTAGCAGCCAAAAGGAACCCAACCCTCAACTTAAAGCCTGCAAAATAGCTCACATGGACTGTATAATACAGTACTGCACACTACATTTAAGCACAGGTGGACAAAACAGGGTGGGGATAACCACGCCAACATCTGCAGCAAGTGAGTAGCCATTATCCCAAGTGCCATTCAAGACCGCTAATAAACACAAAGTGACAAGGGATACTGTCGTGCTGACAGTTGGAGGTTAGCTGATGGATGCATACAGTAGCAGGGTGAGTGTTGGTATGCAGAAGTTGTGTGTGCGCATCCCCACCCGGTCTCACACCCCAAGTAGACTGATAGGGCTATTTATATCCTCTTCAGTTGGAGCCAGAATAAAAAAAGAGCCTATACTGAAGGGCGGTGGAAACTTCAAGAACCTCGAAATGTGTAAAAGTTACAGTAACAATTCATGACGTTTCACTCTCGTCTTTCTTTAAAATGTTCAGTGATTAGCCGTGGGTGAAAATGACAGAGCGCTACGACTGCCACTACTGCAAGGAGTCCCTGTTTGGGAAGAAGTACGTCCTGCGAGAGGAGAATCCCTACTGTGTGAAATGTTACGAGAGCCTGTACTCTAACACCTGTGAGGACTGCAAGAAGCCCATTGGCTGCAATACTCGAGTGAGTGCACATGCAGAAACACACACTACGCAACATAAATGAATTTCAGTTTCCCTATTGTGGTAAATGTTCAGAAAATCTAACAAGAATGTCATAATGCATGATCAAATACCGTATTGGCCCGAATATAAGACGGTGTTTTTTGCATTGAAATAAGACTGAAAAAGTGGGAGTCGTCTTATATTCGGGGTCTAGACATTAAACCCATTCATGACGCTAGATGGTGCCAGATATCATTGAAGTGATGTTGTCATGACAGATCTCAGCTACTCTCAAGTTTAACCAGTTTGCTTTTTTTTTTTGCAATGTTTTTCCTTATTCAGATTTGTTTCAAAACTACAGTTCCAGTTAGACCTCACTTTGATGGTTAATGCAGTTATTGCAATTTTGTTGTTTTATCACAATAGATTGGTTTATTTACATTTCAAAAACCAGAAGCCATTCATTTACGAATGTGATTGCACTTTAGTTTACATATTTAAATGTTCAGATATTAAGATATGAATGAGGCAAAATAACATGCTTTTTCTCTCAAATATATTGTTATAATCATTTGTTTCAGATGTACTGTTTTCTGTATAAAAATTAGTTTGGTGTTCAAAAAGTCTTTTTTCAAACTTCAAAAAGAGGGGGTCGTCTTATAATCAGGGCCGTCTTATATTCGGGCCGATACGGTACTTTGCAAATCTTAAGAAAATGCATGTGCAACTTAAAATGATACTGGTCTCCTGACATGTTATGAACATCATTTAAGATGTTTTTGTGAAGCTAAAAAATATATATATTGTAATCCAAGGTGGGTAGTAATGCGTTACATTAATTCCGTTATAGGGCTGCAGCCATCACTTATTTTAGTCGTCGATTAATCGATGAACTTGTTAGTTTGAATAATCAAGTAATTGGATAAGGAAAATAGAAAATTAAAATACCTAAACTGAGCCTCAAACGGGATGAAAAATAAATAAATAAATAAATGAGGAAGTACAACAAAAGAACAATTGACTGACTTACATAGCAAAAGTCTGCTAGCTTAAATGCTATAAATGCTAATGGTACAAACACTTTTTCCCACAAAAAACGGCTAAATATACCTATAAACGAAATTACGAATGCATAAAAAAAAAAAAAAAAAAAAAACATTAGCGCAAACAAAAACTTAGCTAATGGTCTTCACAAGGAGCAGCTAGATTCAACCATGTAAAATGAGTTATGTCATATTCACTATTGTATCTAGAGGGCAGTGTAACCACCCAAATCAATAAAAGTACCGTATTGGCCCGAATATAAGACGGTGTTTTTCGCATTGAAATAAGACTGAAAAAGTGGGGGTCGTCTTGACGTTATACCCGTTCATGACGCTAGATGGCGCCAGGTATCATTGAAGCGATGTTCTGTCATGATAGATCTCAGCTACTCTCAAGTTCAACCAGTTTGCATTATTTTATTGCACTGTTTTTCCTTATTCAGATTTGTTTCAAGACTACAGTTAGACTTCACTTTGATGGTTAATGCAGTTATTGCAATTTTGTTGTTTTATCACAATAGATTGGTTTATTTATATTTCAAAAACCAGACGCCATTCATTTACGAATGTGATTTCACTTTAGTTTACATATTTAAATGTTCAGATATCAAGATTTGAATGAGGCAAAATAACATGCTCTTTCTCTCAAATATATTGTTATAATCATTTGTTTAAGATGTACTGTAATTATTTTCTATATAAAAATTAATTTGGTGTTCAAAAAGTCTTTTTTCAAACTTGAGTCTTGAAAAAGAGGGGGTCGTCTTATAATCAGGGCCGTCTTATATTCGTGCCAATGCGGTAAATTATGAATAAAAATCAGAATAATATTAATAATAATTCCTGTAATATGTAACGAATCGGGTTCTAATGTGGCGGACGTGTTTCGCGTGCTGTACCCGAACTGATTTTTTTTGTGGCTATTCGGGCCAATACGGTAAATGCAAACACTTTCAAAGCAGACCATTAGAATGCCACTTTAATTAAACAACTACTCCAAGCAGCAAAATTTTATTCGAATCTTTTTTCTAATCGAATTACTCGAGGCAATTGATTAATCATTGCAGCACTACTCCGTTACATTTATTTGAGTAAATTTTGAGGAAAATGGACTTCTAAGAGTAGTTTTACTAAGCCATACTTTTTACTTTTCTTGAGTAGATTTGTGAAGTAGAAATTCTACTCTTACTCCGCTACTTTGGGCTACACTAGTCGTTTCCTCTTTATTCCACATATTAGATTTCAATTCAATGATATTTTTTTCATGCGACGCCAACAATGGCGCTACCAGTTTCACCAATGACGCATCACAACAATAATCACATGACTCCATTATACCAATCAGACTCAGGCTTGCTGTTTTATGATCACGCCGGCCTGTTCAATCACATGGAGTCTTCAAAGCACCGTAAAAAATTAAATATTTGATATCGAGCGGTGCCGTCAACATTACTCGAAAGCGCGGATATTAACCTCTCTCCCAGTTTTTATTTGGCACCGATAGACTATGGTAAACCGGAGATACAATATGATCCTTTTAGTTTCATAATCGGAAATATGTTTTCTTCACTAGGGGGCACTCATGCTCTTTGGACGAATGATGCTTCATTCCTGCAATTTTTTTCTCTCACCAGAATTCAATGGTTTTTTGGGGGTTTTTTTGTGTATTTTTATTGTGCTTACTGTGATGATGTAATACTTTATAGTACAGAATAATAATAACGGTTCATATGGATAACTTTGTGCTGAGAAAAAAAAATACACATTTAAAGAAAAAAAATCAAAACATCGTAAGCAGTTACTCCCAATATTACTCAATACTTGAGTATTCTTTTCACCGAATACTTTTTTTTACTTGTACATGAGTACATTTTTTGGTAAACTGCTTTTACTTGAATAATATTGTTTTGAAGATACTCTTACTTGAGTAAACATTTTGGCTTTTCTACCCACCTCTGACTGTAATGTACTTATGTTAATATTATTCCATATTGTCAGCATATCTATGCTTTTCTCATAATCAGTGTTGTTAATAACGGCGTTACAATGTAACGGCGTTACTAACGGCGTTATTTTTTTCAGTAGTGGGTAATCTAATTAATTACTTTTCTCATCTTGGCAACGCCGTTACCGTTACTGAGGACGGAAAGGCATGCGTTACTATGCGTTACTATATTGGTCGAAAAGTCTGAGGGAGACGGACTCACCGAGACGACAGAGCAGAGCAGGAGCGGGGAGGAGGCAAGAAAGTTGTGACGCCGAGCAAACGCAATGCTAGGTAGCTCCAATAATACATGTTGTAGCCGATAGCCGACAAATTACGCCCGCATGTTATGGTAGATATGGTAGACATGGTAGATATCACATGTACTGTATATAGATATAACTAGATGCAAAATGACAGACATGGCACTAAATGCGTTAGTAGACAGCCGCCATCTTAAAGCAGTAGGCTTTTTAGGACGGCTCTGTTGTAGAGAACCTTCCTAGCGAACCTAAGTAACTTTTTATCTAAAATACTTCCAAATCGGCAAAATCTTGACTTGAATCTATCTTTAAATGATGAAACAGTTTTAAAACTTTCATATGTCGAAAGTAGAGAGAAGGGAACTAATGCAATAATGGGAGCAATTTTAACAACTTTTAACAGTTGATTCAGGGTAAAGGGTAAATTAGGGAATTGGGCTCGGGCCAATTGTACCAAAAACCTCCACAAAAAACTTCACATAGTGTGGCCAATGTTTTTTTTTTTTTTTTTTTTTTTTGAGGAAAAAAAAAAGTAATTATCACCAATTACTTTGCCAAGTAACTAATTACTCTTACATTCAGGTAATTGAGTTACTAACGCAATTACTTTTTGGGAGAAGTAATTTGTAACTATAATTACTTTTTTCAGTAAGATTAACAACACTGCTCATAATTGCTCACATTTGAATAGTAGAATGTATTCTCTATGCTCAGTACAGTTTTCAAATTGTAAAGCAAAACTTGAGAAAAATCCTATCAAATTGACTTTAGCTTTATTAACAGCATCAAACATTGATTTCTTTTTTTTTTTTTTTTTTTGTCAGTGCAGAACAGCAGAACAAGGCAGACACTTCTTGTTAGGCAAAGTAAGAGGGCAGTTAACAGATCACAAGTGCACCAATGGGTGCAAAAAGCCATATACAAGGAAAGCCTCCTAGAATAACTGCACCCCCCAAAAATACTATGATAGAGCGGTATAGTAAACTTTTTATTGACTCGCTAACTCTAATAAATTAGAAAGAGAAACAGTACTGTCTACTGGATCTGATGGGTTACTGCACCCTATATCTTCCTACCACTCTTGGACCACTCTTATTTAAAACATCTATATGCTTCCCTTAGCTCAGATTATGGAACAGTATGACATCTCCTATCACACCTATGCAGATGACACACAACTGTACATTTCTGTGTCCCCACATGATTATAGTCCCTTAGTCTTCCTGAGTAAATGCATTCATCAAATCAATGAATGGATGTGCCAGAATTTTCTCCAGTTAAATGTGGAGAAGACAGAAGTGATCATTTTTGGGCCAAAAACAGGAAAGGTCAAAGATAAGCAGGCACCTTAGCACAATGTCACTTACAGCTACAAATCAAGTCAGAAACCTTGGCATAATTATTGACTCAGACCTAAAATTTGATAGCCATATAAAGTCTGTGACTAAATCTGCTTATTACCACCTAAAAAATATAGCCAGAATTAACGGGCTCCTGACTCAACAAGACATGGAAAAACTTATGCATGCATTCATTTTCAGCAGATTGGACTATTGCAACGGTATATTTACAGGTCTTTCTTGATAAAAATTCAGTCAGGAAGCTGCAGCTAGTACAGAATGCTGCAGCCAGAGTCCTCACAAATACAAGGAAGCTGGACCACATTACACCGGTTTTGAAATCGCTACACTGGCTTCCAGTGAGTCAAAGGATAGACTATAAAATACTACTGCTCGTCTACAAAAAAACACTTAATGGCCTTGGACCAAACTACATGCTTGGTTTGTTAGATTCCTATGAGACATCTACAACTCTAAGGTCGTCTGGAACCGGTCTCCTGCATGTTCCAAGAACAAGAACCAAGCAGGGTGAGGCAGCATTTAGTTATTATGCTCCTCACCTCTGGAACAAGTTACCTGAACGTCTGAAGTATGCTCAAACTGTTAGCTCATTTAAATCTATTTGTGATTAAATGCGATTTTTATGTATAATTTTATTTCCTATTTTGATTGTCTTGGTTTTTACGTTGTATTGATTTAAATGTGATTTTTATGATCTTCATGTGATGTAAAGCACTTTGAATTGCCTTGTGTTGAATTGTGCTATATTTGAATTATATTATAATAACAATTAAAATTTTTAATCGAGTTAATTACAGCTTAAAAATTAATTAATCGTAATTAATCGCAATTAATCGCTATTCAAAACATCTCTAAAATATGCCATATTTTTCTGTAAATTATTGTTGGAATGGAAAGATAAGACACACGACGGATATATACATACAACATACTGTACATAAGTACTGTATTTATTTATTGTAACAATAAATCCACAAATGGCATAATTAACATGCTTTCCGTTAAAGTGATCCACGGATAGAAAGACTTGTAGTTCTTAAAAGATAATTGTTATAGTTACAAGTTATAGTAATTTTATATTAAAACCCCTCTTCATGTTTTCGTTTTAATAAAATTTGTAAATTTTTCAATCAAAAGTAGAGTTAATATAATAATAATAAGAATAAAAATAACAATAATAAAAATAGAGTGACCAAAGTCTAAGTTTTACATGTATTTTGCATAGCTATTTTGATATGGAATGCCAGTTCATTTTGCATTGTTGTTTAACTGTGTGTCAGAATAGGGCCTCATTACTATAGATTGAAGTGCTTTTCTTTTTGTGAACATTATTTTTTTGGAGAGATAGGAGTATTATTTTTGTTGTGCTTATCTTACCCAAAATACAACAAGAGACACATAATTGCCACTAAAAGAAAGAAAACTTACCGAAATATGTGTGGAGCACAAATAGTAATTTGCATTGCATTGTGAATACAGCATGAACGTCTCACAACTACTAATTCTCCCACAGTTAGAAGAAATAACATGAGTATGGAAAGGCGCTGCCCCCAAGCGGCCGGTGGCGTTCTCTTCACTCTTAATGTTCATAAACGGCCTCATTGTATGTAATCTGTGAGGCAATGTGCAAGCGGGTCATTTAGTGCATGCTTTAATTGCGTCAAATATTTTAACGTGATTAATTTAAAAAATTAATTAACGCCCGTTAACGCGATAATTTTGACAGCCCTAATTATAATATAATATATAAATTTGCCTTGCCTTGCCTTGCCTAACAGACACACAAATGCATCCATTTACTACACGCACACCTTCCCGGTTCCTCAACAAGCATCTCTGTCTTTGCAGGATCTGTCTTATAAAGACCGCCACTGGCATGAGGACTGCTTCAAGTGCTTCCAGTGCAAGCGCTCCCTAGTGGACAAGCCCTTCTCCACCAAGGATGAGCAGCTTCTGTGCACCGAGTGCTACTCCAATGAATACTCCTCCAAGTGCCATGAGTGCAAGAAAACCATAATGCCTGGTGGGAACATAAATTAAGACACCGCCAGGGAGGTTCTTATTCTCATCCTTGTGTTCTCACTTTGTTGTTTCCGTGAAGGCTCCAGGAAGATGGAGCACAAGGGCAACAGCTGGCATGAGACGTGCTTCACCTGCCAGCGATGCCAGCAGCCCATTGGCACCAAGAGTTTTATCCCCAAGGATAACCACAACTTCTGCGTGCCCTGCTATGAAAAGCAATTTGCCATGCAGTGCGTGCAATGCAAGAAGGTAGGAAGCAACGAGCTTTAGAACAGGGGTGTCCATAATACAGCTCGCGGCCCAATTGTGGCCTTCTGCCCAGTTTTTATAATGACCCACCATAGACTTCATAATTATATTGACGAGACACATTCCCCAGCCACTGCGCCACGCATTCAAGTACGGGGCCGTCCCACACTCCGCTTCAGTTATTCGCAGTCAGTCACAGTTATTCTCAAACACATGCAGCGATCAAACGCCAGATTTAGGTTGAAAAAGTACAAAAGCTGTACCGCATACAAACAGGAAGGATGGTCTCAGGAGTGATTGGTTTCGAGGATTCAAGGAAATTATAATAATTTTCGTACCATGCATGCATTTTGAAACGTTGAGAAAACATCAATGGGAGAAATTAGCAGCTACAGCATTGTCATCCTACTTGGCAATATTTACGTAAAATAAATGCTAACCGCCGTTTTTTGCTTTTAACCAAGAATCAAGACTGTTTTGCATCTATACCTATGAAGAATTCAGGGATTTAAGCATTTATTCACAAGAATTTTCATCTTAAAAAGCTCTATGTGGCACTAAGGCGGCTCCACTTTGGCTAAAAGACTAGCATCACATTCGATACATTAACGTAAATTAAATGCTAACTGCCGTTATTTTTGTTTTGTTTTGCTTTTAACCAGCAATCGAGATTTTTTTACATTCAAATCTATAAAGAATCCAGGACTTTATTCACAAGAATTTTCAACGTAAAAAGCTCTTTATTGTGATAAGGTAGCCACCACATTGGCTTACGGACTAGCATCACATTCGACATATTAATGTAAATTAAATGCTAACTGCTAGTTTTTTTGCTTTTAACCAAGAATCGAGACTATTTTACGTTTGTATCTATAAAGAATTCAGGGATTTATGCACAAGAATTTTCAACGTAAAAAGCTCTTTGTCTGTATTTCCACTCGGTCAGCTTTGACAGAGATAGGCCCCTAATAATCAGCCCCGCGCCCCGTGTCCTGTCAATATAAAATGAAGTCTCTTGATCCACAGCAAATTATGACAATATAATTGAATATGGCCCGCACAAGAAGCTTCAATTCAGCCTTCATTCTGATGCACTTCTCAGACTTAACAGTAGATGGTGCTAGTCATTTAAACAGTGCATCTCCATTAGCTGAGGAATCCAAACCTCAACGAGTTGAAATCAATACAGGAAACCGTGTAGAGTTTCAGTATATTGTAGGGCCGCGGCTATCGAATATTTTAGTAGTCGATTAATCGATGGACTAGTTAGTTTGAATACTCGAGTAATCGGATAAGGAACATGAAAAATTAAAATACCTGAGCTGAGCCTCAAACTGTATTTTTTTTTTTTAATGAGGATCTATGTACAACAAAAGAACAACTGGCTAACTTACTACATAGAAAAAGTCTGCTAGGTCAAATGCTATAAAATGCTAAGGTTTGAAGTAACAAATGTTTCAGACACATATTCCCACAAAAAACGGCTAAATATACCTATAAACTAAATTAAGAATGCATTAAAAAACATTAGCTCAAACAAAAACTTAGCTTACGTTGGTCTTCACAGGGAGCAGTTGGATTCAGCCATGTGAAAAGAGGCAGACTGGAGAGCAGTGTATCCACCCTAATCAATAAAACTAATTGCAAACACTTTCAAAATAAACCATTAAAACGCCACTTCAATTAAATGAATATTCGAAGCAACAAAATTTAATTTGAATATTTTTTTTGTAATCGAATACTCGAGTTAATCGATTAATCATTGCAGCACTAGTATATTGTTTTACGTAAATAGACTTAACATTAATTTCAACTAGGAAGGCTGGCATTGATTGATCATGTTTCACTGGCAATGATGGCGAGCGACATCCAATCAAATTTCACTGAGGTGGTGGCAGTGATTGGATGATCGCTGCCAACCCTCCCAGTCAAAAAGGATTGATGAAGATCACCATCGATGGCAGCCAATGAGTCAATACGTGTTTCCAAATCCTTTTTTAGCCCATCACCACTGGTGGAGTGACCTACCGGGACCAGCCTTGGCACAAGGACTGCTTCCTGTGCACTAGCTGCAAGCAGCAACTGTCTGGCCAGAGGTTCACCTCAAGAGATGACTTTGCCTACTGCCTCAACTGCTTCTGCAACCTCTATGCCAAGAAGTGTGCTTCCTGCACCACCCCCATTAGCGGTAAGCAAATATGCTGAGTACATTCATTCATTTTTCATAAGTTTATTCTCATCAGGGCCATGAATGAGTTGGAATCGTTCCCAGCTGATATTAGACTAAAGGTGGAAACGCTAGTCAATAGCAGGACACATACAGTGGGGCAAATAAGTATTTTGTCAACCACCAATCGTGCAAGTTCTCCGACTTGAAAAGATTAGAGAGGCCTGTAATTGTCAACATGGGTAAACCTCAACCGTGAGAGACAGAATGTGGAAAAAAAAAACACAAAATTACATTGTTTGTTTTTCAAAGGATTTATTTGCAAATCATGGAGGTAAATAAGTATTTGGTCAATACTGAAAGTTCATCTCAATACTTTGTTATGTACCCTTTGTTGGCAATAACGGAGGCCAAACGTTTTCTGTAACTCTTCACTCTTCGCTTGGTGTAAAGAAATCAACTGCGGGAGCAATTATTAGAAAATGGAAGACATACAAGACCACTGATTATCTCCCACGATCTGGGGCTCCATGCAGGATCTCTCCCCGTGGTGTCAAAATGAAAACAACAACGGTGAGCGAAAATCCCAGAACCACACGGGGGTTACTAGTGAATGACCTACAAAGAGCTGGGACCACAGTAACAAAGGCTACTATCAGTAAGACAATGCGCCGCCAGCGATTCAAATCCTGCACTGCCAGACGTGTCCCCCTGCTGAAGCCACTACACGTCCAGGCCCTTCTGCGGTTCGCTAGAGAGCATTTGGATGATCCAGAAGAGGACTGGGAGAATGTGTTATGGTCGGATGAAACCAAAATAGAACTTTTTGGTAGAAACACAGGTTCTCGTGTTTGGGGGAGAAAGAATACTGAATTGCATCCGAAGAACACCATACCCACTGTGAAGCATGGGGGTGGAAACATGCTTTGGGGCTGTTTTTCTGCAATGGGACCACGACGACTGATCTGTGTAAAGGAAAGAATGAATGGGGCCATGTATCGAGAGATTTTGAGTGAAAATCTCCTTCCATCAGCAAGGGCATTGAAGATGAGACGTGGCTGGGTCTTTCAGCGTGACAGTGATCCCTAACACACAGCCAGGGCAACAAAGGAGTGGATTCGTAAGAAGCATTTCAAGGTCCTGGAGTGGCCTAGCCAGTCTCCAGATCTCAACCCCATAGAAAATCTGTGGAGGGAGTTGAAAGTCTGTGTTCCCCAACGACAGCCCCAAAACATCACTGCTCTAGAGGAGATCTGCATGGAGGAATGGGCAAAAATACCAGCAACAGTATGTGAAAAGCTTGTGAAGAGTTACAGAAAACGTTTGGCCTCTGGCATTGCCAACAAAGGGTACATAACAAAGTATTGAAATGAACTTTTGGTATTGACTAAATACTTATTTTCCACCATGATTTGCAAATAAATTCTTTAAAAATCAAACAATGTGATTTTCTGAGGGTTTTTTCCACATTGTCTCTTATTGTTGAGGTTTACCCATGTTGACAATTACAGGCCTCTCTAATATTTTCAAGTGGGGGAACTTGCACAATTAGTGGTTGACTAAATACTTATTTGCCCCCACTTTATTGTACATACAAATCTCCAACAAGTTTTCCTTTGTTGTCATCATTTTACTGTAGAGTCTAATGGAATCTTCCTTGAAGAATTTTTGCATAAAACCTTGGCGGCTTCTTAGTCAGCAACAAGTAATCTTGCTAAATATCCCACCTCTTCTTGCTCAATGAAAAATGAAAATCCCACAGAGTGTTTCTGTAGATGTACTGGCTGCTCAACAGTGAGGCTGGCCTATGTTGTATGTTTTAACCCCTTCAGACCTGAGCATGCTGCTGAAGGACATTACGCATTCACGTCTCTAAATCAATAAAGACACCGAATTTAGTTGCTATTGCCACTTCTGGGAGATGATTGGACAAAACTTTAACCATCGAAATCAAATCATGAGGTTTAGCACACCCTCTTTGCTATTTTGGGCTCTTTGAAAATGGCTGAGACAAAATGCAACTTCAAAAAGGCAAACGTAAGTGCTCATTTCTCATTTAAAACAATGTAACTTTAACATTAAAAATAACCAATAGAAGCATGTAATATCGCCGACCAAAAAAATTGCACAATGTTTAGGTATTTGAGTACAGTAAAAATAAAGGATTTTTTTTTCCCACCCGGCAGAAAAAATGCAGGTCTGAAGGGGTTAGTACAATGTTGAAAAGATAGGTTTAATTAAGATATTTTTTACCATGATAGTATTTTGGGAAATGCAGTAGACTGGGGTCTAAAAAGCTAATTTGATTTATTAGAATTTTGCGAAGAACAGTTGCACATAGGAAATTATTAAAAATAATAATAATAACGGAAATTCATAGAGAAAATAAAATAGACCTAAATTTTTAATCCTGCTAACCTAATTTTTGCAAAGTAAATTCAATATGGCAACATTTGCACTAAATACGCGTGACATTTCCAAAAATGTCTCATGTAGAGTTCACCTATTATAGTATTACAGAAATATTTTCATTATCGATTATTTTAGTAGTCGATCAATTTATGAACTAGTTAGTTTGAATAGTCGAGTAATCGTATAAGGAACATAAAAAAATTAAAATACCTAAGCTGAGCCTCAAACGAGATAAAAAAATAAATGAGGAAGTAAAATAAAAGAACAATTGACTGACTTACATAGCAAAAGTCCGCTAGCTTAAATGCTATAAATTGCTAGTTTTTTTTTTTTTTTAATGCTCTTAACGAATTGTTCACATATTCCCACAAAAAAAACAGCTAAATATATACAGTACCTATTAACTAAATCAGGAATGCATTAAAAAAAATAAAAAAAAAAAACAAAAACTTCGCTTATGTTGGTCTTCAGAGGGAGCAGCTGGATTCAGGCATGTAAAACGAGTTATGTCATATTCACTGTTGCCACTAGAGGGCAGTGTAACCACCCAAATTTTTATTTCATTTAATTCGAAATTTAATTCGAAACTTTTTTCTAATTGAATTACTCGATTAATTGTTGCAGCACTAATTTTTATTTATCAGTTGAATATACGTGGTGCAGAAACAAACTGATGGTTGGTTCAAATTTTGGAAAGAATATCAATAATATCAAATAAAACTTTTGAGTATTTTAACAAACAACTTACTGTTTATTAAAATATTGTTGCCTTTCAACAACAAAATGCAATATTGGATAAAAAAAAATATTTCACTTTTAGAAATGCCTTTTTTTTCAAACCATGAGACAAACCTGGATTTTCTTTCACACATTTTCATGCATTATTATGATTTCCTCAAAATTCCAATGGAAAAAGTAAAATCCAACATTTTGGAATTTCGCGTTTGCAGGCCTCGGAGGCAGCAAGTACATTTCCTTCGAGGAGCGCCAGTGGCACAACGACTGCTTCAACTGCAAGAAGTGCTCCGTGTCCCTGGTTGGCCGCGGGTTCTTGACCGAGCGCGATGATATCCTGTGCCCGGAGTGCGGCAAAGACATCTGAAGGACGACGCCAGACGCACACATACACGCCTTCATTTATACATGAAAATCGAACAGGCGCGACACATACTGTAGTGTCTTTACTCCGTTCTAATGTACATTGTTGTACGGCTTAGCTACTATTTAACTGATGACAAAATGCTAACTGAATAACATGCATGAATGGACATACTTGCAAAAATGAAGTACAGTATTGCATAGAAACGACTTGAATGCAGGTTGCACGCTTTTAACTTTACTAATCCCTGTGTTGTGCATGGATTAGTCTCTGTGGAACACTTGGTATTACTAGATTTTTGTGTAAAATGTAGATGTGCATGGAGTCAGATTTATGGACTTTAGACTTATAAAGAAATAAAGTGTTAACAAGGCATAATGTATCTTTCAGATTCATTCCATCATTTTCAAAATTACGTATTGGTTAGTCTTGTTTAGTGCTGCAACGATTAATTGATTACCTCAAGTAGTACGATTAGAAAAAAGCTTAAAATAAAAATTTTGGTGAGTTGAGTATTCGTTTAATTACAATGGGGTTGTAACGGGGGCGCCGTTTGTAAAGCAGTAACATGCTGAAAATTAGGACAACATTTTCTCACATTTAGCACCACACAGTGTTTAAAGTGGTGTGAAATTTTTAGTCACTTTTTTTGGGCACATTTACAATATTATTTAGCAACTTAAATATTTATTCTTAAATAGGAAGTTTTGGACCTGATTTAAATCCAAAACTAAATATTTAATTTAAATTATTCATTGACTCACCGAAATGCCGAAATTGCAAGAAGACCACGTCAACTCAAGAAAGCCAGGAAAATAGCCAACACCTGGGTCTCGGATTGCAGGATCCTTGTCAAGATGCAAGATATGAAGATTAAAGCTATTACAAGTCTTGACCAGCTGACCTCACTTGAAAATTAATGATGACATCTGAAACCACACTTCTGGACCACAACTTTTGTGGCCATCTGATGTATGTACCATGTCTGAATGTGCGTCTTTAGTTGTATGGGGGACGGGAAACTGATATGCATATGCTTCCTCCCGTCCGCCTTTGTCTTCTTTTTCGGTTCCTTCGGGCAAATCATATCACATTTTGTAATTGTCAATGATTGTCAATGATACCGATGATAATACAATTCCCACAAAAATCTTAATTTATATTAGGGCTGTCAAACGATTAAAATTTTTAATCGAGTTAATTACATCTTAAAAATTAATTAATCGTAATAAATCGCAATTAAACGCAATTCAAACCATCTATAAAATATGCCATATTTTTCTTTAAATTATATATATATTATGTAAAATAAATTGTTGGAATGGAAAGATAAGACACAAGATAGATATATACATTCAACCTACGGTACATAAGGACTGTAGTGGGCATTTCACTCTGCTGTCATTTAAATCTGTCTATGCTGTCCTCACTCCGAAGCATCTACTTTTTCCAAAGCTAGACAGCTAGTGAACGACGCCTTAATAATCAGACTTCTTCCTTTTTCATCTGATTTATTAATAAAATGGCCTCAAACCATTGTCCTCTTTAGACCGTTGTAAACCTACAAAAAAAAGTACACAAGCATTGCATTAGCAACAACGTTAGCTTAGCACGCTATACAGGTTCACTAAACATAAACAAAAAGCGTCTCATACAAAAAATATAACATTTCACTTGCTAACATAATGTGTACATTCTTTACAACAACCATACTTACGGACAAATCTTGTCCAAGGATTATATAAGCACAATATTACAACGTAGGCGTTAGCCCGAGACGTCATGGAGCCATATTGAACTGGCAAGAACACAATAAACCATGTCGCAGGGCGACCACAAGAGTTCGCTGTTAGACAGCAAAAAAAGCCTTGCTGTAAAACATACCAAAAGGCAGAATACTGTCTGAGCGGGACATGTGCGTTAATTGCGTCAAATATTTTAACGTGATTCATTTAAAAAATTAATTACCGCGCGTTAACGCGATAATTTTGACAGCCCTAATTTATATCCTAAATGTTAAATCAGGAAACGGTCGGAACAAAATATTTAGCTTAATATGCAAATTCCCATGACTGGAGACCGGAAGTAACTAAATAAAAGCCGGTGGAGCAGCTCAGACTCTTTACGTTGCTTGAAAATGAATAAAACCTACTCAACGGTGGCAGTCTGCTCTTAGCGAATGTCGCTGCCACCCTCCCAGTTCAAACGGATTGGACGTCTACTAGTGATAAACTAATTCCAATTTACAGCAGAAGCTTGTTTTTCTGTTTATTAGTTGTTTGTAGAATATCCTAGAATGATTTCCTGACCAATGTATCGATAATCGTTATATCGCCATATCGTTATCGTGAGCTTTGTATCGGAAATCGCATCGTATGGTGAGGGAACAAGAGGTTCCCACTCCTAATTTCTATTTCTATTCTATTCTATTCTTTTGCTAATTCTGAGAAGTGATCAGCAAAAGTTGCAGGCAAATTTTGTTCGGCAACAAACAGGCAGAATGAAATCTCTGCTTTCGTCACTTTTCATTCTGCAGACTTCATCTTTATGACCAGTGTTGTTAATCTTACTTTTAAAAAGTGATTAATTAGTTACAAATTACTTCTCCCAAAAAGTAATTGAGTTAGTAACTCAGTTACCTGAAGGTAAGAGTAATTAGTTACTTGGCAAAGTAACTGGTGTTACCTTTCATGTTTTTTTTTTTTCAATTAAAAAAAAAAGACATAGTAAACTTTGCTGTTTGGAAATCTTTTAATGTTGTGAATCAACTGTTAAAAGTTGTTAAAATTGCTACCGTTTTGCATTAGTTCCCTTCGGTCTACTTTCAACATGTTAATGTTTCAAAACTTTCACCCTTTAAAGATAGATTCAAGTCAAGATTTTGCCGACTTAGGAGTATTTTTTTTTTTTGACAAAAAGTTACTTAAGTTCGCTAGGAAGGTTCACTACCACAGAGCCTTTCTGAGAAGTCTACCGCTTCAAAATGGCGGCTGTTTATTAACGCCGCCGTCTGTCATTTCGCATGTAGTTCTATAAGCATTTGATATCTAGGCTTAGATTGTAGGCTGTCGGCTACAGTCAGGAAATATTGGAGCCACCTAGCCAAGCATCGCGTTTGCTACAGCGTCACAACATTCTTTTCTCACAGTGTCTCTGACTTTTCTCGCGTCATTCAACCAACGTAGTAACGCATCTAATGCAGTCTCGTTGCCGAAACGGTGACAAAATCCAGAGAAAAAAAAAAACGTAATGCACGAAAAACATACAGATTTTGAGCGTACGGCGTACACATTTAAATATCAGTACTCACTTGTACAAATTACGCCGAAACCGAACAACTTGACAGGTATGAGTACAATTTAAGACCTTTTTAAATGCCACTTGAATTAAGTTTTGCATTACCAATTTTCAGGCCAAATTTGACAAAATCAAGGTTGAGCCACAGTGCTATATTAATAAATATGCGCTTGTCTTACTAAGTTGTGAATTACAGAGCAGGTATATCGTACATTGTAACCAACTAACACCAAAAAATACAACTTAAAAACACAACCTCAATGAGGTACAAATGTCAATACAATCACATAAAGTATTCACATTCTTGTCTCAAATATAACAACACACCAGAAATTCGTGTTTGTCATTTTAAAACGCTACATAAACAACTGGTTTATTCGTAGTGCAAAATTGCAACAGTCCCACCCCTGTCATATACGCAATAGAACATTTTAACAAGGGAGCTTGCCAAAAAAAAATTACATTTGAAAGGAGTTTATTTGATGCCAATGGGTGAAACCACTGTGGGGTGGGGCACAACTGGTATAGTGAGTGTTGAGAAGAGTGATCCACTGTCAGCCTGTCACGCAGATGTCACGGCCAAGTCACATGCTGGATCTTTTTCTTCACTTCTGGAGGTGTCAGAACACCCTGATGATATATAACAGAAAAAAATGAGTCACCAAAGCTAAAAGAAACAACAACTGCAATCACAAAACAAAGCAACGCAACTTTTCAAAACCTGCAAAGAGCGACCCGGTTTTGCAGCTTACATTAAGCTTTAACATTATATTATCTTGGTTAATTTCTTATTTACATTACAGAAAATAGGCATTTGAGCCAGGAAGTGAGAATATTTTACATCCACTGTAAGTTAAAATGTTATCAGAATCCCAAAAAATGAACAGTTGTACAATAGTGTAACTTATGATTCTTACTGAGCAGTTTGCCTCCCGTTTTAGCTTTGCTGTGTCCGTGCTGCGAGATTTTTGGTTAGAGGAGGAAGGCGATGATGACGAACTGCTAGTTAAACGACGAATGGGGTTGGCCAGGTTGAGCGCTGGAGGGGGTTTCAACCTATCACCCACTGCCGATGATGGCATTGTGCTTGTCTCCGGCTTCTTCACTTTTGGCGTGCCGTAGGAAATGGAACGAGACGACGCATGATGGTCCCTGGAAACACCAGCAAAGGAAAAGTTAGGTGAGACTAAGCATTTGGGATTAATAGTAAACAGGGGAAAATGTTTTGTTTGTTTGTTTTTTTAAATACCTCATTAAAAAATGTGAAAATTAAGTCAAAATGCTACATGAATAAATTTTAAAAAGTTACGTTTAAATTTATTTTTTTTTATGAGTTTAAAAGCAACACTTGGTAACTTTTCAGTTTTGGTCAATTTTAGCGAAGCCGGTGGACAAAAGCGGTAGTGTTTTGCCTTAAGGAAGATTTGTTGTTTCCCATGAGGACCAGCCCAGCCTATACGCAGACTATGCAGCTGCTTAGGGACACCTAAGACCTTAAATTTTGTTCCACGTAATCATATTTTGTACATTGGAAGATTCAAAGGAGCTATTGAGAAGTATCTTGGAATTGGAGGTGGAGTGATGATTTCCCCAAATGTACAATTCAATAGAGGCGTGCGAAATTTCCGATTCTTAGATTATTCGCGATTCGGCCGTGGAAGATTAGAGAACGATTCACAAATATCCAAATTCCGATTATTGAATTATACCAGGTAGAGCGGAAGTCAAACACAGTCAGCGCGGTCTTTGGGACGCAATGAGGAACGGACCCAGAGTAAATATCATGTTCAACTCATGCCGTTAGATAAAAAAACAATCATATCTGACTGCGGCTGACAGCCGCTACAAACAACAACCAGTTGCTAGTTGCTACAAACATACGGCTACAGTAGATATCACATATATGTAGAACTAGATGCAAAAGACAGACGACATCGGTGTTAGAACATGTATTATTGAACAGAGATACGAAATGACAGACTTTCCGGCGTAAGTCAACAGCCGCCATCTTAAAGCAGTAGACCTCTCTAGAAGGCTCTGTTGTAGCGAACCTAATTAACTTTTTATCTAAAATACTCCTAAATCGGCAGAATCTTGTCTTGAATCTATCTTTAAATGATGAACTGGTTTTAAAACTTTGACAAAAGTAGACAGAAGGGAAATTATGGAATAAAGGGAGCAATTTTAACAACTGTAACAGTTGATTCACAACATTAGATGAATTGAATGTAGTTTAAAGCTGCTGATACAGAATGGGAACTGGAGTTTTTTAGTTACTGTTATTTTTGTATATTTGTTTACTGTTTGTTATATGTTAACTTGATACTGAAATAGTAGTTTAGTTTAGCCTGAGAGGATTTTTGAACAATTTTGGAACTAATGTACAAAACATTTAAAAGAAAACATATAATAAAATAAAAAAGGAGGGGGGTGCATCAAAAATCGTTTTATAATCGAATCGGAACCTCTGAATCGTAATCGAATAATTAGGTGCCCAAAGATTCCCAGCTCAACAATTCAAGGTAATGCTTGGCAATGTCGTGTACATAGTTATGAGATCAAGAATAAAGAAAAATGCACATTAAGTTACAATTTTAATACATTTTTACAAAAATATGGGCCCCTTGGCATTATTTTGCTTAGGGCCCCCAAATGGCCAGGGGACCAGTGCACACACGTACAGTGTCGTAAAATCATCAATCAATCAAAAATTAATCTCCCGGTCACCAGCAGATGGATTAAACATAATAAACAACTTTTCTGTTTCCAGCGGATGTGTGAAGGATGAATAGTAATAAGGTAATGAATCCAGTTGTGGCTAAATCATAGCATATGATGGTTAGCAACTAAGTGGCTAACCCTCCACCCCACCGCCGGTTGAGCAGGGGTGTCATGCCAGTACAGGAGGTACTGGGGGTGTCATGCCAGTACAGGAGTTTCCAAAAAATCTATTATTACATGCATCACGATTCGACACGTGACGATTCGATTACGATTCATAAAGGTTCAAAAACGATGTTTTTCCCTCATAACTTTATGTCAGCCGCTCGTAGCAGAATGAAATTCAAGACACGTCTGCCGCCAGGCCCCGTTAACAGGCGCGTGCACGTTATGATGGACGCCGCTGGTTACTGAGAGAGAGATTTACTCCTTTTTAAAAGACTGGAAAATAAATTTTTGTATGAGAGAGGCAGGGACAGAAGCGCAACCCGGTGGTCGCGCTTTTGTGCGCACGTTATTTTTTTAGAGCAAGAGGGGAAGAGAGATAGTTTGTTGCTCCATGTCATTTAGATGTCCAGCAGTAGTTTTAAGGCAATTCAATTGAAAAATGTCCTGAGTGTGTTGCTGAGACCCGTGTGCATCTAAACAGGTGAGTACAAGAACCCTCTTGTACTGTTTAGCCTTTATTGTTGTTGTTTTTGAGATTTTAATAGTTAGCGCCGAGTGCTAAGCTAATTAGCTAACGTGTATTTCATATGCAGAACGTGTAAAACCACCATTAAGTACAACGGTAACTAGTGGTGTCAGCAACAATCGATGCGGCGATGCATCCCGATGCGGGGCATGGACGATTCGATTCGATGCGGGCAACAAGCCGAATCGATTCAGCGCATTTTAAAATATATAAGTACGTTCAAAAATCTTCCCTGCGCAATTCCAGTGATGCAACGGATTTGGTTTCCCCATTTGTATTATTATTCTCATGTTTCATTTTTTACACACCGCATAACTCTGGTCAAGTTTCCCACCAACCTAGTAGAGGCCAAAATGTCTCCAGATGTCTGCTTTCAATGTCTTAGGTGCATCCATAATCTTTCTCGCTCCCTCTTTCTCCGCTTCAGCCATTGTTATGTTATGTCCTATCTCTTAGAGGTTAGCTCTTGTGCCCGAACCCGATTAACATTTTGGGCCCGACCCGACCCGAAATGTTAAGCATTCACGTTCGGGTCGGGTCGAGCTGCCGCGCCGGACTAATAAATTATGAAGAAAAAAAATGGGATAAAACCGAGAGCGGGCTCTCTGTATTGTGCAATTGCTTGTGCACGCACATGAACACCGTGGCCCTAATTTTTTTTTTTATATTAAACTTTCCCAGCGTTATTTGGTTGTGTAAATGCTTTTATAATGATCATAAAAATATGTAGACTATTTAAACATTAAGAAAACTTGCGTTTTTTCTGCCAACTCGAAGAAATGAAAATAAATTGCTGCTGCTGCGTTTTTTTTTTTTCGCGTCACTCCAACAACAACAAAATAACAAAATTCGGGTTTTTCGGGCTGGGCCTGCAAATCTAGTTATTTGATCGGGCTCGGGCCGGGTCGGGCTTCAATACCAGCAGGCTGTGTCGGGTCGGGCTGGATTTTTTTAGGCCCAATCTAACCTGTATTGCACATATATAGTGGGCTAGGGCTACATTTTACTTTTGTTCGACATTGCAATTAAGTTGTTTAGATGTTTTGTTTGCAACTGAACTGATCCCTGGATTGATATTGTGATAAAGATGCTGCCGCACTAAAATATTTTCTTTGTCGTTTTCTTTAATATTTACTTGAATATTTTTATTGATGGGTCATTGTGACTAAAATACAGTGACTTAATACTGATTTTGCACAGGAGTTAAGATGTTGCACTGTGTGAAAGGCTGCTACAGTGTGTAAAAAAAAAGAGAAAGCCCTGGTCTCATTCAAAGCACTAATTAAATGCTGTGATCTGTTTTTTTTTTTTTAAATATATATATATCAAAGTATTTTCATTTGACTTCAACCAGGAGTGACACAAGAGCCAATGAAAAGTTGTTTAATGTCTGACCGCTTGTGTTGCCTCATGATTCACGAAAAATATGCTTTGCTTTAGAATTTTAATGCATCCCAGGCTTTAATGCATCGCGATGCATTGCCGAATCGAATCGTGACCCTCTGAATCGAAATCGAATCGAATCGTGAGGGCAGTGCCGATGTACACCTCTACTGCCTACACAATTCAATTTATTAATTTCTGTGTGGCGCTTTAACTTGAGAAAATCCACCAATAAACCTTTTGAAAACCGTTCATAAGGGGAAAAAAAAGATTCATTTGGGAATTTCATTTGTAAAATACATGTTAAAATCTTTGTCATTGGGATTGCTTTTCTCTTTAGCATAGGACTTTTTTCTTTCTTTCAGAAGGAAAGCTGACCAATACGCGGGGTCTGAAAGGCAAATTGTTGTTAGATTATTTTCTTTAAATACCCGCTACTTTTTAAGCAGAATTCTAGCTTTGTATAGGCCAATGTTCCTATTGTTGAAAGCACAAAAGCGTGTAATAAACAACTAGCACATTCATATTTTGCATTTTGTTTTCTTACTGTACCGAAAATGAACCGAACCGTTTAACCGTTTGGTTTGAGGACTCACCTGTCCGGACGTAGGCCGGTCGGTTCTTGTCTAGCTTTCGTCTTCGCCATCCGCTTTCCCCAGCGGTTGTTGGGTAAACTTCGCTGCGGCCTCGGGATGACATGTCTCACGTAGAGGTCTACAAGCTGATCCTCACTCTTACAATCATCGAAATTTACCCTTTTCTAAGCCACAAACAAAAAAACGGTAAGCTAAAAATGTCTTTTAAATACAAATATGACCGTAGCCACATAAGATAACATAAGTATTTCTTCCTTCGGATAAAATTAACCTCTAAATGTGTGGTTTTGTGGTATGGCTCACCTCATTAAAATCAACTGTAGAAAATCCCGAGATAGCAGCTCAGGGTGTAGTAAAATATCGACTTCTGAAGCGTAAATGGCTTTGCCGACGAGTTCATCGGACGTCGCCATGTTCGAATTTCCCAGCAGTCTCCGCGACCCCCGTCAACTTCGTCTCGTCTGTCGTAGATACCACATTGATAACGCTAGATGTCTAGTTTGCGCTATGCAGCAAGGGAGACGGATGTACTCACTTGTTGGCCATTTTGTGACACCCCCATTTGAGCGCGTCAACGGAGCGTTTACTGTACTTCAAATAGTATTAGTGAATTTGCAACTGAGTTTCAAATTTGTCATAAACGCCTGAGAAGCACGATTTATACTGAATATTTAAGAAAAATTATACAACTTTTGTCAAAATCCAGCCTGATTCATAGCCACGTTAATTCGGTTTGTCAAATAAATAAATAAAGTTTGGGGGGGGGGGGGGGGGGGGGGGGGGTTTGTGCCGAATTCAGCAAGTTAATGGTATTTTAGTTTAGTGGAGAAAACTACTTACCGTAAGTCTGTTACAGTAGAGACCGCTGGAAAAGTCCTCCGACGAAAGATGGCCGCCAGGCTTTTACGCCGCCGACTCTGCCTTTAGACATCTATCCTTATATAGATATCTATGGTTTGGGCCAAAACAGACAAACAGCCTGGTACTAGTCAATCACAACAGCATGCATATATATATATAAATATATATATATATGGCGGAAAACACAGACAAGACTGAAAAAGCAGTTTCTGCTCTTGCACTCCTCTTTAAAAGAAACTGCTGTATTTTTAAGCCAAAACAACTGTTGTGTTTGATAGAACTATACGTCTATATGCTGCCATAGCAGATTCATGGCGCATTAAGCCCTCGAACTATTTTTAATTTGTCCGTTTTACCCTCAAAACCCCCGTTTACAGACATCGCACAACCGTTTTTGTTTTAACCCAGCCATGAAAATAAGGTAAGTAATTATATTTATTATTCAAAATGTCTGTCGTTTTTAGCTTAGAATCATTAATTGAGGTCTAATATTTTGTTTAAAAAAAAAAAACGACTTTAAAAAATTATTCACTCGCATATTTTTAAACAAATTATGTCACAATGAAAAAAATGGCGTCTGTAAAAAAGTCACTTATATCGACCTCATAACTATCGCTAAATTGTTTTTTTTTTTTTGTTACAGTTGCATTTTCCTCAATATGTTAGATGATAAATAATCAATACAAACAAAAAAAATTGAAAAAAAAACGTTTAAAAGGGTAAATATATGAAAAAGTAAATCTCGACCACTCCTTGATGTCTGCGATTTCTGCATCGCGACCATTGTTATATTATCATATTTTACCCATAAAATCCCCCCAAAATCCAGCTGTGGCCATTCACAGCTGTGTCTTGACACTCAGTGATACATGCGACATGGAGTTTTTGGATTGAAACAAGATAAGTACGCGATAATATCTCATTAAAGTCATGGCGTCTGTAATTCTGTTCTCGTGTGTTCTTGCCTCCAAATAGGGTTTTGCTGTTTAAAAAACATTAAAAAAAAAAAAAAAAAAAAAAAAAAAAAGCCTTCCTGTTCAAAACCCCCCCCCCCCCCCCCCCCCCCCCCCAGAAAATGGAGATTTTAGGCTTTCCAACGATGTATCACACATATCGGACAATTTTGAAAGTTGGCCAAATTGGGGGTCTCAGAGCGGAATTTCAAATCACCTAAGTGTTTTCCGCCATATATATATATTTTTTTGTTATCCATTTTATCCATTGATATAGTCATTATTATACGTTTTAAATCATTATTGTTGCCATTTTACTGATTGTGTTTTTTGTTATCTGTCCAGTTTTATGTATATAATTTAGTTTCTGTTGGGGTTGTTGTCGAGTTCTGTGTTGGTATGGTAATGATGCATTTTATGGGTGGGTTGGACTTTTTTTTTTTTTTTTAATTGTTGATCCTTATATTAAGCCTTTACCTGCAATTATTGGATGTTTAATCCTTTTGACATCAAATAATATGTTATGCCTATGTGTGACACTGTATATACCAATTATTTTTTGTATTTCATTTATTGTGGCAAAACTAATTTATAATTCTGCTCTGGCATCTTCCTGATTTGTGGTGCCCATCCATTGTTGTCATAATATCCTCAGTAACGAATCTTAATTTCAATTGAGTTTATTCACAATTATCCTCACTCTGATGACTTTAACTGCCCCAATAGTTTTCAGTGACGGGCACATCCGCTGGAAAGATACAGTGCGTCTACTGTATCCCAGCAACATGGCAATATATTCATGTCATATGACCTCAGCACTGTTTACATTGTGGAAGTGGATGAAATCATTGTTATGGTTTATTCTCTGCCACAACAGACACACCTTCAGCCATTTCAAAAATCGTTTTTATTTGTAGCTTTCAATCATTGTTACCTAATTATGACAAGTCAAATTGTACACTTAATACACATGGTTATCTTTCTGAAGAAATTTCTGACAACATCAACTGATGATTTTTTTCCCCACCCTATATACTGTATGTGAATAAAAATAGCTGATTAGAATGATCACCAGTTGGGATGGGCAAAAGAATCGATTAATGGACCATTAAATAATTTGGTCAACTGTGTAGAACTTAATGTCGTTAATGGTACATAGTATTATGGAAAGATGTTGTGTATTTAATTCAATATAGGTTAAAAAAGGATTTGAAAATCATTACATTCTGTTTTAATTTAGGTTTTAGGCAACATTCTGACTTCACTGGGGGTGGGATTTGAAGATTCTCAATTATCCAGGTTAATTTGAACTAACAATGGAATAAAGGTAAATGGACTCTTCTTTAATGTTGCTACCTTTCACCTGCAATCTAAAAAGCTTCTATAGTACTTACTTTTTCGCTGTGAGGATGAAAGATCAGTATTTGTCATCAATGTACTGCATTAGTCTTTTGTTCTTCATCTTTAAACACTGAAACTATTGTTTTATTTATTCGTATAATCAATGTGTGTATTAAGCACTTTGCTGGTACAACATAATACATTTATGTTGTAACAAAATAGTTTTGAGGTCATTAAGCGCACCCACAATTCATACATGAGTTGCACCATCACGTTTTGGGAAAATAAAGGATTTTTAGTGTGCCTTATAGTTTAAAAAATATGTTATACTTAATATTACCTTCTAATATTGCGCATGTTTCTAAAAGATTCGTGTTTCTTTTGGCAAATAAGAAAAAAATAAATAATACTGACTGAAACTTGCGAAGTAACAGAGTTCGCAGCAACACATTAGGTGCGGGAAAAATGTACCTTAACTCGTTTGCTCCCAAAAACATATAAATATGTTCTATTTTTAAATTTTTCTGAGTCCCAAAGACGTATTTATACGTTTTCTATGTTTATTCTCACAAGAGACATCTCTAGGTTCTGATGCAATTTAGCACCAAAGCACAATGCTGAAAATCCATTTTAAAGCAATAAAACTGGCCTCTGGAGGGCAGTAGTGCATTTGGTAAGACCCACAACCCAATACAACGGAACGAACGGCGAGGTCGCACGGCCGGGGCGCCGGCGGAAGACGACCGAATGGACGTCCAGGATGCCAGGCAGCGGACGACCGAGCAGAACAACTGGGAGGACGCCCGGGATGCCAGGTGCTTAATGACCGAGCAGAATGACCGGGACCACCAGTGCAGCGGACGAGGCCGTTGAGTCCATGCTGCTCGTCGAGCAGAGCCCGCGCCGCCATGCTCGGCTGCTCGCATCCCCCGCACCCTCCAGTGTCCCGCGACTCAGCCGGACACGCGCACGGCCAAACCAGTTTCCCAGGCGAACTCCGCTACGTGGCACTGGTCACCACAAAAGAAAGACTCAAAAAAATCCATCTTGATGAGGGAAAAGTTTACCCCTGCTGTCGCGGCTACAACAGCGTCATCTCTCAGTTCAATAGTATAGTTATGTGTAAATAAATTGTTACTTTGCTATCAAAAGCTCTATTTGTCTTGTTGTTTATGTTATTTTGTAAACGGAAAACATTATTCAGATGTATGGGACGTCACAAAGCATAAAATAGCCGTGTTAAAGTCAAAGTTATGTTTGAAATGTATGCTTTCACAAAAAGCTCAATTTCTCTGTTTTTTCATCAGATATTGGAAATTTGCTCAAACTAAGCTATTTTCTACTGCTAATTTCTAAAGAATGGAAAAAGATATGAGCTAACTTATTTTTCCTGCTGAAAGAAGAGAGTCTAATCTTTCTTTTGGTGGGTTCCATGTTTATATAGCGATAGAGCAGAATTTTCTGTGGGCCTTGCAAGATCAGTCAAAATCCAGTAAAACGGCCGGGAGCGAAGGGGGTTGCACCAGTGAAAATGGCAGGGAGTGAAGAAGTTAATGTCTTTTTTTAATATTGGCCCTGCAGTGTGAAACATTCATACATATACTGTAGATGTATCAGTCTATTCATTTTCCATACTATTTCTTCTTATTGGGTCGTGGGTGAGCTGGAGCCTAACTAACCTGACTACTGTATATAAGCGAGAGACCGGATACACTCTGGACACGGTCAATTACGTTACATGTATACTCAATAAAACATTCAAATTCACATTCACATGGACGGTCAATTGTGAGTGTTTCAGTAAAGCGGAAGTTCAGAATTTTTTACATTAGGGTTAATCTTCGAGTTAGCGAGGGTTTAATTATTCGGTGGAGTTGATTTCAACAAATTCCGTGCAGTTTATTAGTTATTTATTACTTTCAGGGCTCCAGAGTGGCTAAGCTAGCGCGAGTTGCATCCTAGCATGCCAATAAAAAAACGATATTAACAGATCTGACATAGTCAAATAAATTAAAAATGCAGATCGTTATTGAAAATACCCATGCGGCCAAAACAATGTCAAACCAAACTGCCGTAATTCATTTATTTCTGCGGGACAATTTTTTTAGATTCGTAATGCGACCAAAATAGAGAAGAGTGCTTCGGCCACTCGTGCTCATGCTGCATTCGACGAAGGTGGGAAGTGGGATTTATCCCACTGAGATGGTACCAGTTGCGAACTTGCAGCATTCAAAGCGTTTTTTATTTTAGCTATCAAAAGACATTAGGGCTGCAGCTATCGATTATTTTAGCAGTCGATTAATCGATGAACTAGTTCGTTCGAATAATCGAGTAATCGGATAAGGAACATGAAAAATTAAAACACCTGAAGTGAGCCTCAGTGTAAAAAAAAGGATAAAAGGATCTAAGTACAACAAAAGAACAATTGGCTAACTTACATAGCGAAAGTCCGCTAGCTTAAATGTTACATTACGTTCACGTTTCACAATGTTCTTAACAAATGTTTCAGACACATATTCCCACAAAAAAGGCTAAATATACCTCGTAACTATATTATGAATGCATTAAAAAAAACATTAGCTCAAACAAAAACTTGGCTTATGTTGTTCTTAACATCTTAACACAGCTGGATTCAGCCATGTGAAATGTGGCAGACAAGAGGGCAGTGTATCCACCCAAATCAATAATAAAACTAAATACAAACACTTTTAAAAAAAACAACCAAAAACATTACAACGCCACTTTAATGAAACAAATACTCGAAGCAGCAAAATTTAATTTGAATCTTTTTTTCCTAATCGAATACACAAGTTAATCGATGAATCGTTGCAGGACTAAAAGACATGTTGACCTCTAGCAAACGTGACTTCATGTAAGCGATCAAATAGTGGAGGATAAACGACTGCTTAGGTAAATAGATCACACTGTAAACTGCTTTCTTTAGTTTAACTGTTGACATCTACTTTTCGACAGGCAGCGTATTTTGTCGAGTGACGTCTGATTGAAGCAACTCGTGAAGTCGGGGTACTTTTTTTTTCTGACTTCGCCACAAGGGTCTCCCAGTTTTAGTGGCATTCCAATGATATTTTTCTTGGTCGGAGGTTGGAAAACTCAAACTTCTCACCCTCCTCGAATGTAGCATCAGTCTACGCAGTCTTGACTGAAGAACGGTCATATAGTGAAACTTGCATTTAGAGGCTGTGGAAACAAACAGAAGAAATGGGCAAACGAGAGTTTCCACAAATTCCCTATGAAGAACGAGGAACAATACAAACTGTGAATACTTGCTGCTGCCTACGACATAAACACACCAGTGGAAAAAGTATCACTCCGCTCCACAGTCTGTTACCTACAGAGCTGCTGGATTACAAATGTTGCTGTTCATACTACTGTTATTGACATGCAATGGTAAGTTTTAATAACTTCATCCTGAAAACAAAGGCAACAGTAATGATTGCAATGGTCATTGGTGATTTTCATGCGTGCATATGTTGTTTTTTATTGGCATGCTAGGACAGGTCCATTGACTGGCGCTAGCTTAGCCAATCCGGAGCCCTGAAGCTAATAAATACATAACTAAATGCCGGAATTTTTTAAAACCAACTCCACCGACTAATTATACTCCCGCTAATTCGATTGTGAGGGCCCTGGCTGTTTAACTGTTTTATTTTGAGAAGCCAACAGTCAGCTGATCCTCGCCTCTGCCAGCTGGTTGCTTCCCCTCCCACTGTCACGTAAACTGATCAACACCGGACGGACAGACGACGTCGCTGCTGCTGATTGGTCACGAAGAAAGGGCGCCAAGCTTGAAAAGTCAGACACCCTAAACTGACAGCGGAGGTCGCATTGACAGCATTCGTGCCGCAGTCCTCCTCGCCAGCTGTTTACCCGCCATTCTCTCTCGTGTGCTTTGATCGCTAGTTTGATAAACTCCCGCTTTTTCGGTGAGGTCTTTTGTGTTTTGCCATTATTGGATCGTTTTTGTTCACCGCTGTAAATAAGAGCACTGAAGCAGTAGGGGTAAGCTGCCATTTTCGTTCAACCCGTTTTCTCCTGTTTTGTTTAGTGCAGGAAGCCAGGGTAGTGGCTGTCTTTTGGTTATTTCCTTTTTACGATCAGGGTTTAGTTAGTGGGTGGGGTTTAAATGTAGATTCCTTTTTTTTTGTTATTTTGGCCTGGGCTTACACTGAAGCCAGCTTTGTTCATATTTTGTATATTGTCTTCATTGCGAGTTTGATTGTTGTAAATTGTGTCCACATGTATACGTGTGGCTTGTTTTATGTTACGCCCTTAGCGAGCCGTCCGTGGGACGTAAGATCGATGATTAAGCCTAGTGTCAAAAATGAACTTCCCCTTTAACCATCCATGTTTTTGGAATGTTACTTCGAGGAAAAGCCTCTAATGGGCACTGAACTGCACCAAAGTCAGGCGTGTGTACTTCAACACCATTGGTGTCTCCTATGGTAAATAATATTTAGACAACAAGCCCTCAATCAGTCTAATGCCCATCCCTTATCACCACTGTGACTCAATGTACAAAACAACAGTTTACAAAGTATGGAACGATCACAAACGAGAGAAAGATGTTGCCAATGGCCATCAGAGGTGACAGAAAAACAAGTCAAAATCACAATCCAACATCCGTTTGTGTTCTTCACACAGCCGACTGCGTCTCGCTGCAGACGTAAATGTTACTGGGTCGAACTCTCCTTCGACTGCGGCCCGCCACCTTGGGACACAGGCGGCAGTTCTTCGGGACAAACTCTTTGCAGGCTTCCCGGAACTTTCGGATCCTCCAACAGTAGATAATGGGGTTGAAAACCGTTTTCAAATAGCTGAGCCAAAGGGCTCCTATGCTAATGGGGTAGAAAGCCGAGCTGGAGTAGAATCGGTGGCTGAAGACGGCCAGCAAGCTGACCACAGTGTAGGGCAACCAACACACTGAGAAGCCCACGAAGAGTATCAGGATAGTAGTGAAGGCACGGGTCTTGAAGCTCATGTCCACCTTAATCTGCGGGGGTCTCTGCAACCCGATGAGTCTCATTTTGCTGACCTGGTTGAGAGCCGGCAGGCAGGACGGCTCGCTGGCGTGGCTGTGGACTCGCAGGGTGTTGCGGCGCACTGTATTCAGGATGCACAAGTAGGAGTACAGCATGACTGAAAAGGGGGCAAAGAAGACCGCCACCGCCAAGAGGACGGTGTAAGCTCGGTCAGCCATGGACTCGCTGTATCCCAGCACGCACTGCGGAACCCAGACTTCCCCCACACCTGCCGTGCCTGTCCTCCAGCCCACCACGGACGGTAAGGACACGCAGAGACTCAGCATCCAAGAACCTGCGATCAAAATCTTAGCCCTGTGCGGAGTCAACTTGTCCTGACGCTGCACGATGATAAGGAAGCGATCCACGCTGATTATGAGCAGGATGGACACCCCCTCCAGTACGAAGAGCCAGTAGAGCATGATAGAGGCGCGGCAGAATTCACTCCCAAATGTCCACTCGGCGCTCCCCAGCGTGACGGCAGTGAAGGGCATGCAAAGGAGTGAGAGCATGATGTCGGAGAAGGCCAGAGTGGCGAGCAAGAGATTGATGGCAGAGCGCATAGCTGGCTTCTGGTAGACAATCAAACACACAATGGCGTTGCCCAGGAAACCAATGGTGATCATGAAGATCATGATGGCAGCCAGAGTCACACGAAGGGTGAACGATATTAGAGGAGTCCCGGGTTCGGATGGGGCGCTACTTGTGACTTGAATGGCGTCATCTGGCTCCATGAAGTCGCATCCGTCCAGCAGGCTTTCGTTGCAAAAGGCCATCACGGTACTCTATCAGAATGTATAAACCTGGACGAAGTGTATGGTCACTGTCAAAGGCATAGCAACAGCTTGTAACCCATCTGAAACACAGAAAATACAGCATTTGATATACGTAAGAGGAAGCAGTGAGGTTTAAAATCAGTTCGTAATCAGGATGGAGAACTATATAGTCTAATCAAGATAGTTAATAAGACAGATAGACAAATAACAATGGTTTTACAAACATTTTCAACTCAAATCTCTAGTTTAAAAATTCCCAAACATTGTGAAATTCATGTGATTCATACGAACAAAGGACGGAAACTAATTAATCAAGGAATCCATGATTTACAAAAGAATTACCTTATTGGCCCTGATTATGAGACGACCCCCTCTTTTTCATAACTCAAGTTTGAAAAAAAGGCTTTTTGAACACCAAATTTTTATACAGAAAATAATTACAGTACATCCAAAACAAATGATTATAACAATATATTTGAGAGAAAAAGCGTGTTATTTTGCCTCATTCAAATCTTAATATCTGAATAAATATGTAAACTAAAGTGCAATCACATTCGTAAATGAATGGCTTCTGGTTTTTGAAATGTAAATAAACCAATCTATTGTGATAAAACAACAAAATTGCAACAACTGCATTAACAATCAAAGTGAAGTCTAACTGTAACTTAAGTCTTAAGTCTGAATAAGGAAGAACATTGCAATAAAATAAACTTGAGAGTAGCTGAGATCTGTCAAGACAGAACATTGCTTCAATGATATCTGGCGTCACCTAGTGTCGTGAATGGGGAGAGTAGCTGAGATCTGTCACGTAAGGACATCGCTTCAATGATATCTGGCGCCATCTAGCGTCGTGAATGGGTATAATGTCTAGACCGCGAATATAAGACGACCCACTCTTTTTCAGTGTTATTTTAAAAAAAACACCGTCTTATATTCGGGCCAATACATTATGTGTATAAATTGAGGTGAGTTAACACCAAAATGATAAAAACCTATATTCAGTTGAAGTCGTGATTGCCAATACTGTCCATATCTACTACCCAATGAAAAGCACGAGTCTCCAGTTGTTGTTTCTGTGATCAAAAGTTCAAAATATTACAAAAGTTTAATATTCACAACTAGAGTTGTCTGATATTATTGGGTAGCAGATAGTATCGGCCGATAAAAGCATTTTAAAATGATATCGTATAATGGCAACATCAGTTTTTTCATTATGGGTTTACGGGCCCATTAGACATGTGGGGTGGCGTGGCTCAGTGGTAGAGTAGTTGTCCCCCAACCCCAGAGGTTGTGGGTTCATGTCTCCGCCCTGATGAACTCGTCTAAGTGTCCTTGAGCAAGACACTGAACCCCACATTGCTCCTGGTGCTGCGTCACCAGTAGGTGGATGGCGAGATAGTGTAAAGCGCTTTGAGCGCCTTGAAAAGGTGGAAAAGCGCTATATAAGTATAACACCATTTACCACCATGTGCCAATTACCGGTTTCAAGGTATACCGTGGTACGAAAATGACAAGGTTTCAAAACAACAAAAATTTTCCGTCTACCGTCCCTACGGTGTTAGCTGTTTTTTATGTCCCAAAAATGCATGGAAAAATCCCTCGCTAGAAGCTGTAAGGCTCAACCCTCCACCACTGCTTGTTGCTCAGTGTCAGTGGATCAGCTGTGCTACACGATGGCTGGCAGAGGTGAAACTCCCTTATCGAAAAAAACAAAGTCGCTGGTATGGGAATACTTCGGGAACAAAAAGGTTACAGACGGCAGCGGCTTAGAAGAGGAGGGCCAACTGACTTGCAAAACATGTTTGTGCCGGGTGGCTGCCGAGGAGACAATACGATTTTGCAATTATATAAAATTAAAGTTTAGTAAACACTGTCATGAACGTTTCCCACTAGCTACGAGAGTTAACTCCAGCGTATTTAGGGTGCCTAGCAATGTTAAAACGTGGGAAAGAGAGCGTGTGTATAATGTAAACATGATACGAGTCATACCCACGTGCTTTTTATATAAAATAATTCAGTTATTTTTGGTCTGATGGTAATAATGTTGAGCTGTGGCTGTGGGTTTAGGCTCACATGAAGGACTGCATTTATTTTCATTGTATTCAAAATATTTAGTTTCTGTTTATTTGTTTAAAATTAACATTATACTTGTGTTCCAATTTGCTAATATGTTTTTTGAAAAATCCTGTTCAATGGAGAAAAAAAATTAAAACATTTTAGAGTTGTAACTGCACTAACATGATACCGTTAAACTGTGATATTTTGTCTTAAAGCTATCATGTGCCTAGGGCCAATATGCATGTTGCCTAAAAGTGAATGTAGAAGTGTTCTGCCTTTCTACAAGGGCTGGTCTCAGCTTAGCACAGCAGTTATGCTTATCGACCATTAGTTGTCTTCAAACTAAGATGCTTGGGATTTATTATGTGAGCAGAGTGACTTCAACAGTAAATATAGTGGTGCAATATAGGGACTTTTTCCAAAGCTTTAGTTGAAGTTGTTCTCATTTATTTTTCACAGAATGTTTATTTGGAAAACCTTATTAGAGTATCCAGTGGGGCATCACAATACAATTAGCTGTTATACTGTATGTTAAGTCCAAGACCGCATATATTTGTATTGGTTTGATATCTGTAGTGGATTTTTGGAGTTGGGCAATATCAGGATATCAATTTTCAGTTAAAACGTCATTATTGGGTAACTTTTCATTCATAAATAAAATTAGCAACATGACTGATTATTGGTTTTGTGAATTAACACATAAGTAGTATTTATTATGAATTGATATGCATTTGTAAATTCCACAAATGACTATCAACACTTTTTCTTTCTTGTGTTCTTTTGGTTTACCAAATATGGTTCTTACAGATAATCGCAACAGAAATATGATATCATGCCAACTAGGGTTGTTCCGATTATTATTTTTTTTGCTCCCGATCCGATCCCGATCGTTTTAGTTTGAGTATCTGCCGATCCTGATATTTCCCGATCCGATTGTTTTTTTTTTTTGCTCCCGATTCAATTCCAATCATTTCCGATAATTTTTCCCGATCATATACATTTTGGCAATGCATTAAGAAAAAAATGAATAAAACTCGGACGAATATATACATTCAACATATTATGACAATAAATCCTCAAGATGGCATTTCCATTATTAACATTCTTTCTGTGAGAGGGATCCACGGATAGAAAGACTTGTAATTCTTAAAGGATAAATGTGACTTTGTATATTGTGACTAAATATTGCCATCTAGTGTATTTGTTGAGCTTTCAGTAAATGATACTGTAGCCATTTAACTGTTCTGCCCAAATGAATGATGGGAAGTGCAACCATGACTGTGCGTAGTGGTACCAATTGATATATCTTCTCTGCGTTGGGAAATAACATAGGGTGTTAAGAAAAAGATCAATTACTACCTTTCTTCCCCACATTGCTTCCCACGATATTTCTAAACGTAGGGAGAGGGATTGTAAGGCTTTAGCCAATTAAAAAAGGCTCCAAAGGCTGCCAAAATTCACTCTACTCATTTTACGCTGCCGTTTAGCTCTATATATAGGTAAAACGGGGCCATTAGATTGAACGCGACAAAGCGTGAGTGGGTCGTGCAGCGTATGCGTTAATTGCGTTAAATATTTTAACGTGATACTTTTTTTTAAAAATTAATTACCGCCGTTAACGGGATAAATTTGATAACCCTACCTTAAGCCTAAACTAAAGACTCTGGATGAGTGTAACATATTATGTCTGTAACGTTAGAAAACAATTGAATTTAAAAATATATATATATACAGGTATATATTAAAAAAAGGCATGTCCGATATTTTTTTGCCGATTCCGATACTTTGGAAATGACGTGATCGGACCCGATCGGTACATCTCTAATGCTAACGCTAGGAGAAACAAAATATCGGACACGCACATCCACACACAAAAGCAATATTATGTGTTTTTTTGTGAAAAGCTTTAGAAAAATAAACAACAGTGACTTAGGATAATAGATGCAGTCACATGAGACAGATGTGCAACTCACTGGCTTTAATACAGTTGATGATTAACAACTGAACCACCACCTTCCTTCCTCCCACCATTTACACAATAAGTGTCATGTCTCACACCTCCAGGCAAACGATGATGCTTCAGGATCAGAGAAAATCCGGATGAGACGTAGCTGCGAAGCGCAAACAAGACGTGTCTGTTACCATGGTTGACAGCATCTGAGAGGGTGAGGAAGAGGCGTTTATAAATGATCAACAACATTAATTGTGCTGTCAGTCACTTCAAATGTTTTCAAAGACATTAGAGCCAAATATATTCAATCTTGAACGCGTATTAATTGGCGTCAGGGAAATATAACCAGGCGCAAAAATAAATGAGTCTTGGGTAGCCAGAGAAGAGCTGGTAGGAAAAATACCGTAATTTTCACACTATAAGACGCTAGTTTTTTCCTTCATTTTGAATCCTGTGGCTTATAGTCCAGTGTGGCTTATTTGTTGATTTATTTGGGTTATGACGTAACACTTTATTTGACAGCGGCGTCATAAGACTGCCATAAGACCTTCATAATTATGACATGACACTATCACGAGCATTAATGAATGCTTATGACAGATTTCATTAAGTGTCATCTGGCAAATAATGTCACTAACTCCATTTCTGTTCAGTTCAGATGTTTTACGTCCATTCAAAAGCATTCATAAATGCTCATGACAGTGTCATGTCATAATTAGGATTGTCTAATGACAGTCTTATGGTCAAATAAAGTCTTACCAAATACCATAACAAGCAATTAATGAAACAACTGGAACAGTAACTGAAGAAATAATTAACACAGAACATGAATTTTGATTGTTATTTAACATCTATAGCGCTGCAATGCATGCTAGGAGGCATGTTGGTTGACAACAGTGTTGACAGTAGAGGTTGACTGTCTCCCCCTTATGGAGCAGTGATGGCCAAATGAAGCTTCTTGAACAGTGCTGGGCACGTTATTTTAAAAAAGCAATTAGTTATAGTTACTCACTACTTCTTCTAAAAAGTAACTGAGTTAGTAACTGAATTACTCTATAGTAAAAGTAACTAGTTACCAGGGAAAGTAACTATTTCCGTTACTTTAAAAAGAAGTTGTTGTATGTCAAAGAATTTGACATTTTCTGAGCAGTATTCGAGTCAGTTGAATAGAGAAGAACAGACAGGTAATTGTGTTATAGAACCTTTTAATATTTATTGCACCTCACCAGCAACAGATTTATCCTACACTTGAAGTGCAACAAAAATAAACAGATTTGAATTACTTACCACAGATGTCGACAAAAGCTTTGCCCCGGGACATAAATTACACTTTACATGCAAGTTCTTTCCTTTAATTTCGACCAACTTGAAATAGTGTTTATATCTCCACATCGTAAAGGACAAATTTACCCCTGAATGCTCTGCCATCATATCCCTCTGCATCTGTTTTGCGTGTGTGTGTTTGCCGCACGCGCTGTTCCGGTTTGTGTGTGAAAACACCACCTCTCAGTACGTGCGCTATTAGGTTCAAGCGTTTACGTCACAGAATGGGGGATCACATGAGATTTGACAACAACGCAACCATATTGGAAGCAGGTCTGGCTTGCGGGACATTAAACTTTAACTTGCCAGTTTGATAAAGAGACAAACTCGTTACTAAGGCGAAGAACAGATATGTGATCAAACTTAAGGATGTGACTAATGTTGACCCTTACGAGATAGCCGAAGACAAATGGAGTAAAGATGTCGACGGGCTTCCACAATTACGCGAAATTCTGCTGTATTTATTGTTTGGTGTATGTTACTAAACTCCTCAGCGATTCTGAAATTACAAATTGCTACAAAGCTACGAAAAGTTTTGCTGCGGATGGGTGCAGGACCTGCACATTATGACCGTATCAAACAGCAACGCCATCATTCTTGCAAAGGTAGGCTATGTGTGTTTACTATTTTCATTGCCATGAACCTGAACGCACCCCAAGTCTTGGATGACAAATAAACAAAGCAGAGTAGACTCGCTACGGCTGGTAGTTTCTTCAATTTATTCAAAGTAAGTAACGCACCGCTTTTGGCCATCAGTAACGGTAACGGCGTTGTAACGGCGGATAAAATAATTAGTTAGATTACCCCGTTACTGAAAAAAATAACGCAGTTATGTAATGACGTTATTTATAACAACGTTATTCCCAACACTGTTCTTGAAGCAATGAAGCTTTGCAGCCAATTGGTTCAACGCTTCATGGTGGTTCATTTGGTCTTAAAGTGTTACCAGTTAATATTTTTTGTAGGGCTGTCAAACGATTACAATTTTTAATCGAGTTAATTACAGCTTAAAAATGAATTAATCGTAATTAATCGCAATTCAAACCATCTATTAAATATGCCATATTTTTCTGTAAATTATTGTTGGAATGAAAAGATAAGACAAGGCGGATATATACATTCAACATACGGTACATAAGTACTGTATTTGTTTATTATAACATTAAATCAACAAGATAGCATTAACACTATTAACATTCTCTTAAAGCGATCCATAGATAGAAAGACTTGTAGTTCTTAAAAGATAAATGTCAGTACAAGTTATAGAAATTTTATATTAAAACCCCTCTTAATTTTTTCGTTTTAATAAAATTTGTAAAATTTTCAATCAAAAAATAAACTAGTAGCTCACATTGTTGATATCAATAATTACACCATGCTCACTCATGGTACTAACCCATAAAATCAGTTGGACCCAAGCGTCAGCAGAGGGCGCCAAACACCAAAAAACAAGTAACAAGCGGACATTACACTGAACTGTACATTTTAATCTGTTTGAACGGGGCATGTGCGTTAATTGCGTCAAATACTTTAACGTGATTGATTTAAAAAATTAATTACCCCCCATTAACGCGATAATTTTGATAGACCTAATTTTTGGGTGTAAATATCCTATAATACAGTGGGGACAGCTGCGGCTTATAGTCCGATGTGGCTTATCTATGAACAAATGTTGTTTTTGTGTCAAGTTTGGTGGGTGGAAGCTTATAGTCAGGTGCACCTTATAGTGTGAAAATTACAGTAATCATGATGATGTATTATATGTGAGCAGATTCACAGCCCTATCCACACATCAAAACTTGACAAACAGTATGAGGATAGCATTTTTCCAACAGAGACATTCTTACACAAAACCCTCTTCAAGAGCGCTGCATAGTTTTGCTGGCTGTTGCTATAGCAACAAGGTTAGTGGCTCCATGGCAACAAGCATCCCATATACTCTAGTGCTTCCACGACCAAATATATTCTCTATAGCACAGCCTACTACTGCCAATTTTAATCTTGCGCGTATACAAGGTCACCTGATCATTCGAACAATAACTAATGTGCTTATGATGTTATTCATTTCTTGTTTACCATTCGTAGGCTTCAAATAAGCATGTGTGAAAATGCTTTAAATAGGTTGATAACATCTAGAAACGTGTTTTATATGATTAATTTCAGAGAAGATAGTAGTCATTATCACAATAGGGCAGATTTTTTCCCCCCACGATACGATCAATGTGTCTATATTTGTCCACATTTACAATTCTTAATATTTCCCATGGTCTTTGAACAAACTAAAGGGATACACTATAATAGATCAAATGTATAAATGTAAAATGAATAAATATAAATAGACTCACCTTGAAGCTCTCAGATTGGAGCATCCAGGATCAGCATCCTGATGTCCGTTTGCTCCCACTATGAGCAGTGACTGTCTCTCCTTCAACTGCATACCGTAAATGAAAATCAAGAAATAGGAGCAGAAATATCCCACCGAAAACGTCTCATAGTGTGCTCAACCGTCATTGTGCCGCCTGCAGGCGACACAACGGCACGAAGCAGGTGGACGCAGATTTAAAGGAACAGTGCGTTTAAATATTAAATAAATAAAAATGCGGACAACACAACGAAGCACATTTTTTTTTAAAGGGTAACTTCACGTTTTTCCAATCGTGTTTATGTTGATGCCAATTAAATTCAATATAAATGTTCACTTTCATTTTTTATATTAGTGTTAGTAGTGTTGGACATCCAGTGACTAAAAATATCTTTATCCAGTCTAAATATGAAACACACAAATATACACCCACGAATATGAAAAGGTACGGAAGGCCAATGAATAATGATTTACTACATAATAATAATCATAATAATCACATGCTATAACACTTCTTTCCAATAGATAGCAGCATTGCACCACAGCAGGTCCACCAGTAAACCGCTGTCTGCATCAGTTGTGCAAATTGCATCCCAACAAAGATCTATTCAGCGCATTTTTAAAACTGCAATCATTGAGTTATATTATCAATCTAATAGTTTTTTTTTTTTGCACAGCACTATGATACAGTACTTATACATGGCGGAAAACACAGACAAGACTGAAAAAGCAGTTTCTGCTCTTGCACCCCTCTTTAGAATAAACAGCTGTATTTTAAGCCAAAAGAACTGTTGTGTTTGATAGAACAATGTGTTTATATGCTACCATAGCAGATTCATGGCACATTAAGCCCCCGAACTATTTTTAATTTGTCCGTTTTACCCTGGAAACCCCCGTTAACAGAGGTCACGCAACCGCTTTTGTTTCAACCCAGCCATAAAAAGAAGATAATTAATTATATTTATTATTCAAAATGTCATTTTTAGCTCAGAATCATTCATTGATGTCTAAAATTTAGTTTAAAAACAAAAAACGACTTTAAAAAATGATTCACTCCCATATTTTAAACATTTAAACAATAGTCATAACTATCGCTTAATTGTATCTTTTCGTTACTGTCGCATTTCCCCCAATATTTTAAATGATAAATAATCGATCCAAACAAAGTAAATTTGAAAAAGAAAAACGTTTTAAAGGGTATATATTTCGTTAAAATAAAAAAAGACGTCCCAATGAAAAATATGGTGTCTGTAAAAAGTCATGAATATCTACCTCATAACTATGGCTTTATTTTATTTGTTTTTGTTACTGTCACATTTTCTCAGATATGTTAGATGATAAATAATTGATCCCAAAAAATAAAAAAGTTTAAAAGGGTAAAAATATATATTTTTTAAAAAACATCTCGACCACTCCTTGATGTCTGCGATTTCTGCATCATGCCCCATGTTATATTACCATCTTTCACCCATAAAATCCCCCCCAAAAATCCGGCTGTGGCCATTCACATCTGTGTCTTGATACTTGATTGTGCTACATGGAGTTTTTGGATCGAAACAAGGTAAGTACGCGATAATATCTTGTTAAAATCATGGCGTATTTAATTATGCTCTCGCGTGCTCTCACCTCCAGTTAGGGATTTTTATTTTAAATGCCCTCCTGTTCAAAATTTTCCCCCAGAAAACTGAGATTTTTAGCTTTCCAATGATGTATCACACATGCATATAGGACAATTTTGATATTTGGCCAAATTGCGGGTCTGAGAGCAGAACTTCAAGTCACCTGAGTGTTTTCTGCCATATATATCTATATATGCAGTGCAGTGTATATATGCAGTAAAAGTATTGGCACCCCTGCAATTCTGTCAGACAATGCTCAATTTCTCTCAGAAAATGACTGCAATTACAAATGCTTTGGTAGTAATATCTTTATATACAGGGCTGCACATAAGTGGTCCGCATGCGTGCATGCGTACTGGACGTAGACAAACGCACTGGCCCTCAACGGCTTCCATACGCTTTTGCGTCCCAATGGCTGACCACTGTATTTGCGGCGGACACCAGAAAATAACTTCTCAAAATGTCGAAGAGGCAGGCCACACTGAGTAATTACTTCCGTGTTCCCCCACCCCCGTCAAAAGATAGACAGACGACAGAGACGTCCCGGAGCTACCGAAAAAAAGGACTTTTGCTGAAAAGTGGCTACAGGAGGTACCATGGCTAGAAGCAAATGATGCCCGCACAGAAATGCGTTACAAAATGTGCCGTGAGAATCCCAATGTCACCGATAAGAGCAGCGCATTTTATGTAGGGTCAAAGAATTTCAGCCATCCAAACTTTGAAAAGCACGAAAAAAACAGAGCATGTGGCAATTAAGCAAACTATCGATGTCAGACATGACCCCACTCGCCCTATGGACAAGTCGCGGAATAAAGGTAATGAACAGCAACATGCACTGACAAACATGTTTTTGCTCGCATTTTACAAAGCTAAACATGCACGTTCAATGAGGTCTTATAGGGAGGACATCCCACTTTTAAAAAGGCTTGGAGTTAATGTGGGAGCCGCATAATGCCCTTTATTTTGAATTGGTGCTTTTTATTTCTTTACATTTCACTTCAAAGTAATGCCAATTTTGTTGTGCCAGTTGATGTTAATCAAGCATTAATTGTTAATATAATTAATTAAAGTTAATTGGCTCTAAGAAAAGCTTGTCATAAATTTATCGCATCAGGCGGGTCGGCTCTAAAGCTCAATGAGGACCAAGTCACATCTCCAGGTCCTCCTCTGAGAACCTGGGCAAAAAAATTATGTGCACCCCTGTTTATATATTTAGCTTGCAATGAAAAAACACAAAAGAGAATGGGAAAAAAATTAAATCATTATCATTTTACACAAAACTCCAGAAATGGGCCAGACAAAAGTATTGGCACCCTCAGCCTAATACTTGGTAACGCAACCTTTAAACAAAATAACCTGGAACAACCACTTCCGGTATCCATCAATGAGATTGTTTCAATGCTCTGCTGGAATTTTAGACCATTCTTCTATGACCAACTGCTCTAAGTTTCTGAGATTTGAAGGGTGCCTTCTCCAAACTGCTATCTTCAGATCTCTCCACAGGTGTTCTATGGGATTCAGGTCTGGACTCATTGCTGGCCACTTTTGAAGTCTCCAGTGCTTTCTATCAAACCATTTTCTAGTGCTTTATGAAGTGCGTTTTTGGGTCATTGTCCGGCTGGAAGACCCATGACCTCTGAGGGAGACCCAGCTTTCTCACACTGGGCCCTAAATTATGCTGGAAAATTTTTTGGTAGTCTTCAGATTTCATAATGCCATGCACACGGTCAAGAAGTCCAGTACCAGAGGTAGCAAAGCAACCCCAAAACATCAGGGAACCTCCGCCATGTTTGACTGTGGGGACCGTGTTCTTTTCTTTGAAGGCCTTGTTTTTTTTTTTCCTGCAAACTCTACAGTATGTCGATGCCTTTTCCCAAAAAGGTTATTTGTCTCATCTGACCAGAGGAAATTCTTCCAAAACGTTTTTTGGCTTTCTCAGGTAAGTTTTGGCAAACTCCAGCCTGGCTTTTTAAGGTTGCTGGGTCAGAATTAGAGTCTTCCTGGGTATCCTGCCATAGAGTCCCTTTTCATTCAGACGCCGACAGATATTACGGGTTGACACTGTTGTACCCTCGGACTGCGGGACAGCTTGAACATGTTTGGATGTTAATCGAGGTTCTTTATCCACCATCCGCCCAATCTTTTGTTGAAATCTCTCATCAGTTTTCCTTTCCGTCCACATCTTGGGAGGTTAGCCACAGTGCCATGGGGCTTCACACTTATTGATGACACTGCGTACGGTAGACACAGGAACATTCAGGTCTTTGGAGATGGACTTGCAGCCTTGAGATTGCCCATGCATCCTCACAATTTTGCTTCTCACGTCCTCAGACAGTTCTTTGGTTCAATGTGGTACACACAAGGACACAGGAACAAGGTTGAGTCAACTTTAATCCATTTTAACTGACTGCAAGTGTGATGTAGTTATTGCCACCACCTGTTATGTGCAACAGGTAAGTAACAAGTGCTGTTAATTACACAAATTTGAGAAGCATCACAGGATTTTTCAAAGGGTGCCAATACTTTTGTCCGGCCCATTTTTGGAGTTTTGTGTGAAATGATAGTGATTTAATGGTTTTTTTTCATTCTCTTTTGTGTTTTTTTCATTGCAAGTAAAATAAATGAAGATATTACTACCAAAGCATTTGTGATTGCAATCATTTTCTGGGAGAAATTGAGTATTAGCTGACAAAATTGCAGGGGTGCCAGCACTGTATACTCTAATTTTCCCACTATAAGGCGCACTTGACTATAAGTCGCCACCCACCAAATTTGACACGAAAACGGCATTTGTTCATAGGTAAGCCGCACTGAACTATAAGCTGCTGCTGTCCTCGGTGTATTATTGGATATTTACACCAAAAGATATTAACTGGTAACACTTTAGGACCAAATGAACCACCATGAAGCTTTGAACCAATTGGCTGCAAAGCTTCATTGCTTCAAGAAGCTTCATTCTGCCATCACTGCTCCCTAAGGGGGAGACAGTCAACCTCTACTGTCAACACTGTTGTCATCCAACATGCCTCCTAGCATGCATTGTAACGCTATAGATGTTAAATAACAATCAAAATTCATGTTCTGTGTTAATTATTTCTTCAGTTACTGTTCCAGTTGTTTTATTAATTGCTAGTTATGGTATTTGGTAACACTTTATTTGACAGTGGTGCCATAAGACTGTTATTACACAATCATAATTATGACATGACACTGTCATGAGCATTAATGAATACTTATAACATGTCATTTAGTGTTATTCACCAAATTATTTCACTTTTGAATGGAGGTAAAATATCCTAGCTGGACAAAAATGGAGTTATTGACATCATTTGCCGGATGACATCTGTCATAAGCATTCAGTAATGTCCATGATAGTATCATGTCATATTTATGACGGTCTTATGACAGTATTATGACACCGCTGTCAATTACAGGGTTGCCTATTAATGCAAATAAATCAACAAATAACCCGAACTGGACTATAAGCCACATTATTCAAAACGAAGGAAAAAAGTAGCGGCTTATAGTCCAAAAATTACGGTATATATCTACACTACACAGTGTGCCTGGGCGTTGAACGTGCCCACTGCCCATCTCAGTTCCACTCCACTGATGTGACGCATGCATGCACATCACGTCCACTGGCAAGCTCGCAGGAAGGGAGAATTAATTTCTTTTATTCCACACCTCTGCCGAGACGTCGCCACTCCATCATTCGGCTAAAAAGCAAACACGCCAGGCTGCCTGCGTGAAAAATGTTCCTCTACTTAAATCAGAATATTGGGAGTGCAAAAAAAAAAAAAAACCACACACATATACACACACACCCGAGGAACAGAGAGTTACATTTAGGACATTTTGCACAACATCTAACATAAACCTCCTGAGTCTTGTATTGACACACTGCTACTAGTGACTCCTTCTCCCAGTTATGAGACTCAGATGGTGTTAATCAATGGTAAGACACTCGGGTGGTTAGCCACTTTGAGCAATGTGAAAATAATTAACAACATTGGTGAATGTGCAAACCTCAGTGGAACTTTAACAGCGATCTCTGAGACAAATACTTATTTCACAATACAGCAGTAATAAAGTAGTCAAAATGCATGTGCCTACACATTTCTTAGCAAGGATGTAAGTTTGGTCTCAACATTGGTAGGGACGCTATTACAGCATAACGTGCATGTACACTTTTTGCTGGGGACGGGACATTAGTAAGACCAAACAGATTGGATACATATCTCAAGAATTGCTGGTTACTACATAAAAATGAATAAAGTTAAAATTATTTTCATAGGGAGAAAGTCACTTTTCAAAATGCTTCCTTCATTTCAAGGAAATTTACTGTGGTTGTGTTTTTGTACATAGGCTGCAAATACACTTTTTAAAAAATGAAGTAGAAAATAAATACATTTTAATTAATGAATAAATGCACAAAATGCACAGTTGAATTAAAGTTGACAGTAGAAAGCATACAGGAAGACACCTCTAGGCAGCTTTCTACTCGAGTTTCACAAGTTAGCAAGTTCAACAGTTTAATGTTATGCTAACTCTGATGCAGGTCGGACTTTCAATAGCAAAATTAGTGGCATGTTCCCCACCTCCACAACATTGACATATTTTTACATTACTTACAGTGGCTGCTGCTACTGCTGCTGGACGGAAAAAAACAAAACAAAAAAAACCTTCTAATATCCCTCCTCTTCAAAGGGGGTGGAGGGGGCGGTATATTGACATGTATTTCTGTCGGGATTGTGTGAAAGTGGGGGTTCTAGTCATCAGTAGGGGTGCAACGGTTCAGTTAGCCCACGGTTCGGTTTGAACCTCGGTTTTGGGATCACGGTTTCGGTTCCGTTTCGGTTTGCTTTTTGCATTTTTTTTTTTTTAACTGCCTTTATTTTGCTTTTAAGAAAATGAAATAAACACTTAAAATGTAAAAATGTTCGACTGTTAAAATGCCTCTTAGCTCTTTGGCTAGTTTAGTGACTGACTACTGAAATACACACACAGTAGTAAAAATGTTACTTGGCAAAGTAACTGGTGTTACCTTTCATGTTTTTTTGTTCTTTTTTTCTTTTTTTTTTTTAAAAAAAAAAACCAAAAACATACTAACCTTTGCTATGTTTGGAGGTCATTTAATGTTCTGAATCTACCGTTGAAGTTGATAAAATTGCTCCCGTTTTTGCATTAGTTCCCTTCTGTCTACTTTTGACATGTGAAAATTTAAAAACTGTTTCATCATTTAAAGACAGACTCAAGTCCAGATTTTGCCGATTTAGGAGTATTTTAGATAAAAAGTTACTTAGGTTCACTAGGAAGGTTCACTACAACAGAGCCTTTCTGAGAAGTTTACTGCTCTAAAATGGTGGCTGTTTACTAACGCTACCGAGTCTGTCATTTCGCATGTAGTTCTATATGCATGGATTTCTAGGCGTAGGTTGTAGGCTGTCGGCTACAGTCAGGAAATATTGGAGCCACCTAGCCTAGCCTAGCATCGCGTTTGCTACAGCGTCACAACAAACACTCTTCCCTCTCCGTGCCTCTGACTTTTCTCGCGTCATTCAACCAATGTATTAACGAACAGAGGAAAAAAAACATAATGCATGAAAAACGTACAGAATTTGAACGTAACGTACGGTGCACACATTCAAAAATCAGTGCTCACTTGTACAAATTACGCCGAGACCGTACAACTTGACAGGTATGAATTAGAGGTAAATATAGTGTTATGAAAAAGTATCTGAACTAGGGTTGTTCCGATCATGTTTTTTTGCTCCCGATCCGATCCCGATCGTTTTAGTTTGAGTGTCTGCCGATCCCGATATTTCCCTATCCGATTGCTTTTTTTTTTGCTCCCTATTCAATTCCAAACATTCAATTTTTCCCGATCATATACATTTTGGCAATGCATTAAGAAAAAAATGAATAAAACTCGGACGAATATATACATTCAACATACAGTACATAAGTACTGTATTTGTTTATTATGACAATAAATCCTCAAGATGACATTTACATTATTAACATTCTTTCTGTGAGAGGGATCCACGGATAGAAAAACTTGTGACTTTGTAAATTGTGACTAAATATTGCCATCTAGTGTATTTGTTGAGTTTTCAGTAAATGATACTGTAGCCATGCCCAAATGCATGATGGGAAGTGGAACCATGACTGTGCATAGTGCTACCAATTGATATATCTTCTCTGCGTTGGGACATAACATAAGGTGTTAAGAAAAAGATATATTGCTACCTTGCTTACCCATATTGCTTCCCATGATATTTCTAATCGTAAGTAGAGGGATTGTAAGGCTTTAGCCAGTTAAAAAAAGGCTCCAAAGGTTGCCAAAATTCACTCTACTCATTTGACGCTGCCTTTTATTTCTCTATATAGGTGAAACAGCGCCATTACAGATTGAGCGCAACAATGCGTGAGTGGGTCGTGCAGCGCATGCATTAATTACGTTAAATATTTTAATGTGATACATTTTTTAAAAAATTAATTACCGCCGTTATCGGGATAAATTTGATAACCCTACCTTAAGCCTAAACTAAAGACTCTGGATGAGTTCAATTAGAAAACGATTGAATTAAAATATATATATATATATTAAAAAAAGGCATGGCCGATATTTTTTTGCTGATTCCGATACTTTGAAAATGACATGATCGGACCCGATCGATCGGCATCTCGATCGGGACATCTCTAATCTGAACCTTTTGGAATTTCTCACATTTCTGCATAAAATCATCATCAAATGTGATCTGATCATTGTCAAAATCACATAGGTGAAAAAACTGTCTGCTTTAACTAAAGCCACCCTAATATTTGTAAGTTTTCATATTTAAATGAGGATAGCATGCAAACATTGACAGAAGGGGGAAAAGTAAGTCAGTGAACCCTCTGTCTAAGGAGACTTATAGAGCATTTGAAACCAATTTATACCAAACAATTTGCAGTAAGTCAGGTGTGTGCCCAATCACTGATGAGTGGTTTAAAGCTGCCCTGCCCATTATAAAACACACACCTGGTAAGAATTGTCTTGATGAGAAGCATTGTCTGGTGTGCATCATGGCTCGGTCAAAAGAGCTGTCTGAAGACCTGCGATCAAGGATTGTTGATTTGTATAAAGCTGGGAAAGGATACAAAACCATCTCTAAAAGTCTGGATGTTCATCAATCCACAGTCAGAGAAGTTGTCTACAAATGGAGAGCGTTTGGCACTGTTGATTCTCTCCCAAGGAGTGGCCGTCCACCAAAGATGACGCCAAGAGTTCAGCGCAGGATACTCAAAGAGGTAAGAAAAGAACCCTATACTGTCTGCTAAAGACTTATAGAAATCACAGTTTATTATCTATGTGCACACACCAACTATATGTAAAACTATGGCCAAGAATGGTGTCCATAGGAGAACCCCACGTCGGAAGCCACTGCTGTCTAAAAAAACATTGTTGCTCATTTAATGTTCGCAAAAAGGCACTTGGACACTCCACATACGTTTTGGCATAATATTTTGTGGACTGGTGGAACCAAAGTTGAATTGTTTGGAGTAACACACAATGTCATGTCTGGAAGAAAAATGTAACAGCTCACCAACATCAACACCTCATCCCCACCTTGAAGCATGGTGGAGCATCATGAATTTGGGGCTGTTTTGCTGCCTCAGGACCTGGACAACTTGCAATCATTAATGGAGCATGAATTCAAAAGTTCATCAGGATGTTTTGCAGGAAAACCTGAGGCCGTCTGTCGGACAGTTGAACCTAAAAAGAAGATGAATGCTGCAACCAGACAATGTTCCAAAACACAGAAGTAAATCAACTTCAGAATGGTTTCAGAAGAACAAAATACACGTTCTAGAGTGGCCAAGTCAAAGTCCAGACTTGAACCCCATTGAGATGCTGTGGCATGACCTAAAGACAGCGATTCATGCCAGACATCACTGGAATCCGACTGAACTACAGCAGTTTTGTCGGGAAGAATGGGCCAAGATTAGTTCTGATCGATGTGCCAGACTGATCTGCAGCTACAGGAAGCGTCTGATTGAAGTTACTGCTGCCAAAGGAGTGTAAGATGTGCTTTAATGCTTTTGCACGCTAACAGTATTTACAATAATTAAACCAATTATGTGTGTTTAAAACTAGGTGTTATGATTATATTTTCTCATGTAACAGTCTATTCGCTTGTGCTTTAGTGCTTACACAATGAAAAGAGTACAGTTTCTGTTTTCAGTAAACATTACCATAATGTTTCATTCACGGTTTCTGTTTTCAGTAAACGTTACCATAATGTTTCATTCACGGTTTCTGTTCTAAGTAAACGTTACTATAACAGCTATTTCTCTGTAAATGAAATTTACGCATGTGCAATGAATGCTCTCCCACTTGTCAATAAAAGGCGCAACCCCAGGGAGGGGGCTGAGAGAGGCTCACTGCGAGCAAGCGTACTGTGCTGTCGACCCTCTCCCTGGTGGCCGCCGGTGAAAACTTATCTCCGTCTCAAGTCTGATCCTTCCTCCGTCCTTCCTAGGTCTTTGTTGTTTTCTTAGTTCAAGTATTAAGTTTAAACCTAACAGGAGGGAGGCACAAAATATTAAATGTGGTGGTTCACTTACATATTTTTCCCCCTTCTGTCATTGTTTGCACACTATCCTCATTAAAATATGAAAACATATAAATGTTTGGGTGGTTTTAGTTAAAGCAGATACTGTTTTTTCATCTGTGTGATTCTGACAAAGATCAGATCACATTTGATGGTGATTTCATGCAGAAATGTGAGGAATTCCGAAATGTTAGATACTTTTTAATACCACTGTATTTATTTTTGTGACTTAGTTTGTCACCACCAGTAAAGCATCACACAGTGTTGTTTATTCCCTTCTGGCAGCAACCTGTGCTACTCGTTGACTCGACTTTTGTGGTTGTCATCTGTAAGTTTCTTTCACTTTGTTGTGATTAGTGCATGCATTTAGAAGCGTGTGCTTGTGTATTGATTGGGGAGAGGAAGCACACGCCGCCGTAATCCATCATGTGTGGCCAAAGCTCTGCTGCCTGGTGTCACTCTGTCACCTTGGCAACCACTTGTGTGTTGACCTGCCAGCTGGGAGAGCTGAACTCGGCTGGCTGGCACAGGATTGTGCGTGAATGCATAGCAGGTTGTGTCAAAATGTAGAAAATAACACCTCAAAAACATATATTGATGTACATTTTGCAGTACCTATGCAATATCTGTATACACGTGCATCGTACATTAACATCTGACGCGGTTGTTTTCTGAAGTGCTATCCAATATTAAAGGGAACCTCGCACTTCAAGACTTGTGGGCTCTAATAAGCCATAATTGTTCTCTTTTACTAAAATATGTTGTTAGAAACACATAAAATATTGCCATTGATTTAAAAATCTATAACATTTAGAACATGTTTTGACCTACGGAGGGCGCCATGTTTTATGGTCGCGTTTGGGGTGATGATGTAGATTGTCATTGTCTCTCGACGAATACTACCGGGTTACTGCAATTACTTTACGTGGCGAGACGTCAACACATGCACTCATGGGCTTGCTATTTGCGTTTTTATTGAGTCTTTCATTACCTTTTCATTGCCTCAAAATGAGTTTTGCATGCAAACTGGTTAGGGGTGAAAAAGGTGACAAAGTAACATGGGCACACGGCATGCGCGGAAAAGTGTATTTCATAGTGCAACCAGAGACATCTCGAATTAAACACAGTACATAATAATTTAACATATACAAGTCTAAATCTCTCATCCTGAAATCAGAACATATAAGACGCATTAAGTAGCAAATCATACAAAATCTAAATTATAAAATATACAGTATGTCAGTATATATGTGTAGGTAGGTAGGTAGGTAGGTAGGCAGGCAGGCAGGCAGGCAGGCCGGTCGGTCGGTCGGTAGGTAGAATTTTAAAAAATTACAAGTCTTCAAAAGCATTAACTGGTAGGTAGGTAGGTAGGTAGGTAGGTAGGTAGGTAGGTAAGTAGGTAGGTAGGTAGGTAGGTAGGTAGGTAGGTAGGTAGGTAGGTAGGTAGGTAGGTAGGTAGGTAGGTAGGTAGGTAGGTAGGTAGGTAGGTAGGTAGGTAGGTAAGACAGGTAAGACAGGTAAGACAGGTAAGACAGGTAGGTAGGTAGGTAGGTAGGTAGGCAGGCAGGCAGGCAGGCAGGCAGGCAGGCAGGCAGGCAGGCCGGTCGGTCGGTCGGTAGGTAGAATTAAAAAAAATTACAAGTCTTCAAAAGCATTAACTGGTAGGTAGGTAGGTAGGTAGGTAGGTAGGTAGGTAGGTAGGTAGGCAGGCAGGCAGGCAGGCAGGCAGGCAGGCAGGCAGGCAGGCCGGTCGGTCGGTCGGTAGGTAGAATTAAAAAAAATTACAAGTCTTCAAAAGCATTAACTGGTAGGTAGGTAGGTAGGTAGGTAGGTAGGTAGGTAGGTAGGTAGGTAGGTAGGTAGGTAGGTAGGTAGGTAGGTAGGTAGGTAGGTAGGTAGGACAGGTAAGACAGGTAGGTAGGTAGGTAGGTAAGATAGGTAGGTCGGTCGGTCGGTAGGTAGAATAAAGAAAATTACAAGTCTTCAAAAGCATTAACCGTAGTGATCATAACTTTATTTTCATTCAACCAAAGCAATTAGTCCCATGGCCCTTAACTTCGATTGATAGGGCATCATACTGGATAAACAGAAGTACACCTGGAGGCTGTTTTATGAACGGGGGTGTGTACGAACAGTGCTGAAATGGGGGTACTTTCAAATGTGACCACTCTAGGTCATAGGACTAAAGTGTAGTTTATAACATTTTTTTCCTCCTCAGATCTACGTGATTCAGAAGAATGACCCATTTTGATTTCAAAACGGCGAAATTTCGCCGAAAGGTGGCAAGTTTGCATGCCTGTTCATTTGTTTCCCTCTCATACTTTAAAGCATTGTGTTTTCTTGTGGTAGCTTTAAAGCAGATTGTTGATCTGTTGACCACATTATTCAGGTATTTGATATCACTAGGTGAGCCCTGCGATTGGCTGGCAACCAGTTCGGGGTGTCCCCTGCCTACTGCCCGTAGTTCGCTGGGATAGGCTCCAGTACCTCCGCGACCCTCGTGAGGAAAGAGCGGCATGGAAAATGAATGAATAAATGATATCACTAGGTTTAAGTATTTTCATAAGGAATCTTTATTATGTTCTGTCTGTATGCATCTAAACAAAACAAGCTGAAAGCGCACGGTAGTACTTTGGTTGTCAAATTCACCTCTAGTACGTTTCACCGGTGTAGCACATTTTGGCAGAACACCGTTAATTCCCCTACTCTCGTCATGTCTCATCCCGTCTTTCCTGTTCATTTTGCTTTTGCTGCTTGTTTTATGAAATATCAACAGTGCTGTCATGTTCATTAATCTCTTGGGTTCAAATTGAAAGGGTTGAACAGTTCCCCTCTTGTGTATACAGTATATACAAAATCCAACATGGTGGCCATCACAAAACAAACAACTTTTTAAGTTGAAAACTCATAGACTTCATAATATATTGACGGGACACGGGGTATAGGGGGCCCATCGCTGTCAAAGCTGAACATGTGGAAACACAGTCAAACAGCTTTTTACGTTGAATGTTATTGTGAATAAATGCTTGAATCCCTGAATTCTTTATAGATATGGACGTAAAACTGTCTCGATTCTTTGTTAAAAGCAAAAAACGGGCAGTTAGCATTTATTTTACGTAAATACGTCGAATGTGCTGCTAGTCTTTAAGCCAGTGTGGCGCCGCCTTATCACCACAAAGAGCTTTTTATGTTGAAAATTCTTATGAGTAAATGCTTAAAGGGGGTGTAGCGGCAAAGGGGGTGTGAGACATCAATAGAACCGTTATGTGCCAAGATAACAAATATTGATAAAGTTAACAAAAAAAAAACAATCACATTAATGAGCAGTTATCGAAAATAGATCGAAAATGACGAACATTCCCGAAAGTGTTCCGGAAACAGCCGAATGGGGCGGCGACGTCACGACAAGTGATTGACAGTCGAGGCGGAGCCAGGTGCCATTGTTTTTTAACGACGAGAGAGTAGCGTTGGGGTTTGTTTGACGAAAACATCACAAAAATGGTTCAAAACTGCTGTGCTATGTGGTGTACAAATAGCTATTTATCGGAATATAGTATCCATGAGTTCCCGAACGCGAAAAAAAAAGCTGGACTACGCAGACGATGGGTAAAGTTCGTCCGTGCAAAGAGGGCTAATTTTCTAGAGACAGCCTCCGGCACGCTTTTCTGCGGTGCGCATTTTCCACCTGAAAGCTTCTCGAACTATGGACAAGTGAAATCGGATTTTGCTAAAAGATTGCTGCTCAAAGGAGATGCGGTGCCGACCATACACGCGCAGCGACCTAAATGTCCCGAGATATCAAGAAAGAGGATGATGACTAGCAAAGGAGGCTAAGGCTAAGCAAAGGAGGGGAGCAGCCAAGCTCGAAATGGCCAGAGTGAGTACTCTTTTATAATAAAAAAATGTCACGCATTGGATACAGGACTGGACACATGTATACATTATCGTTCGTAAAATATATAGAACAAATCCTCTGATCCCATTCATATTTGTGTCTGTTGGCAGAGCGAAAAGCTATGATAGCGCAATAAATGATAATTATTCTATGCATTCCTTTATTATGCAGTCACGGTGTATCAGCTTCACAAAAAGAAATGCAAAACAAATCATTGGTGTTTCCCACACAATCTGCTGCCGATGTTTCATCAGTGTCATTGCTCCCCTCAATGACCGTTTCATTACGCTGCATTGGCGTTCGTTTGGGCTCAAATTGGTAACCTAAGACACCGATTAAAGTTCGTAACTCTCCTCGTCACCATTAGATGAACATTCGTTACGTCCTTCTACGTCGGATTCGTCGCTGAAACTAGAAACGAAATTGTCTGCTATCATCGCCGCCATTCAGTATTAAAGCACTGAGCCTTTTTCTTGTTGAAGAAACACCCCTAACTGTCAATTCTGAATACTCTTTTATTGACAACGAGGGGTGTTTCTTCATGAGGGAACCTGGAATATGTGCAGGACGAACACAATGCATCAGCATAAACAGCTCAAAACACCTAATTCTCCCCTCACTAGAAGGAATTCTATTGATGCAGACAGGCGCTGCCCCCCTAGTGGCCGGTGGGACTCTCTTCACTTGTCGTGACGTCACGCACACAATCTGCCAGATCTCGGGCGCCGGTCGTTTTAGCTTGACAATCGAGCCAAATTTCTCTCATTTTCTTGTGTGTAATTACACAAAGTGGCATGATATGAATACAAAAGGCATGCGTTTATGGATAAATGATGGAATATTAAAATTTTCCCAGGGGACTACATCCTCTTTAAATCCCTGAGTTCTTAATGGATTTGGATGTAAAACAGTCTCGATTCTTTGTTAAAAGCACACACAAAAAAACGGGCAGTTAGCATTTATTTTACGTAAATACGTTGAATGTGCTGCTAGTCTTTAAGCCACTGTGGCGCCACCTTATCACCACAAAGAGCTTTTTACTTTGAAAATCCTTGTGAATAAGTGCTTAAATCCCTGAATTCTTTATAGATATCACATAAAACAGTCTCGATTCTTGGTTAAAAGCAAAAAAACAGGCAGTTAGCATTTATTTTATACGTAAATATTGCAAATTATGACACCAATGCCGTAACGATTAATTTCTCCCATATATTTTTTTTACAACGTTTCAAAATGCATGCATGGTACGCAGGGCCGGCCCAGCCTATACGCAGACTATGCAACTGCTTTGGGCCCCTGACCACTAGGGTGCCCCCAAACTGGCAATTGTTTAATTTATATTCTATTTTGTTTACTACAGTTTGCTTTATTTGACTTTTGTGAGTTTTGACACTTGATTACAAGCTGAAAAAAAATAAAAGTTCTTCCTTAACTTTTCTTTCCTCTTTTAGAAAAAGGTTTGGCGCTATCTACTGTAAGTACTGACAATCATTTGGGGTGAGAAGTTTGAAGTATGCAGTGCAACAAAATCTGATTAATATACAAAATATGGACGTTTGGGTTGGATTGCATGTATGGGTTTCACAATACACTGTGATGAAATGGTGGGCCAAAAATATGTGCCCCTTTGCATTATTTTGCTTAGGGCCCCCAAATGGCCTGGGCCTGATGGTACGAAAAATATAATAATTACCTTGAATCCTGGAATTAATCACTCCTGAGACAATCCTTCCTGTTTGTATGCGGTACAGCTTTCATACTTTTTCAACCTAAATCCGGCGTTGGATCGCTGCATGTATTGAGTAACTGCGACCGACTGCGAATAACTGAAGCGCAGTGTGGGACGGCCCCCTACTTGAAGACGTGGCGCCGTGTCTGAGGAATGTGTCCCGTCAATATAATTATGAAGCCTATGGAAAACTCTTCTAAATAAAGGCATAAATCCCAGAATTTCTATAGATATGAACGTAAAACTGTCTAGATTCTTGGTTAAAACCACAAAACAGGCAGTTATCAGTCATTCTACGTAAATATTTCAAGCTAAAGTTATGCTGATTTTTTTCTATTCATTTTGTTGTTTTCACAAGATTTCAAAGTGCATGCATGGTGCTATTCTATATAAGAATTACCTTGAATCCTGCCTGCTTTGGCACAAAATTTTTCGTCCTGTTTCTGTTTCTACCTAAATCCAGCGTTAGAATGCTGCGTATGTTTGAGTTTATCGCAGTAGACCATTTTGAAATTTGGCTAAATTGGGAGTCTCAGAATGGAATGTCAAGTCACCTGAGTGTTTTCCGCCATATCTTAAGTCAAAGTTTAACCCTTTCAGGCCTGCAACATGAAGCAACTGTCAGAGAATGCCAAAATTTGAAAAATAAGGTGTTAATGGAACCTTTTTTCAAAATTGTTTAAAAAAAAAAAAAAAAGAAAAGAAAAATCACAATGAATATGTGTTATAAGCACTGTAATATCTATAACCCTGGCTAAATCCAGATTTTCTTTTTCTCATGGAACCTGCAGATGCATGTGTTGACTTGCATCCATCTTTTTCTTTTAATTTAAAAAAGAAATTTCAAAATTCTAGCTTAGAGTCTCAAAATAATGAAATCCTAAGTGTATCAAATGTGATACATTAGGCTATAAGGGGTTAAACATTTCTACAGAAGTAACCACTTTCATTTACCCAGGCAAGACATTCCAGACTACAGCACTGTAGCCTTAATCAAGAATATAAAACTTCTTTTTGGCTCTCAGAGTCATCAACGGATGAGCTTGTTACGACCAAGTTTCCGTACAGACGGTCAGGTGATAGGCAGTCTTTACGTGCCTCTTTTTTACCAATAAAATTTCCACTGAACGAACAGGTTTTCGCTCCATCCGAGGACGAGCTGCGCCAGCAAAAGTGCCACCGCGAAATGGAATGCAAAAAAGCCATCTCACTGAGCAGTCGGGAAGGAGTTGGCAAAGTTCAACCCCATATCCAGCACATGCTGTTCTCTATCCAAAGCACAGGGTTGTGCCTGTCCATGAAATTAACAAAACCTGGTCTTAAAAGTCCCATTCTCCTTGCAAAGACTTGCACTGGGCAAGATTTAGCCAGAGTATTTAAAAAGAGCCTCAGTCGGAATGTTTCTTGAGGTAATTTCATCGTCAAGGATCGAACACATTTTTATGATTAAACTGTAAATTCATAAGCGGATTTTGAGGGGGGGCAGAGGGGCCAGGCCGGTGGCCAAAAAGTGTCATTGAATGTAATTGACTTTCCTATATACAGTATATATAAAAGTTGTAAAGCAATAAAACTGCAACAAAAATGAATGAAATGAACCAAAAAAAAAAAATTATAATGGGTCGAAATTATTTTTCGAGCAGCTTAGACAGTCATTTGCTTTGCTTATAATTTCATATATATATATATATATATATATATATATATATATATATATATATATATATAATATATATATATATATATATACAGTGCCTTGCAAAAGTATTCGCCCCCCTTGAATCTTGCAACCTTTCGCCACATTTCAGGCTTCAAACATAAAGATATGAAATTTAATTTTTTTGTCAAGAATCAACAACAAGTGGGACACAATCGTGAAGTGGAACAACATTTATTGGATAATTGAAACTTTTTTAACAAATAAAAAACTGAAAAGTGGGGCGTGCAATATTATTCGGCCCCTTTACTTTCAGTGCAGCAAACTCACTCCAGAAGTTCAGTAAGGATCTCTGAATGATCCAGTGTTGTCCTAAATGACCGATGATGATAAATAGAATCAACCTGTGTGTAATCAAGTCTCCATATAAATGCACCTGCTCTCTGATAGTCTCAGGGTTCTGTTTAAAGTGCAGAGAGCATTATGAAAACCAAGGAACACACCAGGCAGGTCCGAGATACTGTTATGGAGAAGTTTAAAGCCGGATTTGGATACAAAAAGATTTCCCAAGCTTTAAACATCTCAAGGAGCACTGTGCAAGCCATCATATTGAAATGGAAGGAGCATCAGACCACTGCAAATCTACCAAGACCCGGCCGTCCTTCCAAACTTTCTTCTCAAACAAGGAGAAAACTGATCAGAGATGCAGCCAAGAGGCCCATGATCACTCTGGATGAACTGCAGAGATCTACAGCTGAGGTGGGAAAGTCTGTCCATAGGACAACAATCAGTCGTACACTGCACAAATCTGGCCTTTATGGAAGAGTGGCAAGAAGAAAGCCATTTCTCAAAGATATCCATAAAAAGTCTCGTTTAAAGTTTGCCACAAGCCACCTGGGAGACACACCAAACATGTGGAAGAAGGTGCTCTGGTCAGATGAAACCAAAATTGAACTTTTTGGCCACAATGCAAAATGATATGTTTGGCGTAAAAGCAACACAGCTCATCACCCTGAACACACCATCCCCACTGTCAAACATGGCGGTGGCAGCTTCATGGTTTGGGCCTGCTTTTCTTCAGCAGGGACAGGGAAGATGGTTAAAATTGACGGGAAGATGGATGCAGCCAAATACAGGAACATTCTGGAAGAAAACCTGTTGGTATCTGCACAAGACCTGAGACTGGGACGGAGATTTATCTTCCAACAGGACAATGATCCAAAACATAAAGCCAAATCTACAATGGAATGGTTCAAAAATAAACGTATCCAGGTGTTGGAATGGCTAAGTCAAAATCCAGACCTGAATCCAATCGAGAATCTGTGGAAAGAGCTGAAGACTGCTGTTCACAAACACTCTCCATCCAACCTCACTGAGCTCGAGCTGTTTTGCAAGGAAGAATGGGCAAGAATGTCAGTCTCTCGATGTGCAAAACTGATAGAAACATACCCCAAGCGACTTGCAGCTGTAATTGGAGCAAAAGGTGGCGCTACAAAGTATCAACGTAAGGGGGCCGAATAATATTGCACGCCCCACTTTTCAGTTTTTTATTTGTTAAAAAAGTTTCAATTATCCAATAAATTTTGTTCCACTTCACGATTGTGTCCCACTTGTTGTTGATTGTTGACAAAAAATTAAAATTTTATATCTTTATGTTTGAAGCCTGAAATGTGGCGAAAGGTTGCAAGGTTCAAGGGGGCCGAATACTTTTGCAAGGCACTGTATATATATGTATGTATGTATTTATATGTATGTATTAGGGCTGTTAATTGCGTCAAAATATTTGACGCAATTAACGCACAAATGCCCCGCTCAAACAGATTAAAATGAGAACACAGTGAAAGGTGTACTTGTTGTGTCTTTCGGAGTTTTGCCGCCCTCTGCTGGCGCTTGGGTGCGACTGATTTTATAGGCTTCAGCACCCATGAGCATTGTGTAAGTAATTATTGACATCAACAATGGCGGGCTACTAGTTTATTTTTTGATTGAAAATTTTACACATTTTATTAAAACGAAAACATGAAGAGGGGTTTTGATATAAAATTTCTATAACTTGTCTTTTAAGAACTACAAGTCTTTCTATCCATGGATCGCTTTAACAGAATGTTAATAATGGTAATGCCATCTTGTTGATTTATTGTTATAATAAAGAAATACAGTACTTATGTACCGTATGTTGAATGTATATATCCATCTTGTGTCTTATCTTTCCATTCCAACAATAATTTACAGAAAAATATGGCATATTTTATAGATGGTTTGAATTGAGATTAATTGCAATTAATTACGATTAATTAATTTTTAAGCTGTAATTAACTAGATTAACACCCCTAGTATGTATGTATGTATATGAGAAAAAAAATTTTAATGATTTTTTTCCCTTTGATTTATTTATTTATTTATTTTGATTGAAGCAACTTTTTTGGGGATTGAATGATTTAGACACAAATGTCCTAATCATAACATGGCCCAAACACAAAAAGCATTGCTTCAATCAAAGAAAACATTTTCAATGAAAAATTAAGTGTTCAAATGCAAAGTTTTCAATCTCAAATACTTTTTCGCATTCAAAAACTTTTTTTAATGATTGAAATTTTTCTTTTTTTGATTGAAGTGATTTTTCTTATTGAAAGTCTATATTTTTTTGAAGCAACTAATTTTTTGACTGAATAATAGAGAAACATATTCTAGCCAAAATGTGGCCCAAACACAAATCAACATTACTTCAATGAAAAAGTTGCTTCAATAAAAAATAAATAAATAAAAATTAATCAAAAAAAAAATAGGTTTCACATGCATTTTTTTTGTTCTTTTTTTGTGTTTCAAATTTATTTTTGCATTCAAATACATTTTTTTTTTTTTTTTTAAGCGACTTTTTTTTTGGTTGAAGATATATGTTTTGATTGAAGCAACTTTTTTTGATTAAATAATAAAGACACAAATCTACCTCCATATGGCTCTGCCCAGGGGATATACTTTTTGACAGGGGTAACTACATTGGCACGACACCGGCGGGCGTACCAAATTCAATGGATGACGATCTTGGCGAAAAGTATTGCCTAAGCAGCCTGATTTAGAATTCCCCTCAAGAATGATGGGAACCAAAAAAACAATCATCGCCAACTTATTATTACAAATATTCTTGTAAGTTAATTTTATTGCTGACTCTGCGTTTTGGGGTCATCAACATGTTGTGCCTCTCCTGCCCCAAAAGTGAAATTCCGCCTATGTGTAAATTATGAGCTTAGTGGAAAATGTTCACACTTCCAGTATATATTCTGTATAATTGGTCTGGTACAAAGAAACAAAGCTGTCAACATGTGCGAGTGCAATTAATGGGCTTCATAACCAGATCAGTAATATGTTGTTTTTTTAAATTGTGTGTAGCACAATACATTACATTACATTATGGTATTCATACATTTTGCAAATATATAATTCAATAGTAAATTTTGCAGTTTAAACATGTTTAAACAAGTACGTTTTAAAGACAACTTCATTTTATACCTTATGTTTAGTGCTAAAACTATAAACTTGATTTGTCAGCAGACCTTTTATTATGGGGTTATAGCAGATAATCCCTTTGTTAACACTCTATAAAGCCTCAATAATGTGTCACTGTGAAACAAGGGCGTAGGTTTGCATAGGAACGGTAGGGACATAATACCACCAACTTTTAGGGATGCTCATATTGTCCCCACCAACCTTTAAGCAACCTTATTTGCATTATATAATGAGTTTAGTTATATAGGTAATTTAGATTGTCTTCCCATAAGATGTACGGATAGAATTGACCCTACATTATGTTCAGACTTACATTTACCCCTTTTCACTTGATGAATGTGCTGGTCCATTTTTTCTCCTTCAAACGCACATTTGATTGGCTGATGACTAGAACTTCCACATTCACACAATCCCAACAGAAATACATGTCGACATGCCGCCTCCTCCGCCCCATTTTAAGAGGAGGGATATTAGTATTTTTTTTCCGGCCAGCAGCAGCCACTTTAAGTAATGTAAAAATACATCAATGTTGTGAAGGTGGGGAACACACCACTACTTTTGCAACTGATAGTCCGACCTGCATCAGAGTTAGCATAACATTAAACCGTGTGAACTTGCTAACCTGTAAAACTCAAGTAAAAAGCTGTTTAGTGAAGTGTCTTCCTGTACTTTTTCTACTGTTAACGTTAATCCAACTGTGCATTTTGTGCATTTATTCCCTAAATAAAATGTTAAAATGTATTTTCTATCTATTATCATTAAAAATATATTTTTATTTGCAGCCGATGCACATTTTTGTACCCCCAAACCCCCCCCCCCCCCCAACCACTGTAAATTTCCTTCATATGAAGCAAGCATTTTGAAAAATGACTTTCTCCCATGAAAATAATTTTATTGTAACCTTTTTTTCATTTTTACGTAGCTATATTTGAGAAATGTACCCAATCTGTTTGGTCATATTAATGTCCCGTCCCCAGCAAAAAGTGTACATGCAGGTTATGCTGTTTTAGTGTCTCTACCAATGTTGAGACCAAACCTACGCCCTTGCTGTGAATACTGTAAATTATACGTCCTGCATGAAATTATTAGCTCATATTTAGTCAATTTTGTACATAAGGATACCCTAGGTTAACACTTTTTAAAGTCTTATTGCCAAAAAGTCCTCGTGATAGTTATAAATCGAAATAGTTAATACACACAAAGGTACCGTTACACTTATGGTAAAGAAAATATAAACTGTGAAGTATACTAAATTGCCATATATGTGCTTTTATTGTTGGCTGCATCTAACGTTGAGAATATCATTAGTAGATACATTTTTACGGTAACACTAATAAATGTTTTTTCTTGTAAGGTGTGCTTTATTATAAATGTTTGCCTCTATACTGTTTGGAACGGTTGCTCTGAGCGGTAAAAATAATATGATTTAATATTCTTTTGTATATGGCGGAAAACACTCAGGTGACTTGAAGTTCTGCTCTGAGACCCCCAATTTAGCTAACTTTCAAAATTGTCCCATATGCACGTGTGATACATCATTGGATAGGTTAAAATCTGAATTTTCTGGGGGAAGAAAAATTTTGAACAGGAGGGCATTTAATTTTTTTTTTTTTTTTTTTTTTTTTTTTTAAACAGCAAAACCCTATCTGGAGGTGAGAACATGCGAGAGCAGAATTACAGATGCCGGGACTTTAATGAGATATTATCGTGTACTTACCTTGTTTCGATCCAAAAACTCCGTGTAGCATGTATCACTGAGTGTCAAGACACAGCTGTGAATGGCCAGTGGCCACAGCTGGATTTTTGGGGAATTTATGGGTGAAACATGGTAATATAACAAGGGTCGCGATGCACAAATCGCAGACATCAAGGAGTGCTCGAGATTTTCTTTTTCATATATTTACCCTTTTAAATGTTTTTTTTTTTTTTTTTTTCAATTTTTCTTTGTTCGGATCGATTATTTATCCTCTAACATATTGGGGAAAATGCGATAGTAACAAAAAAATACAATTTAGCGAAAGTTATGAGGTAAATATCAATGACTTTTTTATAGGCACAATTTTTTTCAATGTGACGTAATTTGTTTAAAAGTTTAAAATATGCGAGTGAATAAGTTTTTAAAGTCGTTTTTTTTTTTTTAAACGAAATATTAGACATCAATTAATGATTCTAAGCTAAAAATGAATTATAAATATAATTAATTACCTTCGTTTTATGGCTGGGTTGAAACAAAAGCGGTTGCGCGACGTGTGTAAACGGGGGTTTTCAGGGTAAAACGGGCAAATTAAAAATAGTTTGGGGGCTTAATGCGCCATGAATCTGCTACGGCAGCATACAGATTGTTCTATCAAACACAACAGTTGTTTTGGCTTCAAATACAGCAGTTTCTTTTAAAGAGGAGTGCAAGAGCAGAAACTGCTTTTCCAGTCTTGTCTGTGTTTTCCGCCATTTATATTGTATAATATATAAACAGTGTTCAATAATGATGTTCACTTCATGTCATCCTCCAGGTTGGTCCAATTTATTAAATAATTCATTTCTTCACTTAAAGTAAGAATGAAGGGAAAATAAATAGCGCAAAGCATCACTCAATACGAAACATTTGACATGAACATGTGAAGGAATGTTTTGTACTTGGAAAACATGTATCTCAATAATAAGTGAACACTGAAATGAGATTTTTCAATGGTATATCTACTATAGTACAAACACAACTATAAGAAACATAAAGGGTAAGTTTTTGCTTCGGGGAATAAGTCAGTGCGAAATTAAAGCAAGTCAATGTATTTTAATGTTTTTCTCTTAGGTTTTCAAGAAAGTGATGCATAAAAAATGAGTTTTGTGCTGATGTGAAATGACACACTCGCACATGCACTTACTCATACACACACAGGCCAAAGAGTGGAACACAGGATACGCAGGGAATTGTAACAAAAGTTGATTATTAATCGTCTAATGTTAGACAAAACGAAGAAAAAAAACAAGTCCGCTTGGTTTGGTGTCACGTTCACGTGTCGCTGTACATCCTCTTGCAGTCTATGGAGGGTGGCGGCGTGTCTGCACCCATGCTGCCCACCTGCGAGTACGCGTTGTCCGGGCTTCGTGGGAGCCCGGGCGGCGTCATGCGTTTCTCCTTCTGCCTGCGATTGCAGAACCAGACGCGCACCACCTCCTTTTCCAGCTGCAGAGTGTCCGCCAGCCCGTTGATCTCCTGCGCAGACGGCTTGGGGCACTTGAGAAAGTGGCTCTCCAGCGCGCCTTTGACGCTTACCTCTATGGACGTGCGCTTCTTCCTTTTGCGCCCCTGCGTGGCGATCTTGTCGATGCTGGCCGGGCTCCCGGTGCTGGAGTCGGCTTCCTCCAGCCACTTATTTAGCAGCGGTTTCAGCTTGCACATGTTCTTGAAGCTTAGCTGCAGCGCCTCGAATCGGCAGATGGTGGTCTGCGAAAATACGTTGCCGTACAGTGTGCCTAGGGCCAGACCCACGTCGGCTTGCGTGAAACCCAGCTTGATGCGTCGCTGCTTGAACTGCTTGGCGAAGTGCTCCAAGTCATCAGAAGTCGGCGTGTCCTCATCCGAGTGCGCTTCTTGATGATGATGCTGGTGGTGGTGATGCTGGTGGTGATGGTGGGCGTGCTGGTGATGAGGATGGTGATGGTGAGGGTGGTGGTGGTGGTGATGAGGGTGGTCCAACTCTGGGGAGTCCCCGCGTACGAGCGCACCGGGGTGCATGAGGCTCTGGGTGCTGAGCATCCCGTTGACAGTGAAGGCGGCGGGTTGCGAGTAAACAAGGCTCTGCTGCTGTTGGTGCTGGTGTTGCGGAGTCTGACCCTCGCTAATGTTGATGGAGCCCCCCCAGCCACCAGGGTGCGCTTGATGGCTTCCTAAATGGGAACCGCGATGGTGTAGAGCGGCGCCTGAATGGAGGTCCTCCCTCCCGCCGCCTCTCTTCGTCTCCTGGGGCTGGGAGCTGGCCGGCCAAGCCGCCCCGACTTCGGCTGCTGCGGCCGCAGCCGCCGCCGCTGCAGCCGCCGCGGCTGCTGCGTGGGGCAGCGAGGTGACCCACTGATGTGCATGGCTTAGCATGTGCCCCCCGTTGCTGGACACCATGGTGGCCCCTTGCATGAAGTCACTCTGCACCATCTTGACCGAGGGGTCCCCTCTGAACGCGCTGGAAGACACCGAGGTGACTGCACCGTTTGCAGGCTGCATGCCCCCGCCTCTCCGGTCGGAATGGTGGACTGGGCCGGTTAAAATCCTGCTGTTGGCAAGGTACGGACTGGACGTGGCTGTTGCCATACCCCAAATCATAAATCTGGACTTTTTTTTTCTTCTTCTAGATTGCGCAAAAGAGCAAAAACAGTCCTTGGAGGCAAAACAGCTATATTTAAAAAAAAAATAGATTGAAAACCAGAAGAAAGCGCAGTTATCAGCTTTTTAAAAAGTTTCCTTAATCGTGTATATTCCACAGGACAGTTTACAATTTGATCCGTGCCTGTCCGGAGAGATTTTTGAGCGTGCGTAAAAGTCTGCGCCTCCCCCCTTCTTAGTTTTATTTTTCAAACGTGATGAAATAATAACCCCGAAAACTCCCCGCTGCGTCGGAACGCATCCTCCACGGAGAAAAGGAAGCGAACATGTGTTTAACTGTGACCACAGCCAAGCTTCCCTCTCCCCTATCTGGCCAATTAGGAGCAAACTAGCCCGCTGAGTCCAAGCTGATTGGTCGCTCAACCTGAGAGGAGTGCGCGTATGGGGGCACTCGAATCTAATGAGAGCACTAAAATATATTTTTACACTCACACAATAACATGATGAACATCTTGTTACATTATACCCACTGGCTGTAAAAGTAGGTACACTTGTGTAATTTAATGGGAACCTTATAATTCTGTTAAAAAGTCGACCTAAAAAAATTCCTGCAGTTTTGATTGAAACTATATAGCATTAATTAGTGCTGCAACGATTAATCGATTAACTCAAGTAATTCGATTACAAAAAAGCTTTGGATCAAATTTTTAGAGCCGTCCCGACTAGTCGACGTTGTCGACGTCATCGATGACGTAAATGCGTCAATGGGCAAAACATACCGTCGACGGGTATTGACGGGTTAAAAAAAAAATACATGCGGATAAAGTTTAGAATGGCGGGCGCTCGCGATGCAAGCGGTTGTTACTAACACCAGGGCCGGCCCAGCCTATACGCAGACTACGCAGCTGCTTAGGGCCCCTGACCACTTGGGGGCCCCCAATCTGGCAATTGTTTTTTTTTTTTTTTTACTACAGTTTGCTTTATTTGACTTTTGTGAGTTTTGATACTTGATTACAAGCTTTAAAAAAATAAAAGTTCTTCCTTAACTTCTTTCTTTCCTCTTTTAGAAAAAGGTTTGGCGCTATCCACTGTAAGTACTGACAATCATTTGGGGGGAGAAGTTTTAAGTATACAGTGCAACAAAATCTGATTAATATACAAAATATGGACGTATGGGTTTCAAAGTATACTGTGACGAAATGGTGGGCAAAAAATACGGGCCCCTTTGCATTATTTTGCTTAGGGCCCCCAAATGGCCTGGGCCGGCCCTGCTAACACCCCCAAGGGGGCCGCTGTTATTTCAATGTGACCGGCATTGTCAGATTGAGCAAAGAGGAAGAAAGTGGGCGAGCGAGAGAGAGGGAGCGAAACAGAGGGAGTGAGATTGGTGAGTTTGGAAAGTGCGCGGGTAGCGCAGAGTTCAGTGGCTGCAGCCCCTGCGTTTTTGTTTTGGACAATAAAAGTATCCATAAAGAGCCCTCCGACGCCTCTCGGTGTTTTTATGCACGCCGCCGCCTTCATGAAGAGGACATGGGCCGAACCGACGACAACGAGCCAAGTGAATCGCCGGTTCACTCCTCACTATGGCGAGGAGTTGAAAACACCGCCAATTACCAAAAAGGGCAGAATTGGTGACACATGAAAGTGGCATAAAGCCAAAAAAAGCGGACCAGAATAGCCAGAGCCTGAAATAATTTCAAGGAAAATATGGAGGGTGCCACTGTGTGTACTCTTTGCTAAGCTGAGCTCGCATACCACGGTAGCACGTCGGCTATGAACGAACACTTGAAGCGCCATCACCCAAGTATAATTTTCCAAGACAACAAGAAACAACAAGCTAGCGGATTGTAAGTCCATACAACTTTCTAACGATTTTTTTAAAAAATGGAAGTTACCTTTATGTGCGTCGTATCAACGTGCATTTTTATTTAATAAAATAATTTATATATATATAATTTTTTTTTTTTTTTAATTTTATTTTATTTATTTTTTTATTATTATTATTAAATTTATTAGGATCATGGAAGCTCCCACTTGGGGAAAATATATACATACATCCTGTATATACATAATATAATGAAAATATAAATGGAAACAGCACTGGCCTGCTTACTGTAATCCATGACTACACTAATGTTAGTCACTTTATATTATAAATTATCACTGTGTATATACATATAGTAGTATACTATAAAATTAATACTATATATTTAATTTTTGTTACTGTGAATATGTGTGCCTCTCATTCAAAATAGTTGTGGTAATATTTCAGTGTGCCCTCTACTTTATCTATTTTCAGGTTAAAACAAAAGTTGAACAGTTTTCCCCCTCCCCCAAAAATGCGGAATGCACACCAGAAAAAGCATCTGAACTCACACAAAGTATTCTGAAAATGGTTGTCCGGGACATTGCAATTCATTTGAACATTTAGAACAATATAGACAATGACATACCACAAAAAGAGTAAGAATTGTTTTGACTCCTGTTAAAGAGGTGAAGTCTCAGTGTTTCCGTTTACATTTTTTTTGTTTTGTTTTTTTTCCCTAGTTAATGCCAGCATCATTTGGCCTCATTGTTTGTGATTTATTATTGATTTATTATTATTATTATTTATTATATTGATTTATGCTATTTATTTATACGTTAATAAAGAATGTAGGTGTTCCAAAATGTTTTTTTTTTGTGAATTAATAAGCTTCAACAAAAATGTCATTATTAAAGTAGTAAAAAAATAATAATAATAAATAAATAAATAAATTATTAGATTAGTCGACTAATCGTAAAAATAGTCGGCTGACTAATTTGAAACGTATTTGTTTGAGTGGCATCATAATGGTTTGTTTTGAAAGTGTTTGAGTTTAGTCTTATTGATTTGGGTGGATACTAGGGGTGTGCCATCTTAGGCAGCCCACGATTCGATTCAATTATGATTCAGGGCAGGGCTGGCCCAGCCTATACGCAGACTGTGCAGCTGCTTAGGGCCCCTGACCACTAAGGGGCCTCCAATCTGGCAATTGTTTAATTTATATTCTATTTTGTTTACTACAGTTGCTTTATTTGACTTTTGTGAGTTTTAATACTTGATTACAAGCTTGAAAAAATAAACGTTCTTCCTTAACTTTTTTCTTTCCTCTTTTAGAAAAAGGTTTGGCGCTATCTACCGTAAGTACTTACAATCATTTGGGGTGAGAAGTTTGAAGCATGCAGTGCAACAAAATCTGATTAATATATAAGATATGGACGTATGGGTTGGATTGCATGTATGGATTTCACAGTACACTGTGACAAAATGGTGGGCCAAAAATATGGGCCCCTTTGCATTATTTTGCTTAGGGCCCCCAAATGGCCTGGCCCTGATTGAGGGTGCTACAATTCAATTATTGAACGATGATCATGGTATTGACGGTGATCACAGTTATCACAACATTCCTAATTAATGAAGTAGCCAAACAATTTTATGTCCATTATTTATTTAAAATACCCTAATGATTCAACAAGTAGCCAAACAATTTTATGTCCATTATTTATTTAAAATATCCTAATGATTCAACAGGAACGATGGAAACATGGCCATACAACAAAAAGCTGCCCTTAAACTGCTTTTTTTTTAAACAAGAAAGTGCAAAAACATTAACCATTTTAAAGGCAGTACTTACTTCTCAACAAGCCCATACAACACACAGCTGACCTTCCTTGAGATACTCTTTTTCACAAGAAGGTGCAAAAACATTAGCTGTTTCAAAGGCAGTGCTTATTTCCCTCAACAATACAATAAAATTTACACTTGTGGAATGAATTCCACATTTTCTGGTAACAAGTGTCTTTAGAAATAAGACTACTTTCAACCAATATACTTTGTTTTCCCAGATTTCTGTACTATTTCGCAGGTTTGTAGTGTTACCGCTGTACTTAATCCTGTTTTTAAACGTTCTACATCTGGAGTAAGTTATGTCCACCACCAAACAACGTAAACTTGACATGGAAATACATGTTAGCGAAGTCGTTAATTAGCATAGCTCTCGGCGCAAACTAGTAACATCTCAAAAACAACAACAATAAAGGCTAAACAGTACAAGAGGGTTGGTGTACTCACCTCTGATAGACAGACACAGAATTTAGCAAAACACTACGCACTTTTTCCATTTAACACGACTTGAACCTACTGCTGGGCAACTGAAAGACAAGGAGCAACGAACTGTCTCTCGTCCCCTCTCGCTCTAAAAAATAACTTGCGCACAGAAGCGTGACCGCTGGGTCCCTGCCAGTCTCATACACAAATTTATTTTCCAGTCTTTTGAAAAGGAGTAAATCTCTCGCTCAGTAATCGGTAGCATCCATCATAACGATGTGCGTACGTCCATCAAAGGTGTCCAGGCAGCAGATGTGTCTTGAATTTCCTTCCGCTACGACCAGCTGTCATAAAGTTATTAGGGGAAAATCATCATTTTTGAACATTTATGAATCGTAATCAAATCGTCATGTGTCGAATCTAATAATCGATTTTTTGGTACTCCCTTAGTGGATACACTGCCCCCTAGTCGCAAAAGTTAATATGACATCACTCATTTAACATGGCTGAATCCATCTGCTCCCAGATGAGACCAAAATAAGCTAATATGTTATGAATTTTTGTTTGTTTGTTTGTTTGTTTGTTTTTTGGTTACATGTTTGAACAATTTGTTAAGCCAGTTCTTTTGTTTTTCTTAGATCCTCATTTATTTATTTTCTTAATACTGTTTGAGGCTAAGCTATGATATTTTAATTTACAGTATTTTTAAATGAAAGTGCAATCCTGCATAGTTTGAAGAAACACTCGGGAATTTTATTTTGTGTTCACATTTTATGCTCTTTTGAAACTGCAATATTTGCAAGCCTTTCTTTTACATCTCTGAAATTTATTCTGCAATGCATTAAATGTTCCTAATCCGATTACTCGATTATTCGAACTAACTAGTTGATAGATTATTCGACTCCTAAAATAATCGATACTCTAGCATTAATCAAAGAATTTGCAAGTCTTATTAATGGTGGTGTAGAAATATACTGTATAATACAGCTATCTCTTAAATCCAATAGCCAAAACTTTAATGCCAATTAAAGGGAAAGATTATGAAAGAATCCTGTTTAATATACAGAAAAAAATAATTTTTATGATGTGTAATAGTAGATCGAGTGGCCGCCTGACATGTTGGCAGATGTTTGACTATTTTAGCCAATTAAATGTGAATATCCCAAATCATCCACCTTTTCTCTTTATGTCATTAATACACATTAGCACCAACATGGCTGCTCCTATTAGCTGTCTGTATGGGGTGTACTCACTTTTGTTGCCAGGGGTTTAGATATTAATGGCTATATTTCAAGTTATTTTGAGGGGAAGATAAATTAACTCTATTATATAAGCTGCAGACAGACTTTGTGTCAAAGTGTCATTTTGTCAGTGTTGTCCAATTTGAAAGATATTAGGGCTGTCAAATGATTAAAATTTTTAATCGAGTTAATTACAGCTTAAAAATTAATTAATCGTAATTAATCGCAATTCAAACCATCTATAAAATGTGCCTTAATTTTCTGTAAATTATTGTTGGAATGGAAAGATAAGACACAAGACGGATATATACATTCAACATACGGTACATAAGTACTGTATTTGTTTATTATATCAATTAATCAACAAGATGGCATTAACATTATTAACATTCTCTTAAAGCGATCCATGGATAGAAAGACTTGTAGTTCTTAAAAGATAAATGTTAGTACAAGTTATAGAAATTTTATATTAAAACCACTCTTAATGTTTTCTTTTTAATTAAAATTTGTAAAATTTTCAATCAAAAAATAAACTAGTAGCTCGCCATTGTTGATGTCATTAATTACACCATGCCCACTCATGGTACTAACTAGAGATGTCCCGATCGATGCTGATTGATCGGGTCCGATCACGTAATTTTCAAAGTATCGGAATCGGCAAAAAAATATCGGACATGCCTTTTTTTTAATATATATATATATATTTTAATTAAATCGTTTTCTAATTGTATTTAACGTTACAAACATAATATGTTACACTCATCCAGAGTCTTTAGTTTAGGCTTAAGGAAGGGTTATCAAATTAATCCAGTTAACGGCGGTAATTTTTTTTTTTTTTTTAATTTATCACGTTAACTGATTTAACGCAATTAACGCATGCGCTGCACAACCCACTCACGCATTGTCGCGCCCAATCTGTAATGGCGCCGTTTTACCTATATATAGAGCTAAAAGGCAGTGTAAAATGAGTAGAGTGAATTTTGGCAGTCTTTGGAGCATTTTTTTAATTGGCTAAAGCCTTACAATCCCTCTCCCTACGATTAGAAATATCGTGGGAAGCAATGTGTGAAAGAAAGGTAGTAATTGAACTTTTTCTTAACACCCTGTATTAGAGCTGGGCGGTAAACCGAAAATTTACCGTCACCGAAATTCTTCACGATGACCGACGTAATTTTGACCATGTCGGTAAATTCGGTAAATTAATAAAACAAGAAAATAGTCTTTTCATCCCGCTTTGACTCTGTGTTATTCGTCTATGCTCATTCCCCTTTAAGAAAGCAGTGAATGTACTTACGTAGGGAGTCACGTGATCATCAGGAAGCCAATCAAACAGAAGCCCGGTAAGCTAACGCTAGCAGCTAATGCTACAAGCAAAACGTGATGGAGTGTGGCTTAAGGGAGGTTCGCCAAACTTTCACCCGACATTTAATAGACTCTTGGTGGCATCCAGACGGGCTTTCACCAGCTGTCCTCCCTTGTTCTCACAATTTCCGGAGATGGTGCGTTCAGTGCTTTCTACCGGTAGCCAGGCCACAGGCTAACGCTAGCCGCTAGCGCTAGCGGCCGCTAGCGGCTAACGCTACAAATGAACGTGATGGAGTCGGATAGCGGCTCTAACCTTGTCGAAACGGCTGAATTTAATGAGTGGATTGGGCATGGACTGCATCTAGCAATTACTATGTCGCGTTATTTTGTATCTGACTGTGTGTGATTTCTCTGATAGCTTTTGTGATGGTAAAGCATTCAGCATAGCACAAATGGCCCCAGCTATTTTTCTGTATGTGTTTAATTCTGTGTCATTATTGCTATCATAAAATCTTAAGTGTTTCATTTGCAGAAGATCAATATAGCTTTAATGTGTGTCTGTCTGTCTGTCTGTTTGGGGGTTCATGTATGTGTGCATTTATTAAAAAATGCACTGGGGGGGGGGGGGGGGGAGACCCTGAAACCATAAAGTAAACACTTGTATTGAATAATTATGTCACAGCAGCCATTAACAATAAATTGTCTTTTTGAAGTGTACTGTTCGAGCTGCAAGTCATTTGTGTTACAATGACATGTTTGCACAGGCATATCGATTTTGACAATGTACATTGTTTAAGCCATACACTCTGTTAAAAATGCTCATACTTGAATTCTTATTGTTTACAATTCATTTGTATAAACCTAATGTCTAGACTGCATGTACATTTGTTAAATATATCAAATTGAATGCTGGTAACTAAATCAACAAGAAACTGTTAATCTGTATTTCATGCATTGATTCAGATTTTCAAATTATATAACAGTCCGCTTGGACGACTTTATCGTCATTTATCGTTATCGAGATAAATCTGCTCCATTTATCGTGATACATGTTTAAGGCCATATCGCCCACCCCTACCCTGTATTATTTCCCAACGCAGAGAAGATATTTCAATTGGTACCACTACGCACAGTCATGGGTGTGCTTCCCATCATGCATTTGGGCACAACAGTTAAATGGCTACAGTATCATTTACTGAAAGCTCAACAAATACACTAGATGGCAATATTTAGTCACAATATACAAAGTCTCATTTATCCTTTAAGAATTACAAGTCTTTCTATCCGTGGATCCCTCTCACAGAAAGAATGTTAATAATGTAAATGCCATCTTGAGGATTTATTGTCATAATAAGCAAATACAGTACTTATGTACTGTATGTTGAATGTATATATTCGTCCGAGTTTTATTCATTTTTTTCTTAATGCATTGCCAAAATGTATATGATCGGGAAAAATTATCGGGAATGATTGGAATTGAATCGGGAGGAAAAAAAACAAAAAAACAATTGGATCGGGAAATATCGGGATCGGCAGATACTCAAACTAAAACGATCGGGATCGGATCTGGAGCAAAAAAACATGATCGGAACAACCTAAGTACTAACACATAAAATCAATTGGACCCAAGCGCCAGCAGAGGGTGCCAAACACCAAAAAACAAGTAACAAGCGGACATTACACTATAGTGTCATTTTAATCTGTTTGAGCGGGGCATGTGAGTTAATTGCGTCAAATGTTTTAACGTTATTAATTTTAAAAATTAATTACCGCCCATTAACGCAGTAATTTTGACAGCCCTAAAATATATATTTACATATCTGCAGAAATTCGAGGGGTGTACTCACTTTTGTGATACACTGTAAAATCCTTTACAAAGTTGAAGTGATTTTCTCCCTTTGTTGTTATATGGCTGAAAACACTCAAGTGACTTGAAGTTCTGTTCAGAGAGAAAAATTTTGAACAGGAGGGCATTTAAAAAAAAAAAAGTTTTTTAAACAGCAAAACCCTATCTGGAGATGAGAGCATGCGAGAGCAGAATTACAGACGCCATGACTTTGAAGAGATATTATCGCGTACTTACCTTGTTTCAATCCAAAAATTCCATGTAGCATGTATCACTGAGTGTCAAGACACAGCTGTGAATGGCCAAAGCTGGATTTTTGGGGGATTTTATGCAAGGGCGTAGGTTTGGTCTTAACATTGGTAGGGACGCTATGACGGCATAACCTGCATGTACAGTTTTTGCTGGGGATGGACGGGACATTAATAAGACTAAACAGATTGGGTACATTCTTCATAAATAGCTAGTTCCTATGGAAAAAACTTCAAATTATTTTCATGTGAGAAAGCTATTTTCAAAATGCTTCATATAAAGGACATTTACAGTGGTTGTGTTTTTTTTTTTTTTTGGGGGGGGGGGGGGGTTAAAATGTGCATAGATTGCAAATAATGTATATTTTTTTTAAAAAGGCAGACAATAAATACATTCGAATTTTCAATTCAGCTTTGCATTTAACAGTAGAAAACATACAGGAAGACGGCTCTTTAAGCAGCTTTCTACTCAAGTTTTACAGGTTAGCAAGTTCACACAGTTTAATGTGATGCTAACTCTGATGCAGGTCGGACATTCAGTAGCAAAATTAGTGGCGTGTTCCCCACCTCCACAACATTGACGTATTTTTACTAGGGCTGTCAAAATTATCGGGTTAACGGGCGATACATTTTTTAAATTAATCACGTTAAAATATTTGACGCAATTAACACACATGCCCCGCTCAAACAGATTAAAATGACAGCACAGTGTCATGTGCACTTGTTACTTGTGTTTTTTTGTCTCCCTCTGCTGGCGCTTTAGTGCGACTTTATATATGGGTTTAAGCACAATGAGCATTGTGTAATTATTGACATCAACAATGCCGAGCTACCAGTTTATTTTTTGATTGAAAATTTTACAAATTTTATTAAAACGATAACATTAAGAGGGGTTTTAATACAAAATTTCTATAACTTGTACTAACATTTATCTTTTAAGAACTACAAGTCTTTCTATCCATGGCTCGCTATAACAGAATGTTAATGTTAATGCCATCTTGTTGATTTGTTGTTATAATAAACAAATACAGTACGTAAGTACAGTATGTTGAATGTATATATCCGTCTTGTGTCTTATCTTTCCATTCCAACAATAATTTACAGAAAAATATGGCATATTTAATAGATGGTTTGAATTAGGATTAATTACGATTAATTAATTTTTAAGCTGTGATTAACTCGTTTAAAAATTTTAATCGTTTGACAGCCCTACTTTTCACATTACTTACCTTGGCTGCTGCCGCTGGACGAAAAAAACTAATATCCCTCCTCTTCAAGGGAGGCAGCATGATGACGTGTGTTTGTCGGGATTGTGTGAATGTTGGGGTTCTAGTCATCAGCTGATCAAATGTGCGCTTGAGGGTGGGGGGGGGGGGGGGGGACAATGGCCCTGGCACATTCAAAAAGTGAAAAGGAGTAAAATTAAATCTGAACATAATGAGTAATTCACTTAAAAATGGTGGGGTGGTCAATTCTATCCTTACAACATATGGGAAGGCAATCTAAATTACCTACCGTATATAACTGAACTCATTATAAAATGCAAATAAAGATGCTTAAAAGTTGGTGGGGACAATTTGAGCATCCTGAAAAGTTGCTAGTGTTATGTCCCTACCGTCCCTATGCAAACCTACGCCCTTGACTTTATGGGTGAAACATGGTCATATAACAAGGGTCGCGATGCAGAAATCGCAGACATCAAGGAGATTTTCTTTTTCATATATTTACCCTTTTAAATGTTTTTTTTTTTCAATTTATCTTTGTTTGGATCGATTATTTATCATCTAACATATCGGAGAAAATGCGACGTTAACAAAAAACAAACAAACAATTAAGCGATAGTTACTTTTTTACAGTAGCCACTTTTTTCATTGTGACATAATTTGTATAAAAGTTTAAAATATGTGAATGAATAATTTTTGAGTTTTTTTTTTTTTTTTTTTTTTTTACAACCAAATATGAGACATCAATTAATGATTCTAAGCTAAAATCGGCAGACATTTTGAATAATAAACATAATTAATAACCTTCGTTTTATTGCTGGGTTGAAACAAAAGCGGTTGCGCGACGTCTGTAAACGGGGGTTTTCAGGGTAAAACGGGCAAATTAAAAATAGTTTGGGGGCTTAATGTGCCATGAATCTGCTATGGCAGCATATTGAAATATTGTTCTATCAAACACAACAGTTGTTTTAGCTTAAAATACAGCAGTTTCTTTTAAAGAGGAGTGCAAGAGCAGAAACTGCTTTTTCAGTCTTGTCTGCTTTCCGCCAACCACAAAAAAAGGTAAATAAACCTACTTATATACTTTACAATGCTCTTAACAAAAAATTAAAACATATATACCCAAAAACAGTTGCTAAATATACCTCTAAACTAAATTACGAATGCATAAACACTCATATTACCTCAAACAAAAACTTATGTTGGTCTTTACAGGGAGCATCTTGGGTCAGCCATGTTACAACAACACTCTCATAAACCAATCCTCGAAACAGCAAAAATTTGATTTGAAGCTTTTTCCTATCAAATTACTCGATTTGATCGATTTATCGTTGCAGCACTACTTCTGACTGCAAACCTGTGTGGTCATGTGACTATCGTTACATCTGATTGGTTTATGGACTCATGTGATTTATGGTTGCGACGTTTCATTGGTGAAACTGGTAGAGCCACCGTCGCCATGTTTGGAAAAGTAGAAACTAATATGAAAAATAAAGAGTAAAAATATAACGACTCCAGTGTAGCCCAAAGTAGTGGAGTAGGAGTTGTGTTTTTTCTTAAATCGACTCAAGTAAAAGCAAAAAATATGGCTTGCTAAAACATTTCTCTCCAAAAGTTACTCAAGTAAATGTAACGATGTAACTGTAACGCGTTACTACCTAGGAGTGGGAACCTCTTGGTACATCATGATAAGATACGATTTGCGATACAAGGCTCACGATAACCATGATCTAACGATATGGCGATACAACGATTATTGATATATTGGTCAGGAAATCATTCTAGGATATTCTACAAACGACTAATAAACAGAAAAATAAGCTTCTGCTGTGAATTGGAATGAGTTTATCACTAGTAGACGTCCAATCCACTTCAAACGGATTGAACGTCTATGGCCGTCAGTGGCAGCCAATGCCGGGCAATGAGGTCATTTTGGGCCATTTAAGGTCATTTACCTGTTGATTTTCAGTTACTTCCTGTTGATTTTGGGGTATTTTATGGGTCAATTCCTGTTTATTTTGAGTTACATCACAGGAAGTGACCTGGGAATTACCCAAATGAATAGGCAGTGACTCAAACTCAACAGGAAATGACCTGTAAATGCTCTGGTTTGGAATGAACGAACGTTTCTAGTCTAAATGGATTGAGCGTCGAGCACCGTCAATGCAACCTTAGAGTTAACTGAGACACTATAGTGGAAAATTTTGGTAGCAACTTGTTGGTTCCTTTTTATTTTAGTTTTTTTTTTAGACTTTGACACCTTTTTAAAACGATATCTCGCATATGGATAACCTTTGGGGATACAAAGTATCACGATATACAGTGGGGCAAATAAATATTTAGTCAACCACTAGTTGTGCAAGTTCACCCACTTGAAAATATTAGAGAGGCCTGTAATTGTCAACATAGTTAAACCTCAACCATGAGAGACAGAATGTGGAAAAACAAAAACAGAAAATCACATTGTTTGATTTTTAAATAATTTATTTGCAAATCATGGTGGAAAATAAGTATTTGGTCAATACCAAAAGTTCATCTCAATACTTTGTTATGTACCCTTTGTTGGTGATAACGGAGGTCAAACGTTTTCTGTAACTCATCACAAGCTTTTCACACACTGTTGCTGGTATTTTGGCCCATTCCTCCATGTAGATCTCCGCTAGAGCAGTGATGTTTTGGGGCTGTCGTTGGGCAACACGGACTTTCAACACCCTCCACAGATTTTCTGTGGGGTTGAGATCTGGAGACTGGCTACGCCACTCCAGGAGCTTAAAAATTCTTCTTACGAAGCCACTCCTTTGTTGCCCTGGCTGTGTGTTTGGGATCATTGTCATGCTGAAAGACCCAGCCATGTCTCATCTTTAATGCCCTTGCTGATGGAAGGAGATTTTCGCTCAAAATCTCTCGATGAATGGCCCCATTCATTATTTCCTTTACACAGATCAGTCGTCCTGGTCCCTTTGCAGAAAAACAGCCCCAAAGCATGATGTTTCCACCCCCATGCTTCACAGTGGGTATGGTGTTCTTCAGATGCAATTCAGTATTCTTTCTCCTCCAAACACGAGAACCTGTGTTTCTACCAAAAAGTTCTATTTTGGTTTCATCTGACCATAACACGTTCTCCCAGTCCTCTTCTGGATCATCCAAATGCTCTCTGGCAAACCGCAGACAGGCCTGGACGTGTACTTTCTTCAGCAGGGGGACACGTCTGGCAGTGCAGGATTTCAGTCCCTGGCGGCGCATTGTGTTACTAATAGTAGCCTTTGTTACTGAGGTCCCAGCTCTCTGTAGGTCATTCACTAGGTCCCCCCATGTTGTTCTGGGATTTTTGCTCACCGTTCTTGTTATCATTTTGACGCCATGGGGTGAGATCTTGCATGGAGCCCCAGATCGAGGGAGATTATCAGTGGTCTTGTATGTCTTCCATTTTCTAATAATTGCTCCCACAGTTGATTTCTTTACACCAAGCGTTTTACCTATTGCAGATTCAGTCTTCCCAGCCTGGTGCAGGTCTACAATTTTGTCTCTGATGTCCTTCGACAGCTCTTTGGTCTTGGCCATAGTGGAGTTTGGAGTGTGACTGACTGAGATTGTGGACAGGTGTCTTTTATACCGATAATGAGTTAAAACAGGTGCCATTAATACAGGTAGCGAGTGGAGCCTCGTTAGACCTCATTAGAAGAAGTTAGACCTCTTTGACAGCCAGAAATCTTGCTTGTATGTAGGTGACCAAATACTTATTTTCCACTCTATTTTGGAAATAAATTCTTTAAAAATCAAACAATGTTGATTTTCTGTTTTTTTTTCCACATTCTGTCTCTCATGGTTGAGATTTACCCATGTTGACAATTACAGGCCTCTCTAATCTTTTCAAGTAGGAGAACTTACACAATTGTTGGTTGACTTAATACTTATTTGCCCCACTGTATGAGTAAAAACTTTGGCACGGTAAAACTCTTAGATGTACATTTCTCCCAAAAAATTACTCAAGTAAATGTAACGAAGTAACTGGAACGCGTTACTGCCCACCTCTGCTGGTCACAGCATGCAATAAAACCACTATGACAGAAACGTATTACTGGAATCACTGTACACAGCATACAATAAAACTCACTGCTATTTTGTAAATATGCCCCTGATAGGCTAAAATAAGCATCACGAGGGCTTCCAAGCAAGTGAAGTCAAAGTTTTTGCCTCAGCCAGACCATCACAGCTGAGCTTTTCCATCCACAAACATACTTCAAAATCAACACATTTTTTAACAGTTAAATTTAACATTCTATACATGTTGTGAATGAGGTCCATATATATATATATTTTTTTCATACTGTAGCAGATAACTGGCACCGTACAAATATGACTGACATTACAGCATTGTAAATGAACTCTTGTCATGTTATTTGCTATGCCCAGGCATCATTTCCACGGTTTACCTTCAAACTTTCCTAGTTTTGATTTTTCAAAAATATATCAGTTTTTGTAACAGATCATTTTGGGTGTGATAACAAATACATAAGTTCCCAAAAGAGCCGCACATTTTATTCTTCAGTCGGGCTTTTGAGGAATGACAACAATGGGAAGAAAAATCCACTTTTTTTGCCACACAATAGCAGTCTGAATGCTTGTCTTTCAGAATTCACAGAATAAATACACAAATGTGATAGCATAATAGCTAGAACCTTTCTCAAGGATCCTCAGCTTTGGACACAAGTAAGGTGTATACGCTTTTTGCATGCTAATGTCTTCTCCCTTTCAAGTGGTGAAGAAAGAACACAGTTGCGCCTTACTGCTGAAGTGCAAAAATGGCCACCATGCACCAAACATTTCTCAGGCCGTATTTTCCGACATTGGGTTAGTTAACGGGACGATCTGACGTGTGAACATGCTGTGGGAAATATTTTCTTCCAGTAAATAATTGTGCTTTACTTCCATTGGGACTCACTTTAAAAAGTGACTGATAAACTTCCCAGTAATGAGTTGAGACCCCCACCCCCAAAAAACCTAGAACTCAAACAGCAAAATGTAAACGCTTCAGATGGAAAAGTGGCTGTTAACTGTTAAAAAATATTATTTACTTTTTTTTTATTTGTACATGATGGTAATGGCACTTTATCAACAACTATTATAGAAAAATGTTGGTAATAATTTCACTTACAGGGGTTTCTTCAAGTTTTCCAGATAATAGAGTTGAAAGCAATTTTAGGGACATCCAAAATGTTTACTATAATTAAAAAATTTGAATACAGAGATTCCTCGCTACTTCACGCTTCAAACTTTTTGCGCCCTCAGTCCATCGCAGATTTTTTTTCCAATTAAATGAATAAATTCGGTAATTTATAACGCTATCAACACCATTTAACTTGTTAAACAGTTGCTGTGGCAACTCATTGTGTCTAAGTGAGCAGCTTAAGCGGATTTGAGTGGACTCACTCAATGAAGTATTTAACTCATTTACTCCCAAAAATGTATAAATACGTTCTATTTTTGTTTCAGTGTCCCAAAGACGTATCTATACGTCTTTTACGTTTTTTTGTTTTGTTTCTTTTTTCTAAAAAAGACATCTCTGGCTTCTGATTCAATTGAGGTCCAAAGCACAAAGCTGAAAATCCATTTTAAAGCAATAAAACTGGCCACTGGAGGGCAGTCGCGCATTTGGTAAGACCCACAACTCTATTCAATGGCAACAAGAGGCCAAGCTGCAAAGCCGGGGCGCTGGCGGAAGATGACCGAATGGATGCCAGGCGGCGGACGACCGAGCAGAACGACCAGGACCACTAGATGCCGTTGAGCTCGTTCTGCTCGCGAGCGGAGCCCGCAGAGAGTCAAAAAAATTCATCCTTTTGAGACAGGCAACAATGAGGGAAAAGTTTGACCGGACGTCGCGGCCACAATACCATCATCTGTCAGTTAGTTATGTGTAAATAAATTGTTACTTTGCTATCAAAAGCTCTATTTGTCTTTAAACATTATTCAGATGTTTGGGATGTAACTAAAGCAAAAACTAGCTGTGTTAAAGTCAAATTTATGTATGAAATGTATGCTTTCACAAAAAGCTCAATTTCTCCGTTTTTTTTCATCAGAAATTGGAAAATTGCTCAAACTAAGCTATTTTCCAATGCTGATTTCAAAAGAACGGAAAAATATATGAACTTACTTTTTTTCTCCTGAAAGAAGAGAGTCCAATCTTTCTTTTGGTGGGTTCCATGTTTATATAGAACAGAATTTTCTGTGGGCCTTGCAAAATCAGTCAAAATCCAATAAAACGGCCGGGAGCGAAGGGCCTTGCTCCAGTGAAAACGGCTGGGAGTGAGTGAATGAGTTAATAAAGACAAGCATTTTTCTACTTTTTTTTCTTTTTTTTTTTTAAATGGATTGGGCGTCTACTTTTTTTCTTGTTTAAAAATAATTTGGTGGGACAGTAACATGTTTAAAACTTATCGATAATTATTACATTTGCAGTGCTTAAAAACTATTTATTAAAATATATATGGCGGAAAACACTTAGGTGACTTGAAGCTCTGCTCTGAGACCCCCAATTTGTCAAAATTTCAAAATTGTGTGATAGGCACATGTGATACATCATTGGAAAGCTTAAAATGTCAATTTTCTGGAGGGCGTTTTTTTTTTTTAAACTATATTTTTTAAACAGCAAAACTCCAACTGGAAGTGAGAGCATGCGAGAGCAGAATTAAAGACGCCATGATTTTAATGAGATATTATCGCATACTTACCAATCCAAAAAACTCCATATAGCATGTATCATTGAGTGGCAAGACTCAGCTGTGAATGGCCACAGTCGGATTTTGGGGGGATTTTATGGGTGAAACATGGTAATATAACAATGGAAATCTCAGGCATCAAGGAGTGGTCGAGATTTTCTTTTTCTTAAATTTTCCTTTTTAAACGTTTATTTTTTTCAATTTTCCTTTCTTTGGATTGATTATTTATCGTCTAAAATATCGGGGAAAATGCGACAGTAACAAAAAAAATACAATTAAGCGACAGTTATGAGGTAAACATCCATGACTTATTTACAGACACTATTTTTTTCATTGTGATGTAATTTGTTTAAAAGTTTAAAATATGCGAGTGAATAATTTTTTTAAAGTCGTTTATTTTTTTTAACGAAATATTAGACATCAATTAATGATTCTAAACTTAAAATAACAGACATTTCCAATAATAAATATAATTACTTACCGTCTTTTTATGGCTAGGTTGAAACAAAGGCGGCTGTGTGGTGTCTGTAAACGGGGGTTTCCAGGGTAAAACGGACAAATTAAAAATAATTTGGGGGCTTAATGTGCCATGAATCTGTAATGGCAGCATATAGACATAATGTTCCATCAAACACAACAGTTCTTTTGGCTTAAAATACAGCACTTCATTTTAAAGAGGGTTGCAAGAGCAGAAACTGCTTTTTCAGCCTTGTCTGTAATTTCCGCCATATGCTGTTAATTTTAGACCAAGTAAACACACATGACGGCAATCACAAAACAGGTAAAATTAATTACTCTGCAACAAGGCACTTTATTAGCAACTATTATAAAAAATGTTGGTAGTTGGTATGTCACTTACAGGGGTTTCTTCAAGTTTCCGTTTCCCAAATAAATGGCGGAGTAGAAAGCTAGTTTAGGGACATGCAAAATGTTTACAATAATTACAAAATTAGAGTACAGTGATCCCTCGCTACTTCGCGCTTCAATCTTCGCGCCCTCAGTCCATCGCAGATTTTTTTTTTTTTTTTCAATTTTAATAAATAAATGCATTATTTTATAGAGCTGTCCCGATCGTCACCCCTGCCGCTTTTCTTGGCTTTTCTTTTTACTTATTGAAGTTTAACGATGACTGACAGCCAGTTAAGGTTTGATCTTGCCAGTGATGTAAGCCGAAACTTCAAAGCACCGCATGCGTCAACATGGTTTAACTTGTTAAACAGTTGCTGTGGCAACTCATTGTGTGTAAGTGAGCAACTTAAGCGGATTTGGACTCACTCTATGAAGCATTTAATAAACACAAGCATTTTTCTAATATGTTTTGTGTGTCGGTTGGCTCTCCTCCTCTAAGCCGCGACCGCCTGTAACTTTTCTGTAGCCGAAGAATTCCCATATCAGCGATTTCGTTTTCTTTGATGGTGGAAATAGGAGTTTCACCTCCCCCAGACATTGTGTAGCACAGCTCAGTCACTCACACTGAGCCTCACTGGTGCAAACAAAGGATTTCTCCATGCATTTTTGGGACATAAAAAATCGCTAATACCTTAGGGACGGTATGACGGAAAATTTTTGCGGTTTTGAAAACCTTGGCGTTTTCATTCCTTATATATATATATATATATATATATATATATATATATATATATATATATATATATATATATATATATATATACCTTGAAACCGGTAATGGGCACATGTCTACTAGCACACATATTTTATTACTGTATTTAAAAATATATACAGTGAAGTACTGTTAAACAAATTATAAATAGTTAAGTCTTAAATTAAACAAAACCAACAATAACAAAATACCACATAAACACATAGTGTCTCAATATCAATTCCTTCTCATGTTTGTTCAGATTTATTTCCTAAATTACTGCCATTTGGAAAAATGACTTTTACTTTCATTAAAAAGAAAAAAAACCTCCATGTAAAAAGTTTTTAAATTTAACACTCACAGGAGTTAAAGAGTAACTTTTTAGTATATTTTCTTCAAGCAATCATAGTTCTAAATATCTTTTTACAAACCGCTAAATTAACCCTTTGAAATGTTATCTCACAGAAAGCCCTAAGTACATGTCCAGTACGTAGCTTAATATTTTTTAAACAATTTTTAAAATTACTTTAATAGGTCAATAAAGTAAAATACTTGCACAGTGTTGCAGTTGCATGCACTTATTTTTGAATCCATCAACTCGAATGATTGATAGTCGTCTGAAAATGTTTAAATACTACTTATTTAACCTGCGAAATAATCAAAATACAAACAGCCTGGCCCGGTCCAAAAGTACCACAACAAGTTTCAAGTCCAGCGGCAGAATGGTGAGGACGCCAGATGAGTCTGGAAGGACGCGGTAATGTTTTGCATGTGTTGTACCGGCTGCTCGTCTTATTTGTTATTCATGAAGGAAGTTGGGTGAAGAGGCCGACTTCTGATGCATGTTCCTTTCACCGCTCTCTCTTTCTGGCATGTTTTTTCGTTGCAGTTGAATTTAGAGATTAAACTCTTCTTAATAAGTACGACACTATCAACTAATTGGTATTGCTGTTTGTGAGAAATCATCCACAAATCAGTCAAACTCTCGTCGCGTTTTGTCGTTTTGCTTTAGTTGGAGGCTTCGCGATGCGGGTTGGTCGACGTTTCAGCCCCCTGGCTATTTTTTGGG